>NW_027397076.1:8237857-8515834 GCF_003265705.2 Callorhinus ursinus
TGGTATATATATATATATATATATATATATATATATTGTAATTATTTTTTTTCTTCCAAGTTTTTATTTAAATTCAAGTTAGTTAACATATAGTATGTTGGTTTCAGGAGTAGAATTTGGTGATTCATCACTTACATGTAACACCCAGTGCTCATCACAAGTGCCCTCCTGAATGCCCATCACCCATTTAGCCCATCCTCCCACCCACCGCCCCTTCAGCAACCCTGTTTGTTCTTTATAGGTAAGCAACTCTTACAGTTTGCCTTCCTCTCTGTTTTCATCTTGTTTTTCCTTCCCTTCCCCTATGTTCATCTGTTTTGTTTCTTAGATTCCACATGAGAGAAATATGGTATTTGTCTTTCTCTGACTTATTTTGCTTAGCATAATACACTCTGGTTCTATCCATGTTGTTGGAAATGGCAAGATTTCATTCTTTTTGATGGCTAAATAAAATTCCATTATATATGTACACACACACACACCTTTATCCATTTATCAGTCAGTGGACACGGGCTCTTTCCATAGTTTGGCTATTGTTGATAATGCTGCTTTAAACATTGGGGTGCATGTATTCCTTCAAATCTGTATTTTTGTATCCTTTGGGTAAATACTTAGTGCAACTGCTGGGTCATAGGGTATTTCTATTTTTAACTTTTTGAGGAACCTCCATACTGTTTTGATTATGTGGTATATTTATTTTTTTATTTATTTATTTTTTAAAGATTTTATTTATTTATTTGACAGAGAGAGACACAGCGAGAGCAGGAACACAAGCAGGGGGAGTGGGAGAGGGAGAAGCAGGCTTCCCGCAGAGCAGGGAGCCCGATGCGGGGACTTGATCATATATTTATACAATAGAATACTACTCAGCCATAAAAAGAAGGAAATCTTGGCATTTGTGAGAGCATGGATGGACTTTACGAGTATTGGGTTAAGTGAGATTAAGTCAGAGAAAGACAAATACCATATGATGTTACTTATATGTTGAATGTGGAAAAAAAAGCCCTCATAGGTACAGGGAACAGACTGGTGGTTATCAGAGGGAAGTGGTTTGGGTGTGTGAAAAAGGTGAAGGGACTCAATTATATGGTGACAGTAACTAGACTTATTGTGTTGATCACCTTGTAGTATATGTAAATATCAAATTATGTTATACATCTGAAACTAATATTATATACCAATTTTATCTGAGACTTTAAGCAATCAAAGTGTGATCAAAGTCAATAAAACACTGAGGCCTTTGTTTGCTAAACTTTAGATACAAGTAGTAAAACATAGGATTAAAAATAGGAAAAAAATTGGGGCACCTGGGTAGCTGAGTGGGTTAAGCATCTGACTCTTGATTTTGACTCAGGTCATGATCTCAGGGTCATGAGATCAAGCCCTGCGTTGGAGTCCATCTTGGGCATAGAGTCTGCTTAAGACTCCTCTCTCCCTCTCCCTCTGTCCTCTCCGGCACATCCCCCTCCCCCCACCTGCTCTTGCTCTTTTTTTTTTTATTTGTATTGTTATGTTAATCACCATACATTACATCATTAGTTCTTGATGTAGTGTTCCGTGATTCGTTGTTTGTGCGTAACACCCAGTGCTCCACGCAGAACGTGCCCTAATACCCATCACCAGGCTAACCCATCCCCCCACCCCCCTCTCCTCTAGAACCCTCAGTTTGTTTTTCAGAGTTCATCGTCTCTCATGGTTCCTCTCCCCCTCTGACTTACTCCCCTTCATTCTTCCCCTCCTGCTATCTTCCTCTTTTTCTTTTTTCTTAACATATGTTGCATTATTTGTTTCAGAAGTACAGATCTGTGATTCAACAGTCTTGCACAATTCACAGCGCTCACCATAGCACATACCCTACTGCTCTTGCTCTTAAAAAAAAAAAAAAAAGGAAAAGAATTGCAGAGCTGGTAGCAAATTAAGGCAAGTACAAAGTCAAAAAATATTTTCAAATTATCCAGTGGAAACTGATTCATGCATAGAAAAAATGAAATACCCCAAATTTAACTGTATTATCTCTTGGTAGTGAGATTATGAGTGAATTTCATTTCTTTCATAAATTATTTATCTTCTACAAATTGTTTTACAATGAATATTTATTTAAGATAACAATTTAACAATAAATTTTAGGTAAAATTATAATGACCTATATTAAATTTTTAGTGGAAAGTAGAAAGTTTTATTAGCTAACCAAGGGAAAGCTAACTTTGAAAATCCATAAGATGTCTTTGGTTCCATTTTAAGAGACTCCGTGTGATGAAATAGTCATTTCAATTCTTGTGTTTTTATTTAGTTGGATAAGGATTAAAATTTGAAACTTACAAATAAAGATAAGTTCTCATTTGGAGCTAGAAAAGCCAAAAGATGACATGATCTAATCTTGATTATTCATGGGGCAGATATCTTTTCTTTCTTATTTCCTTTGTGGTTTTCACAGTTTTAAGTTTCCTAACATTTGAGAAAATAAGGCATTGGTGTTAGTATGTCACCAGATGGAGATGTTGAGCTGTTCTTGTTAATGTAGCAAATCAAGTCAGGGGTTCCAAACTTTAGTCAGTATGAGCATGACGTGGAGAATTATTTAAAATGCAGATTCCTGGGGCACCTGGGTGGCTCAGTCGTTAAGTGTCTGCCTTTGGCTCAGGTCATGATCCCGGGGTTCTGGGATCAAGCATTGCATCAGGCTCCCTGCTCCGCGGGAAGCCTGCTTCTCCCTCTCCCACTCCCCCTGCTTGTGTTCCCTCTCTCGCTGTGTCTCTGTCAAATAAATAAAATCTTAAAAAAAAATTAAATAAAATGCAGATTCCCGGGATGCCTGGGTGGCTCAGTCAGTTGGGCCTTTGGCTCAGGTCATGATCCCAGGTTTCTGGGATTGAGTCCTGCATCAGGCTCCTTGCTCAGCAGGGAGCCTGTTCTCCCTCTGCCTGCTCTGTCTGCCGCTCCCTCTGCTTGTGCTCTTTTTCTCTCTCTCTGACAAATAAAATCTTTAAAAAAGGAGAGAGAAATAAGCTTCTGTTTAATAAATTAAAATGCAGATTCCCAGTCCTCACCCAAAGAGTTAATTTGGTAGGCCTAACATGGGGCCTAGGAATCTGCATTTTTTTAATTTTTTTATTGTTATGTTAATCACCATATATTACATCATTAGTTTTTGATGCAGTGTTCCATGATTCATTGTTTGTTCATAACACCCAGTGCTCCATGCAGAACGTGCCCTCCTCAATACCCATCACCAGGCTAACCCATCCCCCCACCCCCCTACCCTCTAGAACCCTCAGTTTGTTTTTCAGAGTCCATCATCTCTCATGGTTCGTCTCCCCCTCTGACATACTCCCCTTTTCTTCCTCTCCTGTTATCTTCTTCTTTTCCTTTTTTCTTAAAATATGTTGCATTATTTGTTTCAGAAGTACAGATCTGTGATTCATCAGTCTTGCACAATTCACAGCGCTCACTGTAGCACATACCCTCCCCAATGTCTATCACCCAGCCATCCCATCCCTCCCACCCCCAACCACTCCAGTAACACTCAGTTTGTTTCCTGAGATTAAGAATTCCTCATATCAGTGAGGTCATGTGATACATGTCTTTCTCTGATTGACTTATTTCACTCAGCATAACACCCTCCAGTTCCATCCACGTCGTTGCAAATGGCAAGATCTCATTAGGAATCTGCATTTTAACACCTCTTTCCTCAACCACCACATTTCCCCACTTCATCTTCTGCCAGTGATCCTGACACAGGCTGGCCCATGAACCACACTTAGAGAAACTTTTGTATTTGAAGCTGTGTATATATGAAAACATTTAGAGAAAGAATACAAACTGAGAACTAAGTAAAACCAAGTCCTGGGAAACTCCAACATCTGATGGTCCACTGAAGAAGGAAGAGTTAACAAAGATACTGAGAAGCTGCCAGAATAAGAGGATAGCAAGAGAATGTATAGCTATAGAAGCCAGATGATGACAGAATGAGGGAGGGGAAAAAAATTTTATGTTGTTTTGACTTAGATGAGAACCAGAGAACATGCATTTGATTTAGCAACATGGAGGTCACTGGTCACTTTAGAGGGAGCACCATTTTAAAGTAGAAAGGACCAAAGGTGGTTTAGGGTGGTTTAAAGGGTATATGGAAGGAAAGGAATTTGAGGCAACAGCCTTAGATAATTCTTTCTAGAATTTTGATGGCTAAGAGGAAGACATAGGGGAGTGACTGTTTGGAATTAAGGCCCAGGAATTTTTTAAGTTGTGAGATATTAGAATATTTGTAAATGTTAATGGGAGGGATAGAGCAGAGAAAGGGAGAGAAAGAATGAATAATATAAGATTCTTAGAAGACAAGAGCCTGTGGAACTCAGAACACAGGAGGAGGGACATCTAGTCTAAGAGGAGGAAAGAATGGACTCAGATCCAGGTAGGCTATAGCTCTGATGGCAGAAGTTTTGGGGGTTACAGTGTGAACTACTCCCTCAGGGGAAAAAAATAGGACTGTTAAATACTAAGTGTGAAGGGGAAGTGTTACTGTTCATTACTGTTCAAGGCTGAATAGAGTAGAAAAGGCTGGGGACAATGAGTTGCCATAGGGAAATGGAAGAATTTAGGGCAAAGTTGAGGGCCCAACTGAGGCTGGAACTCATAAATAAAACTGCTACAGGGGCACCAGGGTGGCTCAGTCGTTGAGCGTCTGCCTTCGGCTCAGGTCATGATCCCAGGGTCCTGGGATGGAGCCCCACATTGGGCTCCCTGCTCCACGGGAAGCCTGCTTCTCCCTTTCCCACTCCCCCGGCTTGTGTTCCTTCTCTCGCTGTGTCTCTCTCTGTCAAATAAATAAAATCTTTAAAAAAAAAAAAAAAGTGCTACAAATTTGTTCCTTTGGGTAGTTTTCTCCAGAGGCACCAGAATGATGGTAGGTAGCACAGAGGAAGATAGTTGAGTGTTTGCAGAAATAACATTTTGCCAGACAAATGCAGTGAAAGTACAGGTTGTTATTTGCATGAGACTGAAATGATGGAATTTGAATCAAAGACAAGAGGGGGGCCCATGGAGAAAGGAAAAGTAAAATGGTAATGGATTGAAAGTCTGGATGAGACTGGCATGTGGTTATATTGTGAACAGATGAGACTAAGTGACCTGGAAAGGTGGGACGTATTGGTTTGAGTGCAGGATATCGGACAGGGGAATTGTGAAGGTGGAGCAGCTTCAGGTGTGGCCGTAAGAGCTGGGGAACTTTAAATGGAGTGCAGGGGCAGGTCATTTTAGATAAGGACCTTAAGAAACTGAGAGGTCAAAAGATGTGGGCAAGAGTTGGAGTGAGAAGACTGCCAAATGCCACTGTATTTAGTAAATGAACAGGGGAGACCAAGAAGGAGATATTAAGGATACTTGGACATCTACCAAAAAAAAAAAAAAATAAGTTTTTTTTTCCCCCCTGTGATTGCAAAAATATCAACTAGTTATGTATAATCTTGTCCCTTTCAAACCTTCTAAGGAAGCTCCTTTGTTTTGGTGAGTGGAATTATAGGGTGGATACAACAGAAGCATGAGAAAGTTATGTTGTTTACAAAAGAAAGTAATAGAGTGACCTAAAGGGGAAGATCCAGGGAAAGAGGAAAATGGAAAAATAGGGAAGAGGTGTATTAGGGAAGCAAGCAAGAGAGGTAGTGGGAGAGAACTGGCAGCTGCCATGAGGCTCTCCTAAGGGCACTTGGAAGGAAAAAGCTCCCTGGTTAAAGGGATGTCTACGAAGTTGTTCTGTTTGATGTGCAAAGTGTGTCACCTCACTAAACTTAATAAAATCATATCATTTGCCTATTACAGGCAGAATTGGATGGGACAACATGTGAGAGACTGGCCTCAAGACTGTGAGATGAGTGACTACCACAGGGTCCTTCTAAACTAGTCTATGCAAGCAGTCTTCCTTTTGATTAAATAGCTGTGGACTTCTTAGATCTTTTTTGAGATGCCTTGTGACATTTTATATCTTCTGAGTAACTCTTATGTTTGAAAATTGAAAAAACGTATTTTCCATCGCTAAATTTGCATTTGTTAATAAAATATTTAAACTCTAATTTTTATCAAAATTTTAAATTATATATTATTTAATATGTCTGGCACTGGTAGCATTCATATGTTTGATATTCAGGAAATGGTATACCAGTGTCTCAACAAATACCCATTATAATATTAGTAATGTTGATAACAGGTTTACTGAGTACTTGCTATATGCTATTGAGTGCCTACCAAGAGTTTTTATGCCTTATTTCACTTTTTAAAATCCAAAGTTCTATGAGATAAATACCATTATGCCCCTTATATTAGTGAAGAAAGAAACAGAGGCTTAGAGAGGTCAAGTAATTTACCCAAGGTCTCACAGTTAATAAGTGGCAGAGCCTAATTTAATTTTGTTCTAAATTTTCACGTCATGTTTTAAAACATTTTTATGAGTTTCTCCTTGAATAACATTGTACTTGCTGTTAGAGGTGTCAACACGTGACTGAGTTTCTAGGTGATAAAATGTGAGCAGAAATAATGTGTGTCACTTCCAGATCTAGCCCATTAAACCTCCTACCCGATGCTCCTCCATATTCTTTTCCCATCTAGCTGGCAGGGACAGAGACCACTTTTTGGCAACTTTGGAACCCCTAAGTTGAAGATGGCAGAGTTTCCATCAGCCTAGGTCCCTAAATGACTGCACACTGAAAGTTCCCTGAGGACCTCTTTACTTTCCCAGTACTGTTATAGGAGAAATAAACTTTTTTTTTAAGTCATTATACATGCTTGGTTTTATTTGTTGCAGTAATAGTCTACCCTAGCTAATGCAAACTGGGTAAGAAAAATTTCAGTTATGTACTTCTTTATCATTCACAATTGCATTTGGTTGCATTTCACATAGTGACTTAACCAAATATAATTGCCCACACTGTACCCGAGATACAGGGAGGTGCAAAAATATAAAAGAGGTTTGTGATAACTTATTTGCAGAGACAGCTACAATAATTCCCCTGTCTCTGTATGTACAGATTTGTGCTGCTCCGCCCATCAAGAGGTAGCATCTGGGGCATGTGGGTGGCTCAGTCTGTTAAGCCTTTGGTCAGGTCATGATCCTGGGGTGCTGGGATCAAGTCTCACATTGGGCTCCCGGCTTCTTCCTCTGCCCCTCCCCCTGCTCATGCTTTCTCTCCCTCTCTTTCTCTCAAATAAATACAATCTTAAAAAAAAAAGAGGTAGAATTTATTTCTTCACTGTCTGAAGATGGGCTCGGCCATTTGAATAACTTTGGCACATGGGACAAATGCAGAGGTTTGAAAATGATTGTGCTTTGGGGCTTCCTCTTTTGACTTCAGCTGGAACCCGGAAACCATGATGTGGATGGGCTTGAAGTAGCTTCCTGGAGAACCCACTTTGAGGAAAACTGAAACACCCCAGCCAACAGCCTTCATGCCCCCAAATATTACAGCATAAAACAAAACTGGATATACACCATGGGATACATATGAAATATAAAAGGATGTAGGAAGTTGAAAAGTAAACATTAGAAAAGATATACTAGATAAATACTAAACAAAAGCAGCACAGGGAAGTTTTATGAATATAAGAAAAAACAATTTAAAACAAAAAGCATTATTAAGGGCACTACATAATGATTAGAGTTTCAACTTACAGAAAGATGAATAAATTCTAAACTTTTATGTGCCTAACTAGTTTCAGAATACAAAAATCAAAAATTGATAGCACTGTAAGGGAACACTTACAAATCCACTATCAGAGTAGAAGACTTTAACACATAACCAATAACCCCTCAATTATTCCTAGGCCAAGGAGACAAAGATATCAACAAAGTCTTAAAAGATATGAATGATACAATTAGTAAACTTAATTAGATGGACATATCTAGAACTGAGCACCTCCAAATTAGAGCTTACCCATTCTTATCAAGCACACAGAGAATAATTTTTTAAATGGCCCTTGTGCTAAATAAAGCAAGTGGTAACACATTTAATATCACAGGTATGATCCAGATTATAGGTTATCGAGTTAGAATATTTTAAAGATTTTTTTTTTTTTTTGACAGACACAGCGAGAGAGGGAACACAAGCAGGGGGACGGGGAGAGGGAGAAGCAGGCTTTCCGCGGAGCAGGGAACCCGATGTGGGGCTCAATCCCAGAACCCTGGGATCATGACCTGAGCCAAAGGCCAGAAGCTTAACGACTGAGCCACCCAGGCGCTCCTCAAGTTAGAATATTTTTATTAAAAAGATAAAATTGAAGAACTACATTTGTTTGAAAGTCTAAAAACATTAAATAACTCAGGAGTCAAAGAAGAACTCATAATGGAAATTTAAAAATACTTAGAACTTGATGGTAATGAAAATATTGCATATCAAAACTTGTGGGATTCAGTTAAAGGGTACATAGAAATTTATCAACTGAAATGAGTATCTTGGAAAAGAAAAAAAGACTGAAAATAAACAAGTTAATGATCCAACATAAAAAGTCAGAAAAAACAACAAAAGAGAACAGAAGGAAATAATAGCAAAAATTAATGAAAGAGAAAACTAAGATTTACTAGAAAAGATCAGTAAATAAAAAAGTCTAATAGCAAAGATACACCTCTGGTGATGTTTAAAAAACAAGGAAAGACTTGGGGGAGAATCTGCATATGGAGGTTAATGGTGACCCCCCTGAATCTGAATCTCTCCACACATCTTCTCTGAGAACCATAAAATAGCAAAAGCGAAAATAAAATCATATATAAGCCATGCCTTTAGCATTACCAGGAGACAGAGAATACAATGAATTTTCTAAGAGAAGTGGCTCAGTTGGTTCAGCGACTGCCTTCGGCTCGGGTCATGGTCCTGGAGTCCCGGGATCGAGTCCCGCATCGGGCTCCCTGCTCAGCGGGGAGTCTGCTTCTCCCTCTGACTCTCTTCCCTCTCGTGCTCTCTATCTCTCATTCTCTCTCTCTCTCAAATAAATAAAATCTTAAAAAAAAAGAAAAATTCCAACAGAGCTTGTGCCACTGCTGTACCCACAGGCTCGCAGCACCCAGGTGCCCCACTTTCGTGTCGTTAAGCATTTTAGGAGCACCTTGGTGGCTCAGTCGGTTAAGCGGCTGCCTTTGGCCCAGTTCATGATCTCCAGGTCCTGGATCAAACCCTGAGTCGGGCTCCCTGCTCAGCAGGGAGTCCGCTTCTCCCTCTCCCCCAGCCCCTCCCCCTACTCGTGCTGGCTCTTGCGCTCTAATTAAAAAAAAATAAAATACAAAAGCATACTGGAACTAGTGGAAAGATACCCCTTGCTCTTTGCTGGAACATTTTAACATCATTAAAATGTCATCTTTTCCTAAGTAAATTTATAAATTTTGAGATCCCAATAAAAAGTCAAGGTTTTTCTGAAACAGAAAGAAACAGAAAACTTGAACAGAACAATAACAAGCAAAGAAATTGAATCAGCAATCAAAAAATTCCCAAATAAACAAAAGCCCAGGGCCAGATGGCTTCACAGGTGAATTCTACCAAACATTTAAAGAAGGGTAAATACCAATTTTTCTCAAACTATTTCAAAAAATAGAAAAGGGGAGGCGCCTGGGTGGCTCAGTCGTTAATTAAGCGTCTGCCTTCAGCTCAGGTCATGATCCCAGAGTCCTCGTATGGAGCCCCGTATCGGGCTCCCTTCTCCGTGGGAAGCCTGCTTTTCCCTCTCCCACTCCCCCTGCTTGTGTTTCCTCTCTCGCTGTGTCTCTCTCTGTCAAATAAATAAATAAAATCTTTTTTAAAAAAAGAAAGAAAAGGGAGGAAAACTTCCAAATTCATTCTATGAGGCCAGCATTACCCTATACCAAAACGAGATAAAGACTCCACTAAAAAAAAAAAAAAAAAAACAACTACAGGCCAAATCCCTGATGAACATGCAAAAATTCTCAATAAAATACTAGCAAACTGAATCCAACAATACATTAAAAGAATCACTCACCACTGATCAAGTGTGATTTATTCATGGGTTGCAAGGGTGGTTCAATATTCACAAATCAATGTGATACACCCCATTAATAAAAGGATAACCATATGATCAGTCAATAGATGCAAAAAAAGCATATGACAAAGTATAACATCCATTCATGATAAAAACCCTAAAAAAAGTAAGTTTAAAGGGAAGATACAACATAATAAGGGCCATATATGAAACACTCACAGCTAATATCATCCTCAATAAGGAAAAACTAAGAGGTTTTCCTCTATGGTTAGGAACAGGACAGGGATGTCTACTCTCACCACTGTTACTGAACACAATCCTGGAAGTTCTAGCCACAGCAATCAGATAACAAAAAGAAATAAAAGGCATCCAAATCAGCATGGAAGAAGTAAAACTCTCACTACCTGTAAATGACATGATACTCTATATAAAAAACCTGAGAGACTCCACCAAAAAACTGCTAGAACTGATACACGAATTTAGTAAAGTTGTAGCATACAAAATCAATATACAGAAATCTGTTGCATTTCCAGTGGCACCTGGGTGGCTCAGGGCATGATCCCAGGGTCCTGGGATTGAGCCCTTTATCAGGTTCCCTGGTCAACCGCGAGTCTGCTTCTCCCTCTCCCTCTTCCTCTACCCCTAACCCTGCTTGTGCTCTCTCATGCATGCACTCTCTCTCAAAATAAATAAAAATCTTAAAAAAAAAAAAAGGAATCTGTTGCACTTCTATACACCAATAATGAAGCAGCAGAAAGAGAAATTAAGGAACCAGTCCCATTTACAATTGCATCAAAACAGTAAGATACCTAGGAATAAACCTAATCAAAGAGATGAAAGACTTGTACACTCTGAAAACTATAAAACACTGATGAAAGAAATTGAAGACAACACAAAGAAATAGAAAAACATTCCACGCTCATGGGTTGGAAGATCTGTGTCATCCCCCCTCCAGCTCACGCTCTTTCGCAAATAAATAAAATCTTAAAAAACAAAACCTCTACAATGAGGTATGTCACACCTGTGAGAATGGCTAAAATAAACAACACAAGAAACAGCAGATGTTGGCAATGATGTGGAGATAGGGGATACCTCTTGCACTGTTGGTGGGAATGCAAACTTGTGCAGACACTCTGGAAAACAGTATGGAGGTGCCCCAAAAGTTAACACCGAACTACCTACTACCCACAATCCAGCAATTGCACTACAAGGTATGTACCTAAAGAATAAAAAATACTAATTCAAAGGGGTATGTGCACCCTGTTTACAGTAGCATTGTATACAAGAGCCAAATTATGGAAACAGCCCAACTGTCCATCAACTGATGAGTGGATAAAGAAGATGTGGTATATATAGAATGGAATATATTATTCCGCCATTTTTATTCTTTTTAGAATGAAATCCTGCCATTTGCAATGACATGGATGGAGCTAGACAGTATTATGCTAAGAAAAATAAGTCAGTCATAGAAAGAAAAATACCATATGATTTCACTCATATGTGGGGTTTAAGAAACAAAACAAATGAGCAAAGGGGAAAAAAAAAAAGAGGGAGGCAAACCAAGAAACAGACTCTTAACTATAGAGAACAAACTGCTGGTTATGAGAGGGGAGGCAGGTGGCGGGGATCGGTAAAACAGGTGATGGGGATTAAGGAGTGCACTTGCTGTGATGAGCATCTGATGTTTTATGGAAATGTTGAATCACTATATCGTATACCTGAAACTAATATTACACTGTATGTACACTAACTGGAATTTAAATAAAAACTTTTAAAAAGTCAAGGTTTTTCTTCTTAGACACAAGATGATGCTAAAAGTCACGTTTTTAAAAATGCAAAAGGGCGCCTGGGTGGCTGAGTCGGTTAAGTGTCTGCCTCCAGCTCAGGTCATGCTCGCAGGGTCCTGGGATTGAGTCCTGCACTGGGCTCCCTGCTCAGCGAGGAGCCTGCTTCTCCCTCTCTCTCTCTGCCTCTCCATGCTCGCTCGCTCTCTCTCTCAAATAAATAAAATATTTTTTAAAATGCAAGAATAGCTAGGAAATCCCTGAAAAAAGTAGCTATGAGGGGCAACAGGCCTATCAAATATTAAAATATGCTCATGGGGCACCTATGTGGTGCAGTTGGTTAAGCTTCCGATCTTGGTTTTGGCTCAGGTTGTGATCTCACTGTGGTGAGCTTGAGCCCCGAGTGGGGATGGGGATCCCCACTAAGCAGGGAGTCTGCTTGAGATTCTTTCTCTCTCTCCCCCTCTCTCTCTTGCCCCTCCCACTCTGTGCACTAGCACTTTCTCTCTATAATAAGTAAATCTTTAATAAATATATATACACACTCACAAGTGTCTATAATTCAGTGTGGTACTGGTACATGAATGATAGGTCAGTGGAATGTAACAAAATCCAGATGTTAACCCAACTCCTTATGGAAATCTAGTGTATAATAAAGATAGTATTTCAAATCAAGCGGGGGGCAAAGGTTGAAGTTTTAGTAAATGATGTTGGGATAATTGGATAGATATTTGGAAAAAGATGAAATTAGATCTGTTCTTCACACTATATAGAATTCTGTCTGCCCTTCAGAGTTTACATTCTAAGGGGTTTGGGGAAGACAATAAAGTAAATAAATTACATTTATAATAAAAAATGGTAAGTGCTAGGAGAAAGGTATATAGGGAAGGGGACTAGGGAAAGAGAAGTAAGGTGCAGAGTCTGCATTTACAATATCTAAAAGTAGGGGCGGAAAAGGCCTACTGATATGAATACTAGCATTTGAACAAAGACTTGATAACACAGAGCAAGTCATGTACATAGACTTCATTCCAAACTAGGTAAAAGCAGAAAATTACAAGCCAATCTCAGTCATGAAAATGGACACAAAATGCTGTATAAACCAAACATAGCAACATGCTTAAAAAGCTAATATATCATGATCAACTTGGGTTTATCACAGGAATGTAGGTTTGGTTTAACATTAGAAAAACATTAGAAAAATGTTAACATTAGAAAAACATATGAATCTCATATGATTGGAGAAATATAAATTTGCAGACCCCAAAGCAGTATCATTTTATACCTGCTAGAATGGCAAAAATAAGAAATCTGACTATACTGGGGAGCCTGGATGGCTCAGTCGTTAAGCATCTGCCTTCTGCTCAGGTCATGATCCCAGGGTCCTGGGTTCAAGCCCCACATCGGGCTCCCTGCTCCACGGGAAGCCTGCTTCTCCCTCTCCCACTCCCCCTGCTTGTGTTCCCTCTCTCGCTGTGTCTCTGTCAAATAAATAAATAATATCTTTAAAAAAGAAAGAAATCTGACTATACCAAGTAGTGAGTATACTAAACAATGGGAACTCACTCTGTTGGTGGGGACATAAATTGGAAACCAGTTCAGCATTACTGAATATCATCCATTTTATGACCTAGCAACTTCACACTTAGATTCTCTGCAAAAACTTTAGCATATATGCACGAGATCAGAATTTCATAGTGGCACTGTTTATATAGGCTATGCTCTGAAAGCAACCCACATGTGCACGGTCAAGAAAATCAATGAATAAATTGTGGAAGTGAGGCACAATAAAATGTCATACAGCAGTGAAAATGAAAGAAATATGGCTACAGCTAATAATAGATTCTTAGTGACATGCGAAGAGTGGCAGAATATCACAAAAAAAAAATTTTTTTTTTTGGTATCACCCAAACACAAAACCAAGCAAGGTTAAGGACATTCATGTGTAGTAACAAAACGTAGAAAATGGGAGGGACGACGATTTACACTTTTTCAGGATAATTAAAACAATATCTCTGAAAGGGGAATTGGGGGCGGGGATAGGATGGAAAGGATTTCCTGAGAAAATGCCAAGGGTTCTGGTACAATTCTACTTCACAAATTAGATCATATGTTCATCATGTTTCGTAACGTATATACTCTGTAACTTTCAAATATAAAAATTTAAAAACTTAAGTGGAAAAAAATGAAACCTAGACAGGAATATACCTCAGGAGCGCCGGCCTGCGTAGGCCACGGCCCGCCGAAAGGCGCTCTGGGTCAGCGGTCTCGTGGTCAGTAGCCCGTGGGGGCGGAACCTGTGGCCTTCTATACGCATGCGCGCAGCCACCAGCCAATCAGCGACGCCCTCAGGCGAGACGACTCTGGCTTTTCTCCCGCGTGAATTCTGAGTTGTTTCAGAGGAGAGTCGCGCTAGCCAGGCGTACGTCTCAGGTGAGGAGCTGGAGGGGGTGGAGGCTGGTGGCAGGGACACCTGTCTGGAGACCTATACCTGTGGGTGGTCTTTGGCCATTGGGGTTTTTTTTCAGGCGTGAGAAGGAGAGGACTTTGTCAAGCGCCAGAGTCTGAGCCAGAGGCTACCCTTGATCTGTGAGGTAAATCTTTCCTATTGGCTCTACTTGGGGCCTCTGACAGGAAAATGAAGTCAGTGAACTTCACTGAGGGCAAGGCCTTAAGCAGGCGAGGGGCGGGTGGAAAGGCGAGGGCTGAATGGAGTCTGACTGGTCACGACGCCCTGGGCAAGTTTATATCCTCCGGGGAGCAGTGTGGGCCTTCGTCCCTCTGCGCGTCTCTCCCTCGTGACCGCCCCAAACCCGTCAGAAACAGAACGAACTAAGGGCTTCTCTTCCTTTGCCCTCGATGTCTGTGTTGTGAAAATCTTAGGCGTAATCGTTATTTCTCAAAGCACAGATTGCAGAACGTTTTTATTTTATATTTATTTTGCTGTAAACTTATTTTGGGGCATGCTCACAGGATCGAACCTGTCAACAACTACAATTTGACTTTGTGACGGAAATGCACAAACTAGAATCTAGCCCGAATTTAGCCAGAATCTGACAGAGGCCGGATTAAAATTCAGATCTCATAGCCCTCAGATGCCAACTCTCCATCGCCGCACACTGGAATCAGGGTCGATGCTGTCATTATCTTCTTTGTTAATTTTGGGCCAACAAAATATAGTGAGGAGACTCCTAAAATGTTATTCAGCTAAGACAATCTCTATTTGATATCGCTGATTTTGAAATTTACCAATTTACTTACATGGTGTCTTTGGATTCAGAAGGTTTGAGAGATTTATTTTTTAAAAGTCAGAAAACATCTAAATATGGTGCCCTCTGGAAGAAAACATACAGGGAAATCTGGGAAGACGTCAATGGAGGATCAGGTTACAAGAGCCTATGACTTTGAGAAAGAAGATAAAAAAGATCTGAGTGGTTCAGAGGAGGATGTTACTGAAGGTACAGTATATCTAATTTTGTTGGGCAGTCACCATGTCCTGTAGTTCATTCGTCTGGGATGCACTACGTTTTAGACTATAATAAAACTTTATTTGTAAAACATTTTCATGTACTTCATGTTTCTCATTTGGAGTTCGAAAAGTTTACACAGCATTTCTTACCGTTATAGTCATTATTCTCCAGATGTCTGCTTCATAAATAAATAAGTAAACTTATCTATAGCATAAATATATATAATATATAAAAATAAATAAAAACCTGGCTTACTATGACATTAACACAGGAAGACTTGCAAAATTGTTTCTATAAAATGGTCCTGGATCCTGATTTAATTCCATCTAAACTGCAGAGCAAGTACTGTATTTATATCTGCTTTAAAAAGTTATGTTGGCCAAAAAGCCTAAAAGTCCTCAAAATTAAGATATTACACCATTAAAAATTACTAAAATGGAATATTTCGTTTCAAAATATTTTCTTTTTTATTGTCAATGCAGGGAAGACTCCAGTAATTGATAAGCATGGGAAGAAAAGGACTTCTGCAGCAGTATTTGAAGATGTGGGGTGATGTGCTCAAAATAGTTTTTTCTGTTACATAAAGTCCTTTAAGAAAAGTCTCCTTTGGTTGTCCAATGAGTGTTGTTGTAAAATACATTGTATGTGTGATATTTCAATCTTTAATTAAAATTTTTTTAATGTAATTTCACAGGGGTGAAGTACAAAATATGCTGGAAAGATTTGGAGGTATGTTTTAGGAGATATTTGTTTTTTGAGATAATTATTTTAAACCATACAACACATAATCTGTAATAGGAAATGTTAATCAGTGGACTATAAGACTGTTACCTAATGCTTTGTCCTCATATATAAGATTTTGCCTAAGTATGTGTGATTCAGCTACATAGATTTCCTTAATCTTCTCCAGTTGTCAACGTGAAGAGTAAGAATGGTATTAACAATGGTGAGGTAAGAATGGTGTTTTTATTTTATATATGTGTGAATTTAGAGAACTGTGCAATTTTAGAAAAAAATGGAAGGGGAATGTCTCTATCCCTATTTGTATGAACTTTCACAAACTCATGGACCAAGTGTTAAAAACACACATATCTTTATATATGTCAGTTTTTCATTTTCTCAATTTATTTTCTATGACATTCCTGTGTTCTTTTTTTTTTTTAAAGATTTTATTTATTTATTTGACAGAGAGAGAGACAAAGAGAGAGGGAACACAGGCAGGGGGAGTGGGGGAGGGAGAAGCAGGCTTCCCACGGAGCAGGGAGCCTGATACAGGGCTCTATCCCAGGCCCCCGGATCATGACCTGAGCTGAAGGCAGATGCTTAACGACTGAGCCACCCAGGTGCCCCACCTGTGTTCTTTTCTTAGGGGCAGGATAAATAGAACCCTTTAAAATACCTCTTTATTGTAATGTTTTACATTATGTAATTTAGAAAAGTAACCCTGCTAGCTAGTAAGAAATACATAATCAGATAAAAAGTTAATAAACCGAGGCGCTTGGGTGGCTCAGTCGTTAAGGGTCTGCCTTCGGCTCAGGTCATGATCCCGGGGTCCTGGGATCAAGCCCTGCATCAGGCTCCCTGCTCTGCGGGAAGCCTGCTTCTCTCTCTCCCACTCTCCCTGCTTGTGTTCCCTCTCTCACTGTGTCTCTCTCTGACAAATAAATAAATAAAATCTTTAAAAAAAAAGTTAAACCTTACATGGTATATTTGATATTAGTTACATTAACTGTGTTAGGGGATAGTAGTCTTTTTTTAAAAGATTTTATTTATTTCTTTGAGAGAGAGAGAGCACACATGAGCCAGGGGAGGGGCAGAGGGAGAGGGAGAGAAGCAGACTCCCTGCCAAGCAGGGAGCCCAACACAATGTGATCTCTAGGACCTGGAGATTTTGACCTGAGCCAAAGGGGGACACTTAACTGACTGAGCACCCAGGTGCCCCAGGGGATAGTATTCTTAAAAAAGAGTTAATATTTGGCTCCTCTATCCGGATTATTTATTCAGTCAAGTCTTTTTTGAAAGCTTTGCTCTATTTGGTGGCAGAAAAATGTTTGTCTTGTAATCTTTCTTCTAAATTTATCACAGGTGGATATTAGAAATATAACGTATTTGTATAGTAATACAAATCCATCATGATTACTGAAAAATAATTATTGATGGTAGATTCATAGGCATGTGTTTAGCAAAGCATTTTTTGAAGTATTAAAAATTTTGTGAAATACAGTACTTATGGGTAAAAATGTCCTATAAAAAAAAGCTGAAATCATTGTTATACACCTGATACTAATGTATAACATTGTGTGTCAACTATACTTCAGTAAGAAAAAAATTTTCTTTTAGTAAGTCCAGGAAAAAAAAGTTCTATAAAAGTATTTAAAAAGGTTCTTGAATGAATTTATCAAGATATTTACTTAAGATTTTCCTATGCTTCGTTTTTATCTCTTGGTAAAAATCATATTTAAAAGTATCATGGACTGTATTTTTTAAAAATAATTTTCTTATTTAACTGTTTTTATCCTTTTTGGATTCTTTTTAGATTTTTTATTTATTTTTGTGAGAGAGAGAGAGCACAAGGGGAGGAGAGGGTGGCAAGCAGAGGGAGAGGCAGACTCCCCGCTGAGCAGGGAGCTCTGATGCAGTACTCCATCCCAGGACCCTGGGATCATGACCTGAGCCCACGGAGGACACTTAATCAATTGAGCCACCCCTTTTTGGATTCTTTTTAAAAATAATTTTGTGTGTTTCATATGATGAGTTCTAGCAATAACTCATCTACATGAGTTATTTGATTTGGAGAGTATTTTACAAATTTAGAAAAATTTAGCCTTTATTAGTGTTCTCTCATGAGGAAGTTAAAGGTCTGTCTTTGAGACTCCCCTTTCTTTTTTCGTGGTTAGCTTTTTTCAGTCATCTCTAAATTAAAAACTTTAGTTAGGAAAATCAAAATAGGGATACTAATAGCTGAAAGGTTTCTTAGGAAAAAAAACAAAATCTTGCTTTTTAATATTATACCTACTTTAAGATTTAATATAAATTTTTTCAAAATTTCATTTATTTATTTGTCAGAGAAAGAGAGAGATAGAGAGAGAGAGAGAGTACAAGCAGGGGGAGCAGCAGGCAGAGGGAGAAGCAGGCTTCCCCATGAGCAAGGAGCCCAGTGCGGGACTTGATCCCAGGATCATGACCTGAACCAAAGGCAGGGGTTTAACCTACTGAACCACCCAGGCATCCCTAAGATTTTTTTTTTAAATGTCTTTCCAAAACTTGAACCAACTATATCCCTATTTAATTTGAATGTGTGGGAACAAAATAATTTTCAACAAGTTTTAATGAATGTTTATTTTTGATAAAGCTGACATTAACAAGGCTCTTCTTGCCAAGAGAAAAAGACTAGAATTGTATACAAAGGCTTCTCTCAAAACTAGTAATCAGAAAATTGAACATGTTTGGAAAACCCAACAAGAGCAAAGGTAAGGTCGTTGGTTTTTTTCACAGCCATGACATCTGTATCATTTCTTAGTATTCATTGCTGTAAATTATGAAAAATACTATCATCTTCTATTTATCAGGGTCTCTAGTAAAATATATATTTGGCTTGATTTTTTTTTAAGTCCTTTAGTTCTATAACCTTCATAGACTTGAGATATATTTCTTAGAAATCAGTGCAGATTGTCTTTTTCTCCATTTAAATAACAATTGAGTTTTTTACTCTAAAGGTTATTCATATTCATTCTAGAAATGCACCAACTGAATAAAAATGAAATGTCATATAAATTATTAGCCTTGTGATAGTTACCTGCTTAACAATGTAGAAAAAGATCAGTCTTATTGTAAATATTACATCTGTGTGTTTTAGCTGAATTGACTTAATTGTTCTTTTTTACAAAATCATTGTACCAAAGTGGGGAAAAATTAAGTGGAATATTTGTTTGGAAATCTTACATGATAAACATAATAACTTCACTGAATCTGTTTATCATATCGGAACCTATATTTGGTTGGGAAAAAAAAACTGCTTGGAGATGAAATGGACTTTTCTGGAAAAGTTACATATATAATAAAACTTCCATAGTTTTTAGGAACTAAAGCATGTGAGAGGGCTTTTCTGTTAGCTGCTTAGGAAAAGAAATACTTCTAAAATCAGCATAAATCATAATTTTACATTTTGGTTTCATATTTGAAAATTTAAGATGCCATTATTTCCTTTAGTATTTATAATGTATGTCAAATAAATTTTGTTTTGAATGTTTTGGTATAAAATATGAAAATATTCATTGTTACGTTTTACAGGCAGAAGCTTAACCAAGAATATTCTCAGCAGTTTCTGACTTTGTTTCAGCAGTGGGATATAGATGTGCAGAAAGCTGAGGAACAAGAAGAAAAACTAGCTGTTAGTATCACACTTAATTTTATAATCAATTATAACCAAGTGTCAAGTAGGAATGGAGAGCCTAGCTGTGTAGTAGATCTGTGACACTCAGCTAGGTTCCATTTCCCATGCCGGCTATGTGTTTTGTCCTGCTGAATGGTAAACCAGAGAATTACAGGCACACACCATACTTAAAAAAATTGTTGGCCTTTGCTTCCTATATTGGTTGTGATTCTTGCAGTTCCAAGTGACAAATTATCAAAGTACAAAAGAAGGATTATTAGTTTATATAAAAGAAGTCCAGGGGTAGTTAAGCTTCAGGCATAGCTGGATGGGTATAAGGAAGAATTGCTTATACAGTGTCATTTGGGCACTGTCTCCAGTTCTTTTTTTTTTAAGATTTTATTTAATTTTTTGAAGATTGATTTATTTGTCAGAGAGAGAGAGAGAGTGCACAAGCAGGGGGGAACAGCAGGCAAAGAGAGTAGGAGGCAGAGGAAGAAGCAGGCAAGACTTGATCCCAGGACCCTGGGATCATGACCCGAGCTGAAGGCAGATGCTTAACCACTGAGCCACCCAGGTGTCCCTCTGTCTCCAGTTCTTAATAGCCTCTTTCAGTGTGGTAAGCAAGATAGCTTCTTGAAATTTAACTTACTACAAGTTTAGTAACCCCAGTGGACTGGGTTTTTCTCAATAACTAGCAGAAAGATAGTTTTGCTCGATAACTGGCAGAAAGAAAAGCCCTCTGGAGGAATATCACTGATCTAGGTTGGATCATTTGCCCATTCCTGAACCAGTCATTATGGCAAAGCATGCTTTACTCTTAATGGCCAGACTTGTGTTACATGCCCATTTCTATGGGAGATGGAGTGAGCACCACCCATACATTATGTAACTACATTTTAACTATCATTTTATTCTTTCATTTATAAAATTATCACATTTCTTACTTGGCCAGACTTGTGTTACATGCCCATTTCTATGGGAGATGGGAGTGAGCACCACCCATACATTATGTAACTACATTTTAACTATCATTTTATTCTTTCATTTATAAAATTATCACATTTCTTACTTAAGATCTCAGGTACTATTCATATTAAATAATTTTAGGGGTTGGTTGGGCAGCTCAGTTTTGGAAATGTTAATATGAAACATCCAAGAGAATGTGTTGAGTAGGCCATTGGTATAGGAGTCTAGAGTTCTGAAAAGAGATGAGTTGGACATACAAAATTGGGAATTCTCAACATAAAGACAGCATTTAGGCCATGAGATTGGATGAGATCACCAAGGGAGTGATTGTAAATGTAAAAGGGAGGTCTAAGAACTGAGTTCTGGAATAAGTCCTTCAGTGTTTAGAGTTCAAGAAGATGAGAGAGAACCAGTAAAAGAGACTGAGAATGAGTGACCTAATAGGAAAAAAATGACTCCAAGTGAAGTCAAGGAAGCTTTTTAAGAGGGAGAGAGGATTAACTTTGTTATATGCTGCAGTGGGTGAAATAGGGTGGATTTGGCAATGTGAAGGTTGTTGGCATTCTTGATCAGAATGATTTTGGTAGAAGAGGGAGTGCAAAAACTTGAGTAGAATGAGTATAAGAGAGAATAGGAAAGAAAGAAATAGGGTGGTGGCCTGAGGAGAAGAGGAATAGTGTGTGGTTTTCGTTTAAGAATGTAGAAAGAGCAACATGTTTGTGTGCTAACAAGAATAATCTTGAGGGAAAAGTAAAAAGCAATGGAAAGAGGAGGACAGTTGTTGAATTCTTAGAATGGTTGGAACATATGAAGAAATTGGTGGTAGCAGAGAA
Source organism: Callorhinus ursinus (assembly GCF_003265705.2). Classification (NCBI taxonomy): domain Eukaryota; kingdom Metazoa; phylum Chordata; class Mammalia; order Carnivora; family Otariidae; genus Callorhinus; species Callorhinus ursinus. The sequence continues at coordinate 8,259,252 of NW_027397076.1, forward strand.
CAAGGATAGTTCATCCTTAAAAACAGGGAAGAAGGTAGATTATGTGAGCACAGAAGTAGGTATGAAGGTAGAAATGGTGATGAAGATTCAAAGTTCTCTTTGGATTACTTGTGTTTCTTTAGTGAAATAATTAAGGTCCTTGGATGATAGAAAAAACATGTTGCCTTTTGAGGTCAAATGAGAAGGTATAAAATACTTTTCTTGAGTGGATCAGTGAATGGACTAGGGAGATAAAATTTCCAAGCAGCATTAAGGATCGAAGTTAGGCTTGTGATCACAGTGATTACAATTTAAAGTGAGATATACCAGCGTAACTGTGGACTTTTCTCCAGTCGTGACCAGCTGCAGGGATGTAGGCAGAGTAGCTGGAGAGTTGAATTTTCCAGGATTGGGGTTTAGCCAGACAAGTGTGACAGAGTAAGAATAGGGCAGGATATATATATGAAAGGAGTAATTATGATTGACCATAGAATTTAAGCTGGGAAGAAAGAAAGTGAGGACATGGGAATAGGGATAGGGGACAATGAAAACTAGGTATAGGATGAGTAGATTTTAGGTATTGGTAGATTACTGAGTTGTAGTACTAAGAGTGATCCAGAAGGGTAGGCAGGTAGTGGTTGAATAGTGGGCTATTTGGAGAAACAGCGTGAATAATGAGTGGTAGGACCTGGATTCTGGAAACATACTCTTTGGAATCACATCCTGGTATGCCCAAATGCTAGATGTGAAACTGGAAAAATTATCTTTATGTCTGTTTCCTTATCTATGAAAGGGGAGTAATAATAACTACCTCATAGGGTTGAGGATTAAATGCATTCATACATAGTATGTTTATTTAAAAAGAATTCAGGGGCGCCTGGGTGGCTCAGTTGTTAAGTGTCTGCCTTCGGCTCAGGTCATGATCCCAGGGTCCTGGGATCGAGCCCCACATCAGGGCTCCCTGCTCTGTGGGAAGCTTGCTTCTCCCTCCTACTCCCTGCTTGTGTTCCTTCTCTTGCTTTGTCTCTCTCTGTCAAATAAATAAAATCTTAAATAAATAAATAAAAAGAATTCAGAGTGGTGTCTAACAGTTAATATGACATTTTCTATTGTTAATACTATGTAGAAGTTGTAGTTATTGGCAATGACAAAATCTAGGATATGAGCATGTATGTGAATGGCTAAAGTAGGGTGGGGGACAAAACCATTGGTGGAAAGTAGGCCAAGAAACTGAAAGATCAGCATTATTGGAAGCATCATACATGTTGATACGGAAAACACCAAGAATTAAAACATATTTTGAGTACTGTTGGGGTGCCTGGGTGGCTCAGTCAGGTAAGCGTCCGACTCTTTTTCTTTTCTTTTCTTTTCTTTTTTTTTAAGATTTTATTTATTTGTCAGAGAACGAGGGAGCAAGCATGAGCAGGGAAAGATGCAGGCAGAGGGAGAAGCAGGCTCCTTGCTGAGCAAGGAGTCTGCTGCTGAACTCAATGTGGGACTTGATCCCAGGACTCTGGGATCATGACCTGAGCTGAAGGCAGATGCTTAACCAACTGAGTCACGCAGGGGTCCCTAAGTGTCTGACTCTTTGATTTCAGGGTTGTGAGTTTAAGCCCTGTGTTGGGCTCCACATTGGGCATAGAGCCTACGTTAAAAAAAAACAAAACTATTTTGAGTATTGTTAAGTGTTCGTACTAAATGACTGGTAGGATTATTATTGTATATTAGTGATGAACTTGGTCATAATAGTTAAAACTGTTGGTTTAAAAACCATTCTTTTTTAAGTTTAATGTAGAATTATTTTTTACTAAACTTTAAATTTTACCCAAATTGTTAAATTTTTTTCTTTTACATTTGTAGAACATGTTTCGACAGCAACAAAAGGTTTTTCAACAATCTAGAATTGTTCAGAGCCAGAGACTGAAAACAATTAGACAGTTATATGAGCAGTTCATAAAGGTCTGTTGTATTTGGTTATGTAATACATTCTTATATAACATTACATTTGGAAGTAGAAGAAAATTTTTTCCTTCTAAGTTTAAGGGAAAAAACATTTTGCTTATATATTTTAAATTCTTAACTACTTTCCATTTTGATTTAAGTGTTAAATATATTTTTACTTTATGATTCCAATGTTTTTGTGGGGATTCTTCAAAACAGCAAATGGTAAATTGGGAATTTTATCTAAATGTATATAATGTGCATAAAATTCATACTTTAATAGTTCTGTCTTAACTGAAAATAGAAAGTCCATGAGTCATTTCTAGGTAGTCTTTTACTTTATATCTCCAGTGTTTGCTAAATAGAAAGTACCCAATTGAAAATGAGGAATATTTTTTATTTTCTAATGTAATACATATGTATTTTATGGCATATTTCCTTTTAGGATTATTACAGTGACTAAAAATGGCTTTATATGCCATCTTATAATAAGAGATGGCCCAGACTTACAATAGAATGAAAAAGCGAGAGGATTAAAAACTTGTGGATTGAGAATTATCTGACACATATGCATATTAGCGAATTGTGGTTTTTGACACTGACTTCTTACTTATGCAGATATATATTTTTTTAGTAACTGTTTATAGTTCATTGGAATCCTGCACATACTTTTGTTTTTTTTTGATGTGGGGATTCCTTTAGATAATCTTGTTCAAATGTTAAAATGTCACCCTTTTAAAGGAATCAGGATGCTCTGAATAAACTAGTGGTTTTAAACCGATTATTTTTAAAGAAACTTAATATGTATGTATACCAGAGTTACTTTTAAAAGTGTTTCCAATCGGCTTGCTCTAATGCTCCCTAAAAACCATTTAATTGGTGTGAAGATTGATAAAGTACTAAAAAAGATTTCTTCTAAATCTTATCACTAAATGTTACCACTTAGGCTAGGAACTTGAGTATTATATTTGACTTCTACATTTCCCTTATTCTTCATATCCAGTTATTAGTAGGCCCTGTAATTTTTACTTCGGCAGTGGTTCCTTTTTTTAATTCCCAGAGCTGTTATCCTATTTACAACCGCATCATTCTTTGCTTATACTATTAAACCTCAACTGATTTTTTTCTATTCTCCAAACTACCCTTCATGAAGGTCGGTCATATTATCTTCACTCCTGAAAAAGTCAATAGTTACTCATTTTCAGTTCTTAGGTATTCTGGTACCCTCCCATAATGTGATTCTTTCTCTCTTTATGCTTCAATTGTTAACATTTGTTCTGTAACTCCCGCCCCTCCAGATAATTGCCTTCTCTAAACTTACTGATTGTGTACTTCCATGCTTTTACTTATGCTCTTACTCTAAAATACTTTTAATTACTTTTTCTTACTCTTTGCCAACTAAATTGGAATCAATCCCTATTTTCTACTATGTAGTCACAAGTTGCATTTCCATTCCTACTATAAAATTTTGCATTATTTCTGTTTATATGTTTCTTACTAGAATAAGGGAGTGAATCATGTATTAATATTTTTTAATTTCTCCACAACACTTAATATACTTTTTATATAGTAGGTTAAAGTCACTATTTGTTAGATAATAATAAAGATTTATAACATAATTTGTTTTTCATAAATTGAAAAAGTATATTACAGATCATTTTATTCCTTCTTATGAATTCGCATCACATTGACAATTAGTCATAATAACTACCTGATATTTAGAAAGCTTATTAGAAATTTTAAAAATTACAGTATTTTATTTGTTCTATTTTGACCTTAGCAGCTCATTAACCCATTATTTTGAGCAAAATACACTACTCTTATACTTCCTATAATATTTGATCCATGTCTGATGCTTATATTCCTTTATGGGTATTTTGGTTTCCACTATTACTTAAAATATTTTAATTTGGAATAAAAAATAATTATTTGAATACTAAAAAGTTCCTACTTTTGAAAATTAATTCTTCAAGTTTAGAATCTGAGATAAAAAGTGGTAGTTTGTAACTGAACTAGCCTTCTGTGTTTTAGAGTATGGAGGACTTGGAGAAAAATCATGATAATCTACTTACTGGTGCACAAAATGAACTTAGAAAAGAAATGGCTATGTTGCAAAAAAAAATTATGATGGAAACTGTAAGTAATTTTAAATTGAAAAAAATGAGTAATGCAAGCATTGAAATATTTTATTTGCTGAAATATGTATAACACTTATCTAAAAATTAAACAAATGTTTAATATTTCCTTTCATGTAACAGCAGCAGCAAGAGATGGCAAGTGTTCGAAAGTCTCTTCAATCCATGTTATTCTGATGACTCTTTGAAGGAAGAACTTGAACCTAAGTAATATGATACAATTATAACATTAGCTATGAGGCATGTAATTCTTTGAGTGGTTTAAAATTTCTAGTTTAAAATAATACATCCTGTTAATTGTTAGCTTAAGTGCAAGAACCCTCCTTCTGTTAACCTTCACATAAAGCTGAACAGTTATGTGAGTAGTAGCAATTCCTATATTATATATACCAAGCTTCCAGCTCTTTAATAGTTAATAGTGAATTTTTCTCTTTAATACTTGTCAATTAACTTTTAGCAATAAAGATGATTTAATTTCAGGTTTTGGCTTCTTTAGTGTATTTGTATTAGTCCCAAAGGGACTATAGAAGGTTACATTGTTCTTCTTTGAGAAAAAATATACAAAATACATGTTATATGTACATTCTACTGTATATACTTAAGTTACACAGCCAATTCTAACTTCAAAAGAAAATCTATTCTATTGACTTACATAATTTATTAAAAACAACCCAAGTTTGTGTTCTGAAATAAATTAAACTACTAAAAACCATTAAGAAAACCAAACAAGATATATAAATATCAGTTTTAAGACATGGATTTGTGACTATGTCATTTCCACAAAGACCTCAAAATGCGTTTAATTGGGCTTGGTCCACAATTAAATGACACATGCCCTTAGTAATGATTAAAAGCATATCATTAACATACTTAATTACTTATGGTTTAAATACTTCACATCTGTCTTTAAATTACCTAGAAAATATTGTTTTTCAGTTTTAATATTCAGTAATACGGAAGTTTGATTACATTCATTTCCAAACTTGAACAGTTAACTTTATACCTTGTTACTAAAAATCTGCATTTTTTAAACATAGAATAACATGAAACACTAGATTTAATAAATATTAAATCATTTCAGCATTTGTTTGAAATATGTCAGCTAAACTTATTTTTTGCTGAAATTGCTTTCATTGAATCATTCAAAACAAAAAATATCCCCATTAGGAGAGGATTGGTTTTCATCTGTTTTTTCATGTTGTAAATTCTAATTTTTGCCCCTATAACCCACCTTTACCTTAGTTTTAAGGTTTCCCAAGTTTTATTTTTTATTTATTTTTTAAGATTTTATTTATTAATTTGACAGAGAGACAGCAAGAGACAGAACACAAGCAGGGGCAGTGGGAGAGGGAGAAGCAGGCTTCCCACTGAGCAGGGAGCACGATGTGGGGCTCGATCCCAGGATCCTGGGATCATGACCTGAGCCGAAGGCAGATGCTTAATGACTGAGCCACCCAGGTGCCGCAGGTTTTCAAGTTTTAAAAAGGAAGTCCATACTGATCTCTTTTTTTTTAATACGACAACTTATATAGGAAGAAATTAATGAATATCTAACATTAAGGAGCCAGTTCCTAATTTTGTAAAAGACTTCTTTAAAGCCAAAGTTTATGTTGGAATATAAATCTCAAGTATCATTCAAACACTTGAAAAAGTTCTATCTGTGTTTGAGTTAAAGTTAGAAGCAAAATAAGTACTCCGGAGTGGTTTCTGTATACTTAATTCACATATTTTTTCCTTTCAAGGAATATCAACTTTCACTATTTTTTCAATATGCCTTTTTATTGCTTAAGCTATAGTATGTGTTCATTACTCTTTTTTTTTTTGATTATTTCATCATATAGCTTATGGTCTACAGAACTGTTAGACAAAATTAAAAATAAGGTAAGACGCGGAGTCTGAGTCACAAAGATCCTTATAATAGTTCTAATATTCATAATGATTAACATAAATACTTTTAAGTGAGAGTGGAAAGATAAGAATCAGTACATAATGTATTTGGTGATGGGATGACTGACATTTATATTATCCCCCTTTCCTCATGAATCGTCTTTTTGAGATAACTTTGGCTGATAGTCTAAAGGGAAGGTATTTTTGCCATGTTGTCATAAACTACTAATTTTCTTTTTAAAGATATTTGAGAGAGTGAGTGAGTGAGCGAGAGAGCAGGAGGTGGTGGGGGTAGGGGGAGAATGAGTAGGCGGAGAGGGAGAGGCAGGCTCCCTGCTTAGCAGGGAGCCTGAAAACCTGGGCTGATCCCAGGACTCTGGGATCATGACCTGAGCAGAGGCAGACGCTTAACTAACTGAACCACCCAGGCACCCCACAAATTACTAATTTTCTTATAACAACCTTGCTTTAGCTACTTTTTTATGTTTCATAAAAGGGGATCTTTAATGTCCACTTTTTTTGTGACAGAAACTTAGAATATCAGGGAATGATGTATAAAGATTTCATTTGTTTTTCTGAACTGGTAAGACAAATTCCTTTTACTAAATTATAAAAAATTCCCATAGCCCTTTTAAATTCTAGTTGCAAACAAGTATTTCCTTTTATATGATAGTAATTAACATAACTTGAAAAATGGCTAATTAAAAAACACCATTTCTTATAACATCATTTGACTCAGTAATTACAGTATTACAATCCATGCACTTAGGCAGTATTATGAACTCACTTGTCAATTTTTTGCAATTGAAGTAAGCATCAGCCTTAAGATGGCTAAAATCCTTTAAAGCCCTGAATTTTTATGTAATCCTTTAGCAATGAAAACCCCGAGTACCTGATAAAGATTTTTGAGACAGACTGATCTTTAGAACTAGAGGTTTACTTTCTTGTCCTCAGAAAATTGAATTTTTTCCTTTGATTTTGTTTTTAACTAATTTATAGATTGTAATACTCTGATAATACCTGTGATCAAAATTTTGATATGCAATGAGGGCTTCATAACTGAAATAAACATAATGGAATCTATAGGACTTAATATTTTATATTCAAATATAACCTTATTTATTGTATACTAGCCTCCTGCAAAGGGGAATTTCCTTCACTCATAGGTTCCCCTAACTGCTTCTCCTCTTTTCCTTGGGCTATTAGTCAATATGCTTGTGAACCTGTTCAGGTGCTTCATGATATGAAGTCTTGAAGATATTTAGATGAAGGTGTCTTGAAATTTGCAGGCACAAAGCACTAAAATACATCATCATATCAAATGAAGAAATGACCTTTGGAAGCAAAAAAAAAAAAAAAGAAATGTATTACGGTCTTTTCTGAAGCAGCAGATATTTTTCTGTTCCCCACTTCCCACCCCCTCAGATCTCAAACCTTAACCTAAAATTCTTCAACGAAAATACTACATTTTAGAGTACTTTCATATATTTCATATTTGGACCTCACTAAAATGCTCTGGACCATGCAAGGTATTTCACAGATACGAATTCAGAGTGGTAAAAGTCCTAGACAAAAATACAAAAGCTGGAAGGTAACATAATTGGTCTTCTGACTCCACATTCTTTAAATTTTCTGCTGTGCAACAAAGCCATAAATTTTCTATTAGAAGGGTTACCAGTCACTATTAATAAAATCATTCCATCATACACATTTCTTTTTCCTTTGAGATAGTTGTAAGAAAGTAAAGGCCTGGAAAAGACACCTTAGTTGAGGGGAGGCATATACAAAATTGTGTTGAATACAAAATTAAGGAGGAAGGCACACTCTAAAAAGTTTACCAAAGAGCAGGAGCAAATACTTCCTTTCAGAGAGGGAGGCTCACAGCTCTATCAGTGGAGAGGGAATTCACACCCGTTAGGGGAAAATCTCCCCCATATCATTTACTTGAAAAGCTCTATCTGACCCTTTTCTCTCTGAAGTAAGAAACTTTTCTGTAAGGATGCTAAATGGCACATTATGTTTTGTTTGGTCCACATGTTAAGTGTTTTCTGTTGTTTTAAATTGTGGTCCACATAGTGTTTTAGAGAAAAATGCAATTCGCTTTCCTCACCATAATCTCTACCACTGGCATAAACCAGGCCAACACTACAAAATAGGTGCTTAAATTTTTAACACCTGGTTTTTTAATTATGTTAAACAATTCCATTTGGTAATATATATGCAAGCTTAGTAAAAGAAACCCTACATTGAATTTTCAGATATTTTGAATAATCACCCCCTATTTCTTAAATTTAGATTGTTTTGGAGCCCTAAAAATATGAATACTGGATAGGAAATTATTCTGATTTTCAAACACTTTTTAGACTATTGCCTGAAAAACTTCCAAGGATTAAGATTTACATCTCACCACCATTTGAAGGATGGAAGATTCTTCAAGAATAGGCCATGGATAGATATTAAGCTATTTACTCCAGAGAAAAAAATTCTATAGAACCTAGTATAAAGAATCATCAGATGTACTCCTGGTCTGTGCACAGAACAGGTATATTTTAGTGCCTCAGTCTATATTTAGTGCCTACAAATAGGGTAGATTATTCAAATTATTAAGAGAGTCACTGAAGATTTCTTTTAGCACACTTTAATATGTGTTTATGTATCACTAACAATTAGGTGAAAGCCATTAAGGTCCAAAGGTAAGGGAAAACAGAGCAAAGTTGTTCAGAACCACCATTAATTGAAGACCATAATAATGTCTCAATAAAATAAAAAACTGAATAATGCTCCCTTTATCCATGTTTGTAATTAAGGTGTTACAACAGTGATTTTCTTTTCCTCAGATGGCTAGGGCTCTCTTAAGCACATAATTTTGTGTTTTATAATCATTTTGAATAGAAACTAATATATGTATTATCTGTACCACTTTTTTTTTAAGTTTCTTTTTTTTTAATGTTTTATTTATTTATTCATGAGAGTCAGAGAGAGAGAGGGAGGCAGAGGGAGAGGGAGAAGCAGGCTCCCGGCCTAGCAGGGAGCCCGATGCGGGTCTCAATCCCAGGACCCTGGGATCACGACCCGAGCCGAAGACAGACGCTTAACCACCTGAGCCACCAGGCGCCCATCTGTACCACCTTCTTAAGCAGGACACAGTCAATGAGAATTTAACCTTTGCTTGATGAGTCATCATTATTGATGTTAGTTATGCACTGTCCTCAAAGAGCCAAACAGATATATCAGGTTGCTTACTTCTAGCACAAAATGGTCCCAGAATCCTGAATTGGTAGTATTGTCTTTTCTGTTTCGTTTCTTCAGTATTAGCTGACAGTTCTTGATGCAATAAATGCCCACATGTTCTAACACTAATTCCATCTAATATACCTGTTACCTGCTATAAGCTCAGAATAATTCTAACAAGCTTGATTAAGTAAAAGTCAAACACCTAGTAAGTATTTGCAGTTCTCTGGGCAGAGTGAAGTGATTTTTGACATCTTTGTATTGTTTTTGGTGAGGGACAAAGATGTATTTTTAAGGTACACAATTGGGTTTTTAAGAATTTAAGTTGCTGGAAGCCTATCTCCAGATAATCTGGGCCATTTCTATACACACACACACACACACACACAAAACACAATTCAGGGCTTAAAAGGAGTTAATTTTAAATATTCAGAAACATTTACAGTATAGACTAGATAGTAAGACTCTGCCTTCTCACTGAAATGACTCTTAAGCATAGGGTTATCTGACATCTATTAAAAATAAATAAAAATCTTAGCAGAAAAGAACTTACCATTGCTATCCAAAGAACAACATATTCGTCTATAAAATTATTAAAGTACTGGTCTAAAAATAAAAGACCTGGGCCAAAAAAGACAGTGTCTTGAAGATACAGTTCACTTTTGGTCATGTGAGCTATCTATAAAAAAGTAAACAAAATAATTTTTAAATATTTTAGCTTTTATTTTTCAGGAAAGAATTATAATTAATTCACTATTATGACAAAGATAAAGAGACCATTTATATGGACCACATTTAATATGGAAATACTAATTCTAAAACTTCTCAAATTCATGCCTGGGTAGCTCATTAAAGTTCCTGATATTTCAATTCCCTGATATCAGAAAGTTATAGTTGATAATTATAGCTAAAAAGATAATTAAAAGAACTTAGCATACAGAAAGGAAACTATTTCCCTGAATATAACATTAACCCAGTCACAGTTTTACTTGGAGCAGAAACAGCTAACTATTATAATAACACCATTAAAAACCTACCCATTGTATGAAATAGTTTCCAGACTCGTATTTGAGGACCAAGTACATTATTTATACCATGAAATATAAATAAAAGAATTTCTTACCACCAATTTTTGTGAAACTTTAGCAAAGACACATCCAAACATAAGGGTATAAAGACAAGGATGCTTTTCAAACACATTAGTTGCTGACTTTTTATAGATCATTATTGCCAATATAATAATTATTCCTATGTGGAGTCCAGGTGACAAGACACTAGTGCCCTAAGGGATAAATCAGAAAATCAGCATCATATTTTAACATTGCATTTATCACAGTGCAAACATTTTCTGAACATCTATTTTGTTAGGAGGTCCCGGGGTTCTGGAACGGAGCCCCACATCAGGCTCCCTGTTCAGCAGGGAGTCTGCTTCTCCCTCTCTCTCTGCCTCTCTCCCCCACTCGTGTTCTTTCTCTCTCTCTCTCTCTCAAGTAAAATCTTAAAAATCTGCTGCTAAAAACATTGGAAAATCACCAGTTGAAGAGTTAGAAATCAATCACTTCTTAGCCATAGTGTTTGATTTTTTTGTCTTCCTTCAAACAGTTATCAATTATTTCTTAATAAAATATTCTTTAAAGTGGACACTGATCCTCACTAAATCTTCATTTCTTTAGTAAAATTCATGTTCCAGGTAGCACTCTAGTTTATCATCCATGGTCAAGCAACAAGTGTTCCTAAGTACCTCATGCATAGTACTGTACTGAGGTCAACTGACAAAACACCTCAGAAAATGACTAATTTTTCCACATATATCAGGGTTTCTGTATCTAAATAAGTTTTACACTTTGCTTTAGAATTATGTATATAAAATGTATTCAGAAAGACTGATAATTTATGAATTATGTGGATTCCTTTGAAACTGTCTTGAGAGCCAATTTATGTCATTTAAGAGAACAAGGGGTGCCTGGGTGGCTCAGTCATTAAGCGTCTGCCTTCGGCTCCGGTCATGATCCCAGGGTCCTGGGATCAAGCCCCGCATCAGGCTCCTTGCTCAGTGGGAAGCCTGCTTCTCCCTCTCCCACTCCCCCTGCTTGTGTTCCCTCTCTCTTTATCTCTCTCTCTCTGTCAAACGGATGAATAAAATCTTAAAAAAGAAAAATATTTTTTAAAAAGTCATTTAAGAGCACGAGGCTTTTTTTTTACCAAAAATGCCATATTTCATGTTTATTACTTTTATTCAACCTGGCTCCATATGACTTTGGCTTTTTCTCAAATCTACTCTTAAAGGACAAATTTTGAACCACAGCACCAAAGAAATCAAGAGAGTAAGCTATAGCCCAAATGATTCTAAAAAGACATTCCAACAATGTTTAAAACATTTTTTTTTCTTTTTAAGTAGGCTCTGGGGCGTGGGGTTTAAACTCACCACCCTGAGATCAAGACCTCAGCTGGGATGCTCAACCAACTGAGCCACCCGGGCACCCCCAGTAAAAACTTTTTAAAATACTTTTTGTATTATGTGCCTAAAAAGAAAGACATTTGGTTCCCTTCCCCATTCTTGGAACAGTGGCATATTTTTAGTATCTCTGTATCTGATAATAATAAAACTTGTAATAAAATTAATACTAAATGATGATGAAATTAATATCTTACTGCTATAGTGGATCCATTCTTGCCAACACCACCATGGAGGATAACATGGAAATAATTTGAACAGGAAAATATTGCTCCACCTACTACTCCAAGAACTGGAAAGATCTTCAATTTTATTTCTAGAATGGGTATCTTTAGGGGTAGAGGAAAGAAACAAATCATTAAGAAAACAGAATTTCTTTTCCTATTAAATAGTAAAGAAACATGATATGGCCCTGTATGATAAGCTATTCTTTTTCTTATAATCAAACCTTAACTCCTGGATGTAGCATATAGCAGTAAATTTTCTTTTAATGGTTTTATTCATTAAGTGAAAAATGAATCCACCAAATTCAGGGAAGTCTACTTACATAACTGATGAAATACTTAATCTCACAAAGCCCTCATCTGACTTAAACATGAAAAAGGATAGTTCACTTGAATTTAGTACCTCTAAAAGGCAGCATCACAGGAAAAGTTAGACACCATGATCTCATCATGAATGTGACAAATATCACAATGTGTGTGCATGCAACGATTTTGTGTAGTTAATATCCAGGATTAAATCTCTAGCAGTATATTTACCTGTTGGTCAATTTGCTGTTCAAGAAAACCTCCAAAGGCAGCAAAGGATTTAAAAAACAGTAACAATAAATTGCCAAAAGCTATAGGCTAATGTGTTTTGAAAACAGACTTTGAAATATTATACCAACATTTGTGGAAACTACAGATTAACAAATACAGAAAATCTACATCTAAAATAAGTATTGTTGGTAAGAATACACAGGTGTGGTATTGCCAAAACACTGAATGAAATGATTTTAAGATTAAATTCTTCCCCATTATAACTAAATCAATTAAATTTAAGACAACCACATCTGACTTAATAACCTAACTGCCTCTAGGTCAACATTCACCTTTTTATAGGAATCAGCTGAGCAGCTAACATACATCACATCCCTCTAGTATATTTTAGAGGCCTACAGTAGCATATCTTTGATTCTATTATTCTTCCAGGATGAGAAGGAATATGAATGGCTCAGGAAATGTACCATATGCTCCAAGTCTGAGCAGTGATATGAACTATAATTGGCAATTCTGAAACTAATGCCACAGAGAAATTTTACTATTTTTTAAAAGACTTAATCTTTAGAGCAATTTTAGATTCATGACAAAATTGTAAGGAAAATACAGAGTCCCCATATACTCCCTGCTTCCTCCCCCAATGTCTCCCCCACTATCAACATTTCCCACCAGAGTGTTACATTTGTTATAATACATGAACCCACACCAATACATCATTATCACCCAAAAGCCATAGTTTATATTAACAGTTTACTCTTGGTGATATCTATATTCTATGAGTTTGGACAAATGCATGATGACAAGTATCCACCATTATAGTATCATACAGAATAGTTTCACTGCCCTAAAAATTCCCTGGGCTTTGTCTATCATCCCTCCTTCCCCCGTAACCTTTGGAAACTTCTGATCTTTTCACTGTCTCCATTATTTTGCCTTTTCCAGAATGTCAATGGAATTCCATTCCAGTTGGAATCATACAATATGTAGCCACCTTTTCAGATTGGTTTCTTTCACTACATAATATGCATTTAAGTCCCTCCATGTCTTTTCATGTCTTGATAGTGCTTCCTTTTTAACACTGAGTAATATTCCATTGCCTGAGTGTACCATAATTTATCCATTTACCTACTGAAGGACATCTCGGTTGCTTCCAAGTTTTGGCAATTATGAATAAAGCCGCTGTAAACATCCAAGTTCAGGTTTTGTGTGGACATAAGTTTTCTGCTTATTTGGGTAAATATCAAGGAGCACAGTCACTGGATCCACATTTTTTTTTCTGCTGAGCTCCAGATTTTTGTATCTATCTACTTGACATCTCTGCTTGAGTAAGAGTATGTTTAGTTTTGTATCTCTTACTATTTTTACTGGAGGTATATATCTGAGTGATTAAAAACATAGAGTCTGGAATCAGTCTTCTTAATTCCAGTACTTACTAGCTGTGTCCTTGGACAAATTACTTAATTATTCTAAGACTTACTTATAAAACAGAATAATGATAGTATCTACTTCATAGTATCGTTCTGAGGGTCAGATAAAACAATGATGGTCAATTGTGGTAACATAAGGTGTTCAGTAAATGTTAGTTGTTGGCTGTTGATATTATCCTTATTATTCTTAATTCTATAGGCATGAGGTTGTGAGTCAGCCAGTGTTATGGACTTGGGTTGTAGAGTCAGAATAATTTATTTCTTCATAAATTCTCTATGCAAAGCATGGATTTGTAACACTGGTCTCCTGAGAGTTAACTTTTTTCAGAATACTGAGGCCAACCAAGGAGAAAATAAAAACACTCCTTAATATGGGCAACTTTACCTCATAGTAGATTATAAAAATGCAAACTATTAACTTTTCTTTCCTAATATTGAGGAACAAGTTTCAAACATAAAATATTTTACTGAATTTACTTTTTTATGTATCTATTTTATGAGATAAATTTTAGCCTGGAAAAGGTAGTTCAACTAGTGTGTTAAAATTTTGTATTACGGTAATGGGGTCATTTTCTTCTACGTGGTAACATATTCATGCATAGGGAAAGTGCCAAAATAAGGTATATAGGATAGTAAAATTATAAAATGAAGAAAAAAGATTAAGAAGTGGTATGATCATTAAATGTAATGCCAAGAATTTTTGAAGAAAATTAACAATGCATTTTTTCCTAAATATTTGTAAAGTACTTAAATATAAATTTAAATATTCAGATTTACCGTATAGTCCCACATTGTTGCTCCTCCAAATATAGACAACACAAAGACCATCACTAAAGCTAACTGAATTTCAGTTACATCCACTCTAAAAAGAAAGGACAAAGAATAGAAAAGGTATTTGTAAATAAAATTCCTGAGTATGAAAGTCAGTTAACTATAGGTTAAATATCAAAGATGTAAGAGTCTTTATAGGCTTAGCTTATTTTTACCTTTAGTTCCATCACTGAATTATCAATTTACACGTTAAGTGAAAAGCCCCCTGAACAACATGTGCTCACATATAGGTAAACATTAGGATATGCACCAGGGGAAAAAAGCTTGTCCAGCATGTATAAAATTGCTGAGAGCAGTTATCATTGAGATTACAGAAGGATTTTACTTTCTACTTTATGTACTTCTGTAAAGTTTGAATTTTTAAATAACAATCATGTATTACTCTTGTAATGAGGAAAGATTATAATAATATAAAAACAACCAGATGACTTAAGACAAATTCTTAAATACTCCCAAGTGAATTTCGCTTTAAAAGTAGGGAAAATTCAAACAGCTTTCCTTATTAGGTTACTAACAGTCACTATAGTTTTTTGGTTTCCACAGACATTTTCCCCCTAATATATGAACACACTTAAGTTTCTTTTTAAAAAAACCGACTAAACCAACCAACATCAGTCTCTAGTCCACATTCCCTGAAGCTATCGATTCCTTTTCTCCTTTACTCCATAAACAGGCTAACTGAAAAGTAGTCCATATTTGTAATTTCCTCCTCTTCATATTTGCTGCTTAATCCACTGTATTCTGGTCTTCGGCCCCATTCTACTAAAATTGTTTGAGGTAAACCATAACTTTCAATTTATCAAATCTAAGGGATATATTTCAGTTAGTACCTCAGTAACTTCTCTGCAATATTTAAAATGCTGATCATTCCCTCTTTCTTAAAATGTTTTGCTATGTTCTTATTTATTCCATGCTCTCTCCTGATTCTCCTACCTTGCTGGAAGCTCTTCTCAGGCTCCTTCCTAGACTGCTGCTTCTTCCACGTCTTAAATGCTACTATTTCCAGAATTCCATCTTTTCTCCTTTTAGATTTTCTGAACAATTATATCTATACCTAGACTACCATTTATAGGCTAAGGACCTCAAAATCCCTATCTCCAAATCCACATTTTTTTTTCTGCTGAGCTCCAGATTTTTATATCTATCTACTTGACATCTCTGCTTGGATGCCCTGGACTCTTTAGATGCTAGAGGAATACTTACTGCTCTGCAAATACAAGATATGTAGCAATTACATGACAAAATAAAACCAGACAGGTAAGAAAATACTTCCAGACTAAGTTACTTTGGGGGCAGTTAGTAGGAGAAGGTGAACTGAACATTAACCCACAAATAAAAGGAAAATATAAAAAATGATAACCAGTATTTATAACATCAGTGGCAGGCAAACCAAGGCCTCCAGGCTGCAAATTAGTTGAAAAAAATAAACATATAACATGTAGTACTTTGTAGAGAAAAAGGAAGAAAAGTACTAACATTTACTGAGCATCTATTATGAGTCTTATCAGCTATAAATTATTCCAATAAATTATTTTTTGGAGAGGGAAATTGAAATGATTTTTTCCTGCCTCTACTGGAACAGCTAAATATTGCCATAGGAAAATGACTCAGAGCCAGCACTCTTTCTACTACACTTATGAGTCATTATCAGAGTTTTGTGCTTTTTTTCCAGTAACAAGAGTAGAATTACATTAAATTATCCATAATTTTCCTAGGTTATGACTAGTGACCAGAAGCAACTAGGAAAGCTAGTAGGAAAGCTTTCTCTCAATAAACTAAATGACCCAAATGAGGATTGAGCTAGGAACCTTGGTTTCACATATGCATCATTCATATCACAGATTTTAAAATTAAACTCAAAGCTTCATTCTCCCTCTGCCTTTTAAGGATAAGCTAAATAAATGACAATTCTTGAGTCTGGAAAAAAAAGCTGAAAGGATAGATAAAGAAGAATAGAATCACTCATCAAATACTCAAACATCTGAACTGTGAAGAAACAGTTGAAGCTTGAAAAATATATTAAAGACAAATAAAAGAATATTCTGTATAACAATTTAAAAACTTAGAGAACTCAATAATGGGTCCAAGTTTTGGATCCAAAAAACCCTTTAAAGGATACTGGGGATATTGTGCAAGTATATCCTTAATCCCCAACTGTTATCATGGAGGACAATCTACAACAGTGTTATTCAAAGGGTGGTCCAAAGTTTGTAACCGGTTTGCAGTGAGATAGGTACAGAAATTGAGAGTAAGCATTTCAAAACTTTTATGCTAATTCAACAGAGTAATTTTGTATTTGTTGAATTAAATGAAATATTGAGGACTGTATTTTGTAAGTTGGTTTTTGTTTTTTATTTTTAAACCGCATGTTATTAGTCCACCATGGATTGAGGGTAGGGGCAGAAACTAGTCCTTTACCATAAGGTGTTTTGAGAAATGAACCTAATACCATATGGAAATTCTCATGCTTTTGAAATAATGAAAATTAACACCAAGTCTAAACGTCCACATGTAAGTAACAAAATAGTACATAATACAAGTAAACATTGGACTTGGTTTAGGTTTTAAAATTAAGCTTTAAACAATGCTCTATAGAACTGGACAAGGTACTTGCTACAGGAAAGCAAATGTGCTATAAATAAGATATGCCTTATTTCACATGGCAAACATTAATATAGAGACAGATTTTAACTGTAATCCTATATTATGCTAAGGAAAATACTAATTAATGTGTCACTGATTTACTAAAAAAAATCTTTAACAGTTGAAAATTATAGTTAAAAATACTTATTAATGTGAGGAATAAATGAGATAATGCATGTAAAGTACTTAGTATAGTGCCTGAAACATGCAAGTGCATGTAGCTGCATTTATCCCATAATTTAGAATCAATGTGATGAGTTGCCTAAGGCCTTCCCTCTGTTACATGATCCACAGATTTGAGCTTCTCTCATTTTTATCATCATCAGAGGTTCTGGATTTTTGTTTTTTTTTCCAGAGCTGTTTCTCCTATGCAGCAATGAAAGAGGGGCCAAAAAGAATCAGTAGACGTGGGAAGGCAGAGCTGAGAATGAACCAATGGCAGATAGTTCCTGATGGATCAGGCAGAGAGGGAGCTAATGGGAAACAGGAAAAGAGTATTGAGTTTCTGCTTCATGCACTGTTTCCTGGTGTCTAAGAGGCATCAAAGGCATATATATCATCTAACGTTTAGCTCTAACATTTTCAAGGTGCTTTTACACTCACCAATTGCCTACCACAACTGAAGAATCTCAAAATTACCTGCTGTTGGTGACTGATGTAATGGGTGCCCCTTTTTGGGCACATGAAGATTTGACCAAAAAGGACCTTTAGATTCCATATTTCATTATTTTATTATATAAGTCAAATGTTGTTTACTAAAGTACTGCATACTCTTTTTCTATATTATTCAGGTTCCTTATTTTTCTTTCTCCTGTATAATGTAAGCTTGGGTTAGTAAGCTATTAAAGTGGAGAAAGGGAGAAAAAATAAAATTATTATCAAATACATAGCTATTTATAACACTCAGAATACCCACAAGACTTAAATTAAGGTGCAGCATTTATGGATGCTCCAATAATTTAAAAGATAATTTAAATTCCTGATTGAAGCTTTGTCTTTCTTATGGATAAATAAAATATAAAAGATTGTGAAAATAAATTGAATTATATTTTTAAATGTACAACTTAAAAAACATACTTACTTTCCAAACCTCAACACGCCTGAAACATAAGTCTGCCAATGAGCACAATAAAACATGAACATCCCAATAAAAGAGCAGAAAAACAACCAGTCAGGATGAGTTCCTAAGCGCACAGCAATTGAAGCTCCAACTGCCATAAATACTGAAAGAAACAGGTTTAAGAACGATTAAGAATTAAAAATAATTAATGAAATAATTGCCATGTACTGTTTAGAAATACAGTTTTAAAGTACGTAATCTTGGCATTACAATAAGGTACACTAAACAAAATTAACTGTTGAATATACTTTCAATATACACTGTGCAAATTTGCTCCCAAGTGTACACCTAATCCAAAAAGTTGACCATTCAAACAGCTCAGTTCATTTTAGCTTTTTTGAGCCATCAGCAAAAAAATAAAAATAAAAAAGAGAGAAAAAAAACCTTCACTAACTTACCTGTTGAAAGAGAGTCACAACCATGGTCAAAAAGTTCCCCTAAAGGAGAACAAGAATTTGTTCTTCTGGCCTGTTTCCCATCAATAGCATCCAGTGACTGGTAGATAAAGAGTCCCAGTGCGCATAAAAGGTATGTCCAGTATGGTGCCTAAAAATAAATGTAAACAATACTATTAAATGACAACAAGCTAGTTTCCGTTTGAAAACAGTTCAACCTAAGCCAATTGACACATTTTCTTGTGTTCTCACCTTATATCACCTCTGAGTGTTAAACATTCATAACCCTCCTTTTACAGATGAGAACTAAATTGAGGAATCAAATGAACTGTTCTAAGTCCTACGGGTAGAGGGACAAAGAAGTCCATATTGTGAGAAGCACAAAATTAAATGAGCAAAGATTAGGACCCTGATTTTAGTCCCAATCCACAGCTCCCTCAATATGTTATTTACAATATGGCACTAGATTTGAAATTATTCAGTAAGATTTTGCTATGAAAAAAGATCTTAAAGACAAATCACAGACTTCTTCTTCCATTCATGATGGAGTATCAGGGGACTGGATCTATTTTCCCACCTTATATAACCAGAAAAGCAACAAAATAAATGAAACAACCTTTCAGACATTGCAGGCAGTGAAGCACTGTGATCCCTGACAGAGGGAAACAAATGAGGTGAGCCCTATAACTACTCCAGCTTAGCACCTACAGGCAGTTTTCAGACCACAGTATAGGAATGCGGAACCTGAACAGAGCCCAGTGATCTTGCTATGTTGAGAAACGTAGCAGAATTCAGGAAGGTCAAAGCAGCTACGATTTGTGGAGCACAGTACCAGAGAAAAGAGGGACACAAGACCTACAGAAGGGTACCTTTGAGTCTTTGGCTGAAAAGTGACCTGTGCCTGAATGAGATAAAACTATTAACCAAGGCCAGGGAAAGAAACACTGAACAGCAAAAGGCCACATAATTCTTGAAGGCCACACAAAGCTGGGAATTTTTCATGTTCCCATTAGGCACAGCAAAAGGCTTTGTAATACCTAGGACATTGGGTAGAGTTCTCAGAAGTGTATTGCCCTAGCAGTGGAGAGAAATTAGCCTGAGACTAAAGGCCTCTTGGAAGAGTCCTAACAGACATAAAGTCCAGCCTAAAAAGAACCCAACTGATCCTATTTAACTCAACTATAACCAACACAAAGTACGATATCTTAAAGGGATTAAAAAAAAAATCTAGTACCCAAAGATATAAAATTCACAGTGTTTGGCATCTAATCAAAAATTACCAGTCATGCAAAGAGGGAGGAGAATATGATCAACAACTAGAAGTAAAATCAATCAATACAATCAGACCCAGGAATGACAGAAAAAATGTAATTAGATGAGGCCATTAAAAGTTATTATAAATACACTTCACATGTTCAATAAGGTGAAGGAAAACATAAAAGACCTGGGTGAAACCCGTAGATATTAAAAAACAGTATTTGAAATGTAAAATATACTAGATGAAATTGGACAACGCAGAAGAAAAGATCAATGAACTTGCAGACTACTGATGGAAACTATCTAAAATGATGCACAGAAAGAAAAAAGACTACTGATAATTGATCTGGGTATCAGTGACGTGGGACAACAGAAGCAGTCTAACATTTTTATTGGAGTCTCAGGGGAGAGAAGAGAGGGTTGCACATGAAATATGTAAGAAATAATGGCTGAAAGATTTCCAAATTTGATGAAATTTATAAACTTGCATATCCAAGAAGCTCAACAAACACCAAACAGAATAAATATTTTTTAAAAACCCACCAAGGCACATCATAATCAGAAGCCAGAGGAAAACCGAAACATTATATACAGAAGTGTAGATAATACTGACAGAGGAAAGAGTCTGTAAACTTGAAGACAGGTGAATAGAAATGATGCAATTTGAACAAGAGAGAGAAAAAGATTTTAAAATGATCATTCTTTTCCTTAAGCACTTTGTAAATATACTCTTCTTCCTCAGAGACCTATGTGATGATAGGAATGGTCAACCCAGATTTCTTTTTTTTTTTAAAGGTTTTATTTATTTATTTGAGAGAGAAAGAATGAGACAGAGAGAGAGCATGACGGGGGGCAGTGTCAGAGGGAGAAGCAGACTCCCTGCTGAGCTGGGAGCCCAGTGCAAGACTCGATCCCGAGACTCCAGGATCATGACCTGACGCTCAACCAACTGAGCCACCCAGGCGCCCCTCAACCCAGATTTCTATGTCTTAGAGAGGAAGTACAGCAAAATTATTAAGAAGTAGGGTTTTAAAGTTAGATCTGTGTTTGAGTCCTTGGCTCTGTCATTTAGTAGCCAAGTGACCTTGGGCAAATCACTTAACCTCTCTAAACTGTGGTTGCTCACCTGTAAGATATGAATACTTATAGTTGTATCAGATGAAAAAATTCTTAGATAGTTCTTTACACAGAGCCCGACACACAGTAAGGGCTCAGTAAAGGTTAGCTATTCTCACTAAGTTGTTTTGTATACTTTCAGTGGCAAATATAATTTTTAAAATACCAATCTATGTACGGTTTATGGGGGATTTCTACAAATATCCAATCAACCTGCTATCTCGTTCCTCAATCTAAGTAAATAGAAGTTTACTCTGAATTAACTTAAAGTTTCATCATTTGTTAATATTAGATGCCCAGTATTAATGATCATGCTACTAATTGCTTCAAAGGACTTATTGAGTCTCTTGCAGTTAAAAGACAAGCAGTATAAGAAATAATTTAAGAACAGAAGCAACCTGAGTTATGAATATGCATATTAAAATACCATAGTCAAAGAAACAGTAAATGTTGGTGAGGATGTGGGGAAGAAGGAACAATTGTGCACTGTGGGTAGGAATGCAAACTGGTGCAGCCACTGTGGAAAAGAGTCTGGAGATTCCTCAGAAAATTAAAAATAGAACTACCCTATGACCCAGTAATCACACTACTGGGTATTTACCCAAAGGATATGAAAACACTAATTTTAAAGTATATATGCACTCCTATGTTTATAGCAGCATTATTTACAAT
This sequence comes from Callorhinus ursinus, assembly GCF_003265705.2. NCBI lineage: Eukaryota > Metazoa > Chordata > Mammalia > Carnivora > Otariidae > Callorhinus > Callorhinus ursinus. Next base: position 8,281,102 of record NW_027397076.1, read on the forward strand.
AGCCAAATTATGGAAGCAGCCCAAGTGTCCACTGGTAGATGAATGAATAAAGAAGCTGTGGCATATATACAAGGGAATATTAGCCCTAAAAAGAATGAAATCGCCATTTGCAACTAACTACATGGATGGAGCTAGAGAGTATAATGCTAAGTGAAATAATCTGAGAAAAACAAATACCTTATGATTTCACTCATGTGGAATTTAAGAAATAAAATAAAGGAACAAGAGGGAAAAAAAGAGATAAACCCAAAAATGGACTCTTAATTATGGAGAACAAACAGAGGGTTACCAGAGGGGAGGAGGTTGGGGGGGGTGAAATAGGTGACAGGGATGAAGGAGTGCACTTGTGATGAGTACTGAGTAAGGTATAGAATTGTTGAACCATTATATTGTATACCTGAAACTAATATAACCCTGTGTGTTAACTATGTTGGAATTAAAATAAAAAACTTAATAAAAAATTAAAAACTTAAATGTCACATTCAATTCTGATTAGCATGCTTTTAAAGGCTTATCTGCAAACTATGAAACAATTAAGAGGGGGCTAAAAAACAGAGTTGATAAATCATTATGACAGTACAAAAGTGGAGAAAGCAAAACAAACCACCTAGAATCTTTCTTGAAAGAATCCCAAAGTGTTTTGAAGAGAACAATCCCAGTGACTCTTTTCAAACTAGTAAATTCCTACCCACTTTTTCCTACTATGAAAAATTATAGTTTTAATTTTGATAACCAAAAGTGAGCAAAGTTATATTTCAAATCTATGTAAAATTGGAAATCGAAGTTATTAAAATTTCTGGAATTACTAAGGTCATTTTTCTTATCTATTTTCCACCAAGCACCTTGCCCCTACATGACAGACTTCTAAAAGTACATCATCTACCTGACAGGTATTCCATTTCTCCCGTCTATGCACAGAACCTTCTTATACTGAGACACTGGACCCAAGGTCCATGTTAAAACCTTAATTCTAACCTCTGATTTGGGAGACTAGCTGCAGGCAAATCGAAAGGTCAAAGTGTTAATGGAAATCCATACTAAGATAAATTTGGTTACTCCTGGACACCACAGTTGAGGGTTGGACTCTGCCCCTCATTTGGAAAAAGGAAAGCAAGACTGGTTCACTAGTTTAAAACTACTTTATTAGGATACTAGAGTAGTTAAGATTTAGAGCTTAATTAGGTAAAGAGTGCAGGGGAAATTGAACAAGGAAAAGTGAGAGGAGGTCTTAGCCCAAATGAAGGTTGAGGCCTGGAAAATGCAAGGTTTACTCATGAGTCAGTGACCAGATCCCTGTTTCAGGATCAGAAGGTCAACAGGGAATCACAGCAATCAGATTGGAAAGGTAGTAACATTATCTTAAACAGTACAACAAAGGGCATTTTTCAGCATTATTTTATTTGATACGGCAATCCACAGAGACAGGACAGTTATCATGTTCTTTTTATTAAAGTCAAAAGTAAAACTTAAAGAGGTGATGACATCCCATCGAGACGAGTGGCCAGACTGGGCCTGGGAATCAGACCCGGGTCTTCTGCCCTGCCTTAGGATAAGGGATCCATCATGCCACAGGCTGTAGAGACCTGGATTCTTACTTCACAGACTACCTTTTCCTTCAAACCTGCTGAGAAGCACTCTCCTGCTCACACAATCCAATTTCAAATGTAGTGAGCCTAAGAATATGGCTGTGAGCCACGGGCGGCCAAACCTCTCTCTTCTTTTCCCTGATGTCATCACCTCCACCCCCATCTGAAAGTTATTAAATTCGGCCTGCAAACTGTCATCTTCTTTTCTAACCTGTTACCTCTGCAAAACCATCTCCAGGATGGAGATCCACTGGCCAGGAACCACAGGACCCTTCCTTCCAGGAGTCTTCTCAAAACAGGTGTAATTACAGAACAGACTCCGGGTTGAAGGAGGATTTACAAAAGCCACCCCAACTCATTTCATCTTTTCATGTGGACTTTCAAAAATTTAAACATAAGCATGGAACAGTCAGGCTTAGATTACGCATTATGAAGTCATAAGCAATTTATCAGAATACAACTATAGAAGGAACCTAGTCAAAAAAGTAGAACTTCTCCAGGTAATATTAGATTCCTAACATTTAAAGTTTTAAATTATATAATTTTCATAGTATCTACTGTATCTTTTAGGATCAGAATTTAAGAATATGTCATAGGAAGCTTTCCAGGTCACCCATGAAGAGCTACATCAATCTTTTAAATGATGACATGTATTCAATTATGTGGTAATATCACATATAATAACTTCACTAATGATGAATCTTTCATTATTTCATGGAAAACTATTATGTAAGTTTATTCTAGAAAACAAAACTATTACTAAGAACCAATCATAACCCCTAGTCATTTTTAAAAAAAAACACTAATAAATTTAAATTGCTTTTCAGTTACACCACTAAAAAAGAGCTGTATAAAAGTAAGTTTTGGGGAAATTTTACTTTTTTGGTTACTTGAATTATAGGATGCTATTATTCATTTTACAATTAGAGAAACCAGAGTTCTGAACCAGACCATATGGCAATTGTTCTCATTAAAAATAACTCTGGGTCAGAGAGAACACTCACATATAAACCAATTATTTATCCTCTTTTTTATATGTGGGTCTGAATGAGCACACATGCATCAGGAAAAGGAAGAAAAGACTTAGAAAGTGATCAGTGAGCACATCTCTGCTCAATGGACAAAATTCATTTGCAAGCTTGGACCTTAAAATACTCAGTTTTCTGGAACACATACTTAGGTCCTTAAATGAAAATGCTAGACTAGATAGTCTCCAAGGTCCCATATTTCATGTTAGAATATAATTCTCTCAAGGGTATGAGGCATACTATCTTGTTTTTAAAATCTGCTGTACATACCACAGAAGCTAAATTACTAGGTGCTCTAATTGTTCCTTATCAGGTAAAATGGTTTCCAAAGATAAGAATTCATGCCCTGGGTTGTTCCTGCAGAGTGGTTAGAAGTGTGCAGTCTGGGACGCCTGGGTGGCTCAGTTAGTTGAGGGTCTGCCTTCGGCTGAGGTTGTGATCTCAGGGTCCTGGAATCAAGTCCTGCATCAGGCTCCCTGCTTCTCCCTCTGCTTCTCTCTCTCTCTCTCATGAATTAATACAATCTTAAAAAAAAAAAAAGTGTGCAGTCTGGACTCTATCTGCACCCAGATCCTTGCTTTCATCACTAGCTGAGTATGGATATCCAATGCCTCAGTCTCCCTTTATCAAACATGAAAATAATTACTGTTCCTGTCTCATGTGAAAATCAAAGTATGGCAGGGAAAGTGTTGAGAAAAGTGCCCAGGATGTGGAAGGAGCTCAGTAAGTTTTAGTTGTTGTTATTACTGATACCACAAAGACAACTTTAGATGATTCATGGGTCAACTTTCATTTTAAAAATTATGTCTTTATTTTAATATATTTTGGAAGTATTTTAACGTATTTAAAAAAGAACTAGCATTAAAAAAAGCTAGTATGGTATCACAGCTATGACTTTATAGATATTAAGGCTGAGAAAGAGTCGTCTTTTTTTTTTTTAATTTTATTTATTTGTCAGAGAGAGAGAGCACAAGCAGGGGGAGCAGCAGAGGGAGCAGGAGAAGCAGACCCCACTGAGCAGGGAGCCCAATTCAGAACTCGATCCCAGAACCCTGGGATCATGACCTGAGCCCAAGGCAGACGCTTAACCAACTGAACCACCCAGGTGTCCCTGAGTCCACATCTTTAAAAAGGAAGAGATTTAAAATTGATGTAAAGAAAAATAGTAAATAGAAAATAGTGTATATATAGGTAATACACAAAAGTAAAAATCTCCCCAAATTAAAATCTAGGAAATACTGGAATTATATAATGTCTATTTATATAAATTTTTATACTTAAAAGAATTATCTCTTTGCTTTAAATGGCCTTGAGTGTGAGTTGACACATATGCAAAAGGTATTATATAACCAGTAACAATTGGGTCAGCTGCTAACAGGGAGATTTCATTTATCCAAACAGCAATTGACTTCTCTCTCCATAAAAACAGAAAATGCATTTATAAGAGGTAGGAAGAAAGAAAATTAGAAGAGGGATCATGCCTATGTGAAAAAATGTAATGCTATGGGGTGTTAAAAAGTGGATTTTTTTAAAAAGAAAATTCACGGCGTTTCTAACTGACAAGGAATCTGACACTGTTCTAGCCCTGTGATTCGATGAAGAGGTTGTTTACTGTGCGCCTGTGGCTGATGGGCACTTCCTTGTTTACAGAGGGAGGGTTCCCACCAGAGGCCTAGAAGTTTCCAAGAGCAGGTAATTCCAAGCCTCAGGAAAGGTAAGATAATTCTCAGTCACCAATCAGGAAGGGGCCTAGGGGCTTACTGGTTTCAACTATGACCTTCAGGCTTCAGTTCTGGTTAGGAGCCAGCATTTGAGATGAGCATACCCATTTTCGGGAAATGAAGCAGGTTACAAGTAGGCAGCTTATACAAATGCAGTTTGACCAGCAATTTAGGACCAACAGGGCTCTCTCCTGACTTTAGAAATCAGTACTTCAGGAAGGTAACTTTCTTTCTTTTTTTTTTTAACATTTTTTTAAAATGCTTTTTATTTATTTATTCATGAGAGTCAGAGAGAGAGAGAGAGAGAGAGGCAGAGGGAGAGGGAGAAGCAGGCTCCCCGCCTAGCAGGGAGCCTGATGCGGAACTTGATCCCAGGACCCTGGGATCATGACCTGAGCCGAAGGCAGACGCTTAACCATCTGAGCCACCCAGGCGCCCTAACTTTCTTTCTTTTTATATTTTGGGTAATAGTCCTTTTTTCCCCTTTTTTTGTAAACCTTTAGTACTTACTAGAGTTCTTGTTGAAAAAGCCAGTCTCTCACTGTGCTCAGGGAACAAGAAGGGAGAGGGGTATGAAGAGAATCCCTGGGTCAGATGGATCATCAACATCAACTGTACGGGGTGCTTTCACATCTGTTCTGTTCTTAACCATTGCAAAACCCAGGTGGTCAGAGCCTCGGCGCAGGTCAAAAGTCTAAGGAGGAAGAGTTTATATAACCAAGTATGGGAAAACCATAGGAATCAAAGGGACAAGCCCCGAAGCAATTACCTGCAGAAGCTCCTTCCAGCCAGAGCTGGGACTGTGGTGAGGCCAGTGAGCCACCTAGGCTTCAGAAGTTGAGGCTGCATTTACCCTCAGGGTCAGGGTCCTGCATCTGCCTCTTTAAGTCCTGAGGCCTGAGTGCCTGCTTGCCTCATTTTAGTGACTTCCCTGCCCCACTTTCTAGAATTTTCACCTCTGGAAAGGAGTTGGAGTTTATATTTTATTAAGAGAGGCCACTCCCTTACAAGAGTCCTGCCTTAATGATGCTTGATAAGTTACTGAGCTGGTTAAAAGAAAAAAAAGACGGAGATAGGTAGTAAAAAAGGAAATACTAGATTTTGAAGAAACCAAACCCAAGGAAAACAATCTGAGTAGGAATCTAAAGATTATTGCCTTTTCTTATTCCCCAACAAATAATTACAGTGCAAAGGCAACTATAATCTGAATTATTTCAATAGGGAACAAACCATTTCTTAAGGTCTTTCTGACTTCCTTAGAAAAACTTCCTTTTTGGTTCAACTTTCTATCATCATTAACAAAATAAATATATTAATGCCCTCTGACCTGACCCTATGTTAGGTACTTACTTGCTATAATCAATGACACTGGTGTGTCACTGAGGATGTCACTAGGCTAGTTCTAAAGAACTAGATTAGAATCATTGAGTTTTCTTATATACAGATTTAGGAACTGCATTAAATAAGCTCTAAAGTTCTTCAAACTGTAGAAGGCTGTGATTCTATTTTAGGATTAGGCCGGAAGGAATGGGGGCCACCAACTCCATGCAGAGTAGTATTCAGATAGAACTGCTTCATCCAGGTGAGGAGGTTGCAATTCAGTTCCTCTTTTCTCTAATAGCCCTAACTCTTGCTTACTCTTGTTAAAATTCCCAGGCCAAACAACCGATAAGTATTTAATCCAAGACCAGCTTAAACTGAATAAGGGTGGAAAAACATCATCTCCCAAGATGACATTTCATTCATGCAGGCAATAATTTAGTGAATATTTACTAAGCCTCTGTGTTATGCAAGGCGTTGTACAGTGCAAAATGTACAAATGGGCAATCGCTGTCTGAACTTAAAAGCTGGTAGGTTGTCCTGCTCAGTAAGGACACACATAACCAAAATGAAATGGAGAAGTTCCACAGGAGACCTACAAAGCCCCATGCCTGAAGCATAGCATTCTGGCTTGGAATCCTGGTCTCCATTTAAAGCTTTGTACCCTGGGACGCCTGGGTGGCTCAGTCGGTTAAGCGTCTGCCTTTGGCTCAGGTCATGATCTCAGGGTCCTGGGACAGAGCCCCACATAGGGGTCCCTGCTCCCCGGGGAGTCTGCTTGTCCCTCCCCCTCTGCTCTTGCTCTGTCTCTCACTTTCTCTAATAAATAAATAAAATCTTAAAAAAAAAATAAAATAAAGCTATGAACCCTGGAAGAGGTTAATTTCTCTTCAGTTTCCTAATCTATAAAATGGGGATAATAACAGTACCACTTCATAAAGTTGTTGAGAGAATTAAATGAGACAATAGGCTAAAGCACCTTAAAATAATACCTGGTACATAGTTAATACCCAGTAAATGTTAGTTGATATTGTTATTTTTATTGGAGTTTAGAGGACTGACTCTGGAGAAGGAAGAAAAATTTTATAAGGAAGTCATGTTAGAACTGGGCATTGAGAGATGGAAGCAGGGCAGGGGGAAGGAAGGGGAAGGAGAAAAGACAGGGACAAAAAGAAATCCTTGCTATAGCAAGTAGTTCAATTTGGCTGGAGTGGAAAGTTCCTTAACAGAAATGGTAGCATGACATGCAGTTCAGAACACCACTGTAGAAAAAAAGAAAAAAAAAAAAAAAAAAAAAAGGAACACCCGTTGTAGAACTTAATATAAATCATTTAATTTTTTCTATTAACTTCCCCTCATCCCCATTTATGTCCTAGAAGTTAACACAGTAGGTAAAAAAAATAGATCAAGTATTGTTATTAATATAGATATATAGTCAGCATTGCATAAAGGTAATCCCATATGGGTAGGATTACATACCATATGGGTACATAAGCCTAAACATCTAAATCCAAAACCTTATGTATTTTTCCTAACCCTTTCTGGAAGCAATCTGTCAAGTTTGAAAAAGCACTAAGAATCCTTAAGTCTAAGAATCAGAAAACACATTCCAATCCAGGTTAACATCACTTAACCCTACGGGCCTCTTAATAAAAACGTATATACTACTATTACTTCAGGATGGATGGATAGAAGAAATACTAAAATGGTGGAAAGGCCATTCCAGGAAGGGAAAAAACTTGCCAACCTCCTTGGGTGGATAAAACACAAAGGCAACAATGGATGTGTAAGCATTTTACATACCTGATAAATCTTATATAAAACATAAGGAATTTTTCCTGCATACAACCTAGACAAAGGCAGGAACTCTGGACCAGAAGGTGGTGATGTGTTGTAAATATATATATATATATATATATATATATATATATACATATATATATATATATATATGTATATACACACATACATACACACATAGGCTTTGGGGTCAGATTGACTTAGATCTGAATCCTGTCGGGTCCAGTCATTTATTAGCTCTGTGACCTGAAAGCAAAGGAGCTTGAACTGCCACACTTCTTTTCTGCGATTGCTGGGATTTTATCAAACAGGCACTGTGAATCCTGTAATGGCTTGTCCCCTCACTGCTTCAGCCACGCAGAAGCATGTGCAGGAGGATCTAATGACATACATTTCAGAAACTCTTCTCAGTTTCATCTTATTATTTTAATTCTTATTCCTCCTTTTGGGGCCATTCTGATTTTCTGATTGCACTTTTTCTTTTTTAAGTGTCTGAGCCTAAAAATTAATCATAATTTTACCTCTTCCATCAGGTCCCTCTTGACACAACTAAACAATCTCTTGGACTTGGTTGTGTGTCCTGGTTTTTAAGTGCTCAACAAATGGTCCTTAAATTAATAATATCGACAAGGTCACAGTTCCACTGCCAAGTATCAGAAACACCCAAATGCTGTTAGCCAAATTTAGGCCTAATAAAAACTAAATTTTATTATACGTTGTCAGGACATTTTTAATAACAGTGGTATTTTTAATGTGTTGATAATATTTTAAATTTGTTGGGCAAATTGCCATTTTCTACATTTCTCTTCAGGTAATATAGTATTTGATCCTCACTGTACCCTTGTGAAATTGGTTTGGTAGGCGTGATTTTCTGTTTCACTCATGGGAAAACTGACCAGCAGGGAGAACCCCAGCCTTCCACTTCTAAACCCAGTGCTCCTTCCATTCTAGCACACACCTCTAGGCCTCAAGGAAATTCTGTAAACAGGCTGCAAAAACCAAAAACTAAAGAAACTTACTTTTTGCAAACAATATGGAAATGAATAACAATGGAAACATCTGCGAAGAACTCATATGTAATAAACATAACCATTGATTGGCAAGATAGGTTTAAAACGTCGGCTCCATTATTTTTTTAAATGGATGCATAGCATGGAAGGCATGAAATATTTCCATTGTATTCCTGCTAGTCAACCTTAATTTGAATTAGTTCCCCACAGAACCTATACTCAAATATGATTATAAAAGGGATTTATTTCACTATTTGGAGGGCAAAGATAAGAGAGCAGTGTCACAGAATGTGCAATGTGATATTTATCTCATGTACTCCACATTAAAGCTAAAAATTCGAGTGAACCCCCTCTGCCTCCTATCCTGTCCCGAGCCCACGGGGTGCGGTGCTTCCGATTAACAGTTGTCCAAAGCCCACGTTATTTACTCTTATTTCGGACACAGACGGATTGCTAATAAAATCTGTCGGCTTTTGTGATCCCTGGGTCATGATAATAAGGATTATCTCCTTGCTAATACCTTAGGGATTTTGCATGTTAATGAAGCAAAGAGGAAGTTACCTCTTGGAAGTAACTTTCTTTGATCAGTGCTACCAGTAATTTCAGGATCACCAGCACAACCCTGAGAAACACGCGATTATAAAAGTGTCCAAAGGATAACTCGGGCTTGGTCAACCCGACCGCAAGCCCTGGTGACCGGCCGGGCGGAGATTGGGGGCGTTCAGTCCCCAGTGTGCAAAGTAACCGACGGCTTGTCCATCCCACAGCTTGGCGCCCGACGGGGTGGAGGCGGGGCAGGCAGGCCCCCGGCTCTCAGTGGCCTGGGGGAGGCTGGAGTGGACCCGGAGCTGAGGCAGTGACCTTGACAACCCCTCCGTCGCCCGCGGAGGCTCGGTGTGGACGCGGGGCTGGGGTAACGGCGCGACAGCCTCCAGGCGGCCGGGAGAGGCTCGGGGCGGACGCGGCGCGGGGCAATAGCTGTGTCCGCCCCCCCGCCACAGGAGGGTCGCCGCGCGGGGGTCTCCCCGCTCCCCCGGCGCCTCCAGCGGTGGGACGGCGGCGCACTGGGGCGGGGTTGGGGTGGGGGTGACGCGGGGATCCCGGGACAGCAGTTGGGGGTCCCTCCTCCGCGGCCGAGGCGCGGGCCGCGGGCGGGCGGCGAGTCCTACCTCCTCGGTGGCCGTGGGGCAGTAGGAGATGAGCACGAGCGTGGTGAGCAGGTTGATGGCCAGGCCCAGGAGGGTGATGGAGTTGGGGGCCATCCACAGCGGGATCCACTGGAGCAGCCAGGTCCAGTAGATCTGCAGCGGCGGCTCGAGCAGCGAGACGCCCGCCGCGCTGTAGCGGTGCTCCTCCAGCCGCCGGAGCTGCGCCGCGCTCAGCGGCTCGGTCAGCGCCTTCAGCCAGCGCGGCGCGGGCCTGCCCCCGGCGCCCGCCGCCATGGCCGCCTGCGGGCCCCGCCGCTGCGAGCCCCGCCGCTGCGAGGGAGCGCGGCTGGTGCCGGGCGCCAGGGCGGGGAGAAGGTGGAGGGAGGGGCTGGCGGGCCAGGGCCTGCGCTGACCGGGTGGGACTAGCCCGTCGGGCCCGCTCGGGCGAGGTCGAGGTCAGGCCGGGCTGCCCCAGGTCCCGGGGCCCCAGCCCCCAGAGTGGCCCGGCCGCGGGTGCGACCGCCGGGGGAGGGGGTGAGGGCGGGGCCTCGGAGGAGGGGACCTAGGGGAGGGGCTGGGGAGAGTATGGCGAGGTGTCTGGGAGGATTGGACCGGCACTCGCAAAGCCACCAGGCCACCACTAGGGTCCCACAGACAGTAACTTTCTGGTTGGTGTGCCAGGGACCTGACTTCCCCAAGGGGCCGATGCACCTGCCTCTAAGGTTCGATTCTTATCCAGGGACGTCTGGCAGCGCTCCCGTGATTAAAGGCTCCTCCCAGGCTGGGCAGTTAGAGGCTGGTTCCTCTAACGTGTGGTCTTGTGCACAACTCTGTTCTAGTGTGGGTGTGCTCTGGCCTTTGGCTAACCACTGCAGGACGACGCTGCCCGCGGAGCCCGGGAGGAGGGGGAGGGGGTTTTGTGAGAACATGATTTTGCACGTCTTGGGTCACTGGCCTAATGGCCCCATCTGTCTGCCCAGAAAGAGGTCCTCCTTGATAAACACACAACAAAAACAATTTTTCTTCCAACGCTGAGGACAGGGCCCCTGCCATTAATTAGCTCTAGAGAACGCTCACTGGGGGTTTAAGGTTCGGGGTTCAGAGACCAAGGTGTTGAAACGAAAAATCAGGACTTGGAAACATTTGCTGACAAGGGGACTGAATGGTTGAAACCCAAATGCCCCCCCCTTTTTTTCACAGCATCCAATACCAGTAACAGTGGATATTTTTACGCGGAGCCTTCTCTGGGGATAGAGGACACGGATCCAGGCAATGTCCTCCCACTGCAGAGTGGACTAACTAAGCACACTTTGCCACACAGTGGTGGTTCAGCAGCCCCTTACCTCACAATGCACCCATTTAGGCAGGGGACATCCTGTCATAAACATATTGCACAGCCTGAGATAAGCCTGCCACTTGCCTTTTTTTCACTTCCTGGTTCTGATCTTTATGCAATTTTCTGAGACATAGAACAAGCTCAGAAACTGCTTTCGAGATAGTGTGTTAAGCAACGTCTATCAGCAGATGCAGTTTGTCCCACAGGATTCATTACAGCACCTTGGAGAGGAGTCAGCAACCTACTACCTAACCCACCACGTGTTTTAGTATAGCCTATGAGCTACGCGGCTGAAAAATAGCTGAAAAGATTCAAAAGAATTTTTTTGATGTGAAATTATATGAAATGCAAACTTCAATGCCATGGATAAAGCCATGTTTATGCCTTACAAATTGTTTACACTACTTTATCACTCCAAAAGCAGAGTTCAGTGGTTATGACAGACATTGGCCTGCAAACACTGGAATATTTACAGTCTGGCCCTTCACAGAAAAAAGTTTGGCAATCCCTGCCTTAGAGCAATATGAGAGTTCCTAAAGACCAAACCATCCATTGAATATACATCTCCTAATCTTTAATGTGAAAAAAAAAGATGCTGAAAAATGCAGGAAAGGAATCAGAATGACAGATCCACTTTTAACTATGCTGGTTTTATGTACAGTAAACTTGGGGACATTGGCTTTTTAATTTATCAATGCCATGAATAATCCAAGGAGAAATCCTTTTCCACATTAATAAATTTAACTATATTACAAATAATTTTTAGTATACATCAAAACATCAAAAAAGAATGAAAAGACAAGCCACAAACCAGGAAAAGGTATTTCCCTCAAATAAAATCCACATTGATGAGTACCCGGATTACATAAAGAATTCCTAAAAATCAATGAGAAACAAAAACACTCAACTGGGCTTACATTCAGATACTTGTAACAAAAATCCCCAAAATCTGGTGACTTAAACAAAATAAAAGTTTATTTTTTTTCTTGCATAAGTCTAGAATTATGGCAGCTTCGTGATCACCAGGAAGGTCATCTTTTGGTTCTGAATGGCTGCTGTAGCTCGAGCCGTCCTGTTTGCATTTCAAGTAGCAGGAGAGAGAAAGATGGTGGGAAAAAAAAGTTGGATACCATTCAGCTGAGCCAGCAAAGTAAGGTGCTTTTCTAGAATTCCCAAACGACACTCCTACATACATCCCACTGGCCAGAACTTAATCATGCGGCCTATCTGAGTGCACGTGTTAGCAAGGAGGAATAGATGGGGACAACCATTTTGAAAAACAACCTGGCATTATCTGGTAAAGTTGAAGATGCACATACTCTAACACCACAATTCTGATCCAGGAGTATATCCTAGAGAAATTGCTGCACATGTCCTAGGAGACAGGTATAAGAATATTCATAGCATCTTTGTACAATAATCAACAAATATAAATATCCTAAGTGTCCAATAATAATGGATACACTGAGGTCTTTTCATACAATTTAATATTACACAGCAAGTTTAATATAGCAGTGGAAAATTGATAAACCATAGCTACACTTATTGACATGGATGGACTGCATAAGTATAATACTGAGAGAGGAAAAAAAGCAGGTTATAGAAAAAATGCACACAGTATGATTTCATTCATACAAAGGTTGAAAACATGCATGACTTTGCATTTAGGAATATGTACATATGTGACAAAGCTATGAAGAAAAGGAAATAAATGATATATACAATTCCAGAAATGGGATTGTAGAAGCACACACAGATGGCTTCCAAAGCATTGATAATTATGTTAGGATACAAAACCACATGGCCTAAATATGATATAAGTGTATTTTTCTCTCACCTAGTGTCAGGCAGTTCTGGGCTGGTATAGCAAATTCCTTCCATTTTATTAGCCTGCCACCCTTAGGATGTTGCCCTTTGCCCTTGTGGTAAAAAATTGCTAACCACAAGTTCCAATCAATTGGAATGGTTAAAAGGCGAAGGCGATGCTTCATTTCCTTGCTGGGGCGTGGCCTAAAGTGTACACGTCACTTCTGCTCTCATTCTACTGGCCAGAACCTGGTCACATGACTACATAGCTGCAAGAAAGCTTGGAAATGTAGTTTTTAGCTGGCCTACCATTTGCCCAGCTAAATAATTTCTATTACTGAAAAGTGGGAAAATGGATAATGGAGGCCCCTCTTCCTATCTCCCCCACAATTTTTAAACTTAGGTAGTAAGAACACGGTTTTCATTTTATTATTATTATGCTATATATGTATAATCATTTTCTTTGGCAAATATGGAATATTTTATTTTATTTTTTAAGATTTTATTTATTTATTTGACAGAGAGAGAGAAAGCACACAAGTATGGGGAGCAGCAGAGGAAGAGGGAGAAGCAGGCTCTCTGCTGAGCAGGGAGCCTGTTGGGGGGTCCACTCCCAGGACCTTGGGATCCTGACCTGAGCCGAAGGCAGATTTAACCGACTGAACCACCCAGGCACCTGGGTGGCTCAGTCGTTAAGCGTCTGTCTTCGGCTCTGGTCAGGATCCCAGGGTCCTGGGATCGAGCTCTGCATCCCTGCATCGGGCTCCCTGCTCATAGGGAAGCCTGCTTCTCCCACTCTCACTGTGTCTCTCTCTGTCAAATAAATAAAATCTTAAAAAAAATAAAATAGTAAAAGTAATAAAAAAATTAAAAGCACATTTTTTTTAACACTCATGCTCCTAAGCTGCTGTCCCCCTGGTTTTTTTGTTTTGTTTTGTTTTTTGGCAAGTTTTTGGAAATTCAAATGAATTCAAGACCTAGTAAGGCCAACCTGCCTAATGTCAAAGAAAAGTAGATTAGAGAATTTCCTATTATCTTATTTTTTGCGTCATGGCTCCCTTTGATTATCGTGGTGACTGATGCACACAGATTTTCCTTTTCTTGAACTAACATGGTAGCTTACATTTATGAGCTCCAACGAGGCACTATTCTAAGCATCAAGAATTATTTCATTTAATATTCAATAAAATCCTGTGAAGTAGGTACAATTATTGTCTCCATTTTGCAGATTTTTTCACTGGAGCCCAGTGAGGTTCAACTTGCTACGACTGCACAATTAGAAAAGTGGTGAAGCAGGGACTCAAGACCACATAGTCAGTCCAGACCCTATACTCCTAACCACTGCTAAATGCCACCTAATAAATTATATATATATTAAATATTGGACTTACAGTCAGAGAAAGACAAATACCATATGATTTCATGCATATGTGGAATCTAAGAAAAAAAAACAGATGAATGAACATAGGGGAAGGGAAAACAAAAAAAGAGAGGGAAGCAAACCATAAGAGACTATTAACTGTAGAGAACAAACTGAGGGTCACTGGAGGGGAAGTGGGTGGGGGATGGGCTAAATGGGTGATGGGCATTAAGGAAGGCACTTGTGTTGAGCACTGGGTGTTATCTATAAGTGATGAATCACTAAATTCTACTCTTGAAACCAATAAATAAACAAACAAACAAATAAATGTTAGACTTAGATGGGTATTTTTGTCAACATCAAACAGTCCAGTTTCTGTAGATCATGTAGATTTTGTGCCATTCCAGTCCATTCTAAATATTATGTAAAAAACTGTTTTACCTAAATACTAAAACTGATGATGAATTCCCCTGTTCAGATGCCTTTGGTAAAGTCCAACCTCCCTAGCTTGGCGTTTGAAGGCTGAGTCTAATTTTTCCAGTTTTATCTCCCAAATGTCTCCTCTTCCCTCACTGCCCTTTCTACATCCCATGCTTCAGCTTCCATTAGCTGTTCCCAAACACACCCAGGGCTCCCTCATGCCCTGATTTGCTCCCTGGGCTTGGAGAGTAGCCTCAATCCATCATTACCCTTAAAGCATTGCCCATCCATCCAGGCTCAGCTTAAATTCCACCTTCTCTGAGATGACCTCTCACATTCTTCCAGTTTGACCTCTCCTGCTTCCACAAAACCAGAGACTTTGTACTTGTATTCCAATCTGTCTTTGGTCACTTATTTATGTACCAATCTGCCTCTCACCCTGCTTAGAGTACCAAGACCACAGCCTGCACTGAGTGTTTCTCAATGCCTGACATTCAGTAGACATCCATACTTTTAAAAAATTTTAATTTTGAAATAATTATAGACTCAGAAAGTTGCAAAAATAATACAGAGAGATCTCTTGTACTCTTCACCCAACCACCCCCAATGGTAACATCTTAACATATTCATAGTACAATAGGTCCATAAACTTTTAATTTGCTTGTTTAGCTGAATTGAATTTCTTTCCCCAAAGACAAAGGATATCTTGGTTTTACCACTGGTTCTCTTGGTGTATGTCACTTTCACTCACATTTCAAAACTCCTTCCTCAGCATCCTCAACATCTCAGCGAACTTCCCACGAAATGTGACACAGTAGTCTCACACAGCCAAATTAGGTGCATCTGTTGTGATATAACCACTCCAAAAAGACACTGACTTTTATTGGTTTTGGGAAAAGGCATGGGTTGCATCAAGAAATCCACTGGCTGGATTTTTGGTGTAGCAGAATGTTATCCTTTAGGGAATCAAGTTCTCTGTGTGTTTAGAGGTTTAGACTCATAGGCTGGAGTATTTCTAAAGATTAGAATGGTTCTGCAGTGTGAAGACTCACCTTGTTTCATTTACTTCCTTTGATCTAATTCCTTTTTTCATTTACTTCCTTCCTGTACTTTGAGACGTAAAGTCCACAAATTTTATAGAACTATGATACCTTACAAAATATATGCATAGACATGCAGTGTTTACTAATAGATTGCCAAAAACCTTTGCTCTCCTCTTTTACAAATGCTTGATTTCCTGGACGAGATCAGAAAACAAAATTTCACAATACTGTCCCTGAAATGTTGTAATTGTACTTTTTATCTGAAATTGCGAAAGCAATTTAGGATTAAGGAAACTGATTTCCCTCAGAGACAGTTCTTAGCACTCTTTTTTAATATCCTTTAACCTTTTTTTATTATCCTTTTCTGAGTTCACATAGTGCTGCTTTAAAATTTTTTCCACAGTATGATTTGAGGAGCATGAGAGGGGAATGTCTTTACTCAAAAATTCCTTCTTCAGCAGTCCAGAGGGCCTGAAATCCCAAGAGTTATTCTTTTGTTCAGATTAGGGCATTTAGGAGTGACAGGTTAGGTCACATTTCTTTCTTTAATTTTCTTTTTTATTTTTTTGGTAAAGAGGTCAGATTTTATTTATATGTAATTGTATTTATGATTTCATTTTCTTATAAACAATACCTTCCTCATAATATCATGTGAGGATTAAATGACATAATGTTTGGAAAGCAATTAGCACAGTACCTGGCATGGTAGGCACTCAATAAACAATTGTTACTATTTAATTTTTATAACATTTTTTCCCATTTTTAAAATTTAAATTCAATTAATTAACATATACTGTGTTAGTTTCAGAGGTAGAGATTAGTGATTCATCTGTCTTATATAATACCCAGTGCTCATTACATCATGTGCCCTCCTTAATGTCTATCACCCAGTTATTCATCCCCCCACCTCTCGCCCCTCCAGCAACCCTCAGTTTGTTTCCTATGATTAAGAGCCTCTTATGGTTTGTCTCCTTCTTCGATTTCATCTTGTTTTATTTTTCCCTCCCTTTTCCTATGATCCTGTTTTGTTTCTTAATTTCCACATATGAGTGAGATCATATGATAATTGCCTTTCTCTGATTGACCTATTTCACTTAGCATAATACCCTCTAGTTCCATCCATATCATTGCAAATGGCAAGGTTTCATTTTTTGATGGCTGCATAATATTCCTGTGTGTGTATGAGTGTGTGTGTGTGTGTGTGTGTGTACCACATCTTCTTATACATTCATCTAATGATAGACATCTGGGTTCTTTCCATAGTTTGGCTATTGTGGACATTGCTGCTATAAACATTAGGGTGCAGTTACCCCTTCAGATCACTACATTTGTATCTTTGGGGTAAATACCCAGTAGTGCAATTGCTGGGTCATGCGGTAGCTCTATTTTCAACTTTTTGAGGAACCTCCATACTGTATTCCAGAGTGGCTACACCAGCTTACATTCCCACCAACAGTGTAAGAGTGTTCCCCTTTCTCCACATCCTCACCAACTTTTGTTGTTTCCTGTGTTGTTAATTTTAGCCATTCTGACTGGTGTGAGGTTGTATCTCATGGTGGTTTTGATTTGTATTTCCCTGCTGGCTAGTGATGTTGAATATTTTTTCATGTGTCTGTTAGCCATTTGTATATCTTCTTTGGAGAAATGTCTGTTCATATCTTCTGCCCACTTCTTAATTGGATTATTTGTTCTTTGGTTGTTCAGTTTGATAAGTTCTTTATAGATCTTGGATGCTAGCTCTTTATCTGATATGTCATTTGCAAATATCTTCTCCCATTCTGTCAGTTGTCCTTTGGCTTTGTTGACTGTTTCCTTTGCTGTGTAAAAGCTTATTATCTTGATTAAGTCCCAACAGTTCACTTTTGCCTTTGCTTCCCTTGCTTCTGGAGACGTGTCTCTAGCCAGAAGTTGCTGCAGCCAAGGTCACAGAAGTTGCTGCCTGTGTTCTCCTCTGGGATTTTGAAGGAATTCAGTCTCAGATTTAGGTCTTTCATCCATTTTGAGTCTATTTTTGTGTGTGGTATAAGGAAATGGTCTAGTTTCATTCTTCTGCACGTGGCTGTCCAATTTTCCCAACACCATTCATTGAAGAGACTGTCTTTTTTCCACTGGATATTCTTTCCTGCTTTGTTGAAGCTTAGTTGACCATAGAGGTGAGGGTCCATTTCTGGGCTCTCTATTCTGTTCCATTGATCTATGTGTCTGTTTTTGTGCCAGTACCATACTGTCTTGATGATGACAGCTTTGTGGTAGAGCTTGAAGTCTGTAATTGTGATGCTACCAGTTTTGGTTTTCTTTTTCAACATTCCTTTGGCTATTCAGGGTCTTTTATGGTTCCATACAAATTTTAGGAATATTTGTTCCAGCTCTGTGAAAAAAGTTGATGGTATTTTGATAAGGATTGCATTGAATGTATAGATTGCTCTAGGTAGCATAGACATTTTAACAATATTTGTTCTTCCAATCCATGAGTATGGACCATTCTTCCTCAGTTTCTTTCATGAGTGTTCTATAATTTTCTGAGTACAGATCCTTTGCCTCTTTGGTTAGGTTTATTCTTGGTATCTTATGGTTTGGGGTGTGATTGTAAATGCGATCAACTCCTTAATTTCTCTTTCTTCTGTCATGTTAGTGTGTAGAAATGCAACTGATTTCTGTGTATTGATTTTATATGCTGGGGTTGGATCACATTTCAGTGTTAAGTTAGGTCATTACCAAGAATATCATAGGAGGGACACTTTTATCAGAATATCTTTCCTTTGGACAGGTGAGAGAGAATGGCCCCAAGTAAAGATCGATGCAAGGAACCAGAAAGAGGGTTGGAACTGCACCAGCATGGACACGTACAGGACTCACCTGGAGATCCTGTTACAATGCAGGTTCTGCATGTGGAGAGTGAGTGGTGCTGAGAGTTTTCTCTCCTAACAAGCTGCCAGGTGATGCCAATGCTGCTGGTCATAAGACCCCACATTTTGGATGAGGAGGGACTGAAACATTCAGTCTTAGAAAGCTTGGGTGGAGGCACTGCTCTGAAGAAGACCCTTGAGCCCCAAGTGGAATGGGGCTGGAGCAGAACAGAGAGAAAGCACTCAGGGCAGTTGAGGGTCGAGAAAGACTTGTTTGGTTCACTTGACTTTGCTTAAAGCTATTCTTTCCTGGGTGGCTCAGTCAGTTAAGTGTCTGCCTTCTGCTCAGGTCATGATCCCAGGGTCCTGAGATCAAACCCCACATCAGGCTCCTTGCTCAGTGGGGAGACTGCTTCTCCCCTGCCTGCCGCTCTCCCTGCTTGTGCTTGCTCTCTCTCCCCCACCCCTCTGTCAAATAAATAAATAAAATCTTTTTTAAAAAAGCTGCTCTTTCCAGGGCAAAGAGGAGTTTGATAGATAGATACTTAAGATTTTGTATTTTATTTTATATTTCTGATTTTATATTATATATATCTATTTATTTAAATCTCATTACATAATACTCTCTCCATTGGAATTGAAATCTACTTGTTGGTCCCTGGTGAAGGTGTTGGGTGTTGGTTGTTGATGAGGCTTATCTAAGATTATTATTAAGCTAAAGGACACCTTTAGCTCCCTGACAGTATGTCTGGAACAACATCCATTAGAAAATCCGGGAAGAAAAAAAAAATGTTTTCTATTAAAATAAACTCCTATATCATGGGGAAGAATACAACATTTGGATGAACTTCAGTGGGTAAGCATACCAGGAGTTGTGGTCATAGCTTCAGGCTATGCTCTCAGGTTCTGTCCAAGGTTTTCCTTTCTTCTGCAAAGAGGAATAGGGCAGTGGTGGACAAGTTAAGAAATCACGACTGAGATAATGCCTGTAAAGCACATAGGTGGTGTGCTCTTTTTTTTTTTATTGTTGATTTTCTCAATGCCATTTCCTCTTTCTTTAGTTCTTACCTCCTGAGGTTATTTCTGGATTCATTTCTATCTCACTGCTCTTGACTTCCCTTCCCTCTGTACAAATAATATGTGCTAGTCTGTCCTCCTTTTCTCCCTCTTGTTTGATGTTGGTTCTTGGTCTTGGCCTTCACTGAGCCCCTTCTTGCCATCTCCTGCTGGTCTGTCCATCACTCTTGCTTAACTTCCTCAGAGAGTGGAGTTACTAATGGCAGACTTTGGGTCAGAGTCCATGCTTGCCATTGTGAGGACTTGACAATCATGGAAAAACTTATCTCAACAATGAGCTCCTACTATTGCTAGCTAAGGTTTATTGAGCCCTAAGTATGAACTATTAAGAAGTGCATAAAAATAACCCTGTGCAGAGATACTCTGCCTCTTCTTGGCAACCTGCACTACCACCCCACCTCCCTCCAGCTCAGTGGTGCCTCCCCATGCAGGGAGGCACTTTATCCCATAGCCTACAGGGGATACATTACTTGGCTCTCTAGTGCCTGGAATTTTCCAGTAACTGTATGACTCCCAATCAGCTTTGGTTTATTTTGCAACATGGTTCCTTTCCAATTACCCCTTTTCCCAATCATTCAAGAGGTATGCCTTACAAAGTCCGAATAATGGTTCCTTACTTGCCATGGTGTTGCTGGTAACCCCTAGTTTTTATTTATTTATTTATTTATTTATTTATTTATTTATTTATTTAACTAAAAAACTTTGAGTCAAGATTTTAAAATTGGTATATAATGTCTTTAAAATGTTTTCTTGGGCTCCACGTCTAGGACGAAGGTGAGAGTACAGTAATAAAGGTGGGATACTCTTGCCCGTGGATAACAGTAAGTGCCTATCTACAAAGAACAGAAAGATGCTTTCTAAAGTTATTGCTTGGGAATGAAAGAAGTTATGCTGGATTGTGCACTTGAGTGCAACATTTTTTTCCTTTCATGACTTGAGTCAGCCTGTGCCCCAAGTCATACTGAATGACCCCTCTGGGAATGTTTAGCTGTCTTGCTGCCTCTCTGGTATTTTGTTCCTAGTAATCTACTCCAGATAGAAGAAAAAATATTCAGCTAGGCCATAGATAGCTCAGGCCAGTGCATTTAGGGACAGAGAGAGATCATCAGGTGATGTTAAGAGGGTGATGACAGACCTTATAATCAGGAGAACTGGTTGTTCCATTAGGTGGTTTGTTTCTCTCATCCATTCTAAGTTATCAAAGTTTAATTCCAAAGGATTTTATAAATATCTGCATGTAGCAACCACTTGAACCTTTGGTACAAGGATGGTAATTAGTGGCCTAGCTAAAATAGGAAATAAAACAAATGTAGAGTTCAATCTAGAATCAATTAATATTAGAGGACAATTGGTAAGAAGACTGTCTGGTATTGTTATTCCTGATTCTATTCCTACTCCCAGGAAAAAGAGGCCAAACTTGTATTTCTAGACTCCCTTCTAGGGAACTTAAGTGAGGAAGGAGAAGGAAGGTCAGACATGGAGTTTGGTGAAAAGGGGAAGAGTTTGGGGGTGGGGTGGGAGAGATGTTGGATGGGGATACAGGGAAGGAAACAGGTGGAGGGCTGGCTGACCCCTAACTTTAAAAACTCATATACATAAATAGTTATTATAAATCAAGCTAACACATAGTTAATAAAATAGTAGTATCCTCTAGTCTTCATGAGCTGAATCCATAATGACTTGGAAGGCCAGGTTTGAATTGTAGAATTATCAGATTCTTCAGAGATACTTGCCAAAATATTGTGACCCACGGCCAGTCTCCAGTTTCCCTGCTTTTTATATCCTAGCTCCTTCTTGCACCACACCACGAGGGTACTCAGGCACACATGCGCAGATGTCCCAGCCTCAAGCACAAGCTCTAGTCACATTCCCCACACTCCAACCTCCTGACAAACAGGCATCTCTAGGCCAACCCTTGGCCCTCAGGGTGCATAAACTGGTGATGTATTTCTTTCTTGGGGGTTTGAACTCAGGGAAAAGGCCTGTAAAGTCCCTAAAAGTGAGGTTGGGTTCAGTCTATAAGAAGGAGGTGTGGGAAGGGTTCGAAGTAGGCATATCCCCTTGGCTTCATGGCCTTCCTGCCGTGTGGAGGGAGATACAGGTGGAGGAGGGCCAGCGTGAGGCTCTTGAAAGTAGAGGGGTCCCTCTTGCCCAGCTCTAAGGCTAGTACTAAGTGGTAGAACTCTCCAGTGTTCCCACAAGGAACACCTTTAAAAGTAGCAGGTAAAGAGCCAAGCTATGGCTTTGGAGGTTGAAAGACCCCAGGTCCACACTTATCCGGGAAGTTTCGGAGTCACTTGTCTTTGAGTGGACCGTAGTGGGCTGGACACAGACATCTCGGTAGTCATCAGTGTGGTTTGAAATGGAGGGACCCTCTGAAAAACAAACTGACGGTTCTAGAGGGGAGGGGGGGATGGGTTATCCTGGTGATGGGTATTGAGGAGGGCACATTCTGCATGGAGCACTGGGTGTTATGAACAAACAATGAATCATGGAACACTGCACCAAAAACTAATGATGTAATATATGGTGATTAACATAACAATAAAAAAATTAAAAAAGAAACGGAGGGACCTTCCTTCTCTCCATTTTCTAGGCACAAAAGTATTCCAGCTGACCCAGAATCTGAGGTAGGACCTCCAAACAGGACAGAGAGAATTTCTCAACCTCCCTGCCTAGTGGAGAGCTCATATTTTAATTTGACTTAGAAAAATAAAATCACACGGCATGTCTTGTACTTCATCCTAGTGTGATACATACATGGATAATAACAAATCACAAGCCACATTATCCAACTTCTGAATCCTTATAGTGCTCTCTCTGCCCTGTTTATGTGTTTCCCTTTGTTTACTAGTCTTCTACCTTATAAACTCCTTGAAAGCATGAAGATGCTTATTCATCATTGGGTTCTGGATGTGCACACATCAGATATTCAATAACTCACCTGTTGAGCTGAATAGAATATTTCAGAATTATTAAAAATGAGTGGCTAAGGAAATATTATTTTATTCCAATATTTCTTGGAATTAGTGGGGTTTTTTTCTATTTCTGTATTAATTTAGATGAAGTATTCATTAAGCTTTTAAAGTAAGTAAGTGTGATCCTTTAAAACATTTTATAAATGTTTAGTTTCCAAAAAGAATTCTTGGTAAATTCCTGTGATATATATTTTTTTCTCAAATAAAGTGAAATTCAAACAAAATTAGGACAAAGTTGTAGGAAAGCTAATAGCAATGATAGCTTCAGGCACTTTTTGCTCTTTGTAGTTTCAAAATAGACTTTTTCTTCCTTTTTGGAACTTTGTGGTGCAAGAGCACCCTTAATAAGAGAAGAGATCATATGTAGAAAAATAACATTATCTAGTACAAAATATTTTTGAGAGCATAAGTCATGACTGGAGAACCAATATTTTGTAAGGATACTTTACAGTCACTTTTAGGCAATGTTTATAAAAAGCCTAACAAATTTGACCCTGACTTGGCAAAATCAGTCAATGAGGGTTTGAATTAAGCAACCAGCTCAGTTGCTGGGGTCCTGGGGTTCTGACCCCAGTAGCCAAACTGCGGGGGCCACACTGATTGGTTTTGCCAAATAGTCATTTATTGGGTTTGCACACAGAGATATGATCTTCTTGACTTTATAGATGCACCAGACTTCTCTTACATAAAATAATGTGTAAATATATTTTCTGATTAAAATGGGCATTTACATAGGGGTTGCACACATTGCTATTTCACAATTATTGAGGATATGGGATGGTAGCCAATACTCTTAACCACCAGTAAGGCAAGATCACCAATCCATCAGAACAGAAGAAGCCAGAGTTTGGACGAGAACACGAGTTTTCCCTTGCTGTTCCCAAAGGTACTACAACTACCTAGATCATCCGCTCCTTCCCTTGATGAAACCCACATCAACCCAGGAGCATGACCACCACAACTTCCCAGCCCTAATCTGGAAAGGAAGCAGAGCAGATTTTTTAAAATGCTGTCCCAGGATGCTATGGGCCCATCTGCAGGTCACAATGTATTTAGCTCCTAGGACAAAAGACCGAAAGGAAGAAATGGAGGGAGGTGAAGGAGTAAACAATAGTGGTGAGGTGACCTACTCACACTTCACTCCACTCCCTGAACTGAAACTTTCTCTAGAACGTCAGAGTGAGAGGAAAGCACCAAGAAGATGGGGAGCTCCTACAAATGTTTCTCAGCTTCCAGATTTTGATGGTCTCCATCGATTGGAAAGGATGCCATCAGCAAACTCTAAATGTGTAATTTCTCTGTAGTCTTCAATATCTCTCTGTCACCATGACTAGCTGTTTTGGCAGGAGCCCTGGTGCATTCGGCCAGGAGACTGCACCAGAGACCAATGAAGGTCAGGCCCAAGTTGGGTAGCATCCCAGCTCCCAGCCTTTTGTCCTCAGTTCTGTCTGAGCACACAACCCCAGACGCATAAGTGAGCACTGTGTCACCTCATCATAAGCACTTCAAATTTACTGTACCATTTATTGAATACATTTTCCCTTCCATTGAGAAAACTCATCTGAGAGATTTTATGAGGTCTTACAGTGAATTCAAATGGGAAAAAGAGTACAGATCCACTGGGGTTAAGCAGAAATAAACAGCCCTGCTTTGCTTAGAAAAATCCTTAAGATCAAGAAAAGAGTGGGTTTTCAAGAGAAAGATGGGTTTTCAGGATCTGACGGTGCTATATTGTACGATGTGTTTTTATTCTGGAAAAAAGAAAGCATTTACAGCCTACTATTTTAAACTAAAACAACTGCTTTTGCTAATTCTATAGCTTGCTTTTTTTTTGTAAAGTGCAGTGACCAAGCACAGACAATTATGACCAAAAAAACTGACTTCAAATGAAATTTTGTATGCAATTTTTAATTAAGCAATCCGTGCAAACATTTTTTTTTCTTCAACATCAGGAGGAAAGAAAACGACCACACTTGAGTGCCTGGTGGAAAAACAGAAAATGCTTTCTCATTGCAACCAGATTTCAAAGCAGTGGAGTGTAGGGAGGCAGGGCCCAGGCCCTTAGTATTCCTCGGGATTGCTTGATTGCAAGTCTCGCAAATATGAATCAATTATGTTAGGAGGCACACCTTGCAAGAGGAGCCTGCAGAAGGAAAGCCCACCTAGAGAGGACAAAGAGGAAAAGGCAAAGTCAAAACCGTCCATGTGAAAGATTACTCAAATACTACTTCCTGACTAGCTGCCTAGAAATGTGACTAATTATGTTCCAGTTAGTTACAAAGATTCATTCAGTCCCTCCTTGGAAATCTTCTAGAAGGAAAAACGAGTTCTCGAGTTCTCGGCAGACCCATAGCAGTTTTTTTTTTCCCTGTTATTATTCAATCTTAGTTGAAATTCCTGACAGGTTGGAAAGCATCTATTGCTCTTGGAGAGATTTGGGGATTCTTCTACAGATGATTTAAGCCTTCTGACTGAATGGCAGATAAATGCAAGTCATGTTATGAATCAGTGGGAAGAGCTGTTTCCTGTTTGTTAATGTTCTTTTTTTTTTTTTAAGATTTTATTTATTTATTTTAGAGCATGAGCAGGGGGAGGGGCAGAGGGAGAAAGAGAGAATCTCAAGCAGACTGCGCTGAGTGCGGAGTTGGACATGGGGCTCAATCTCACAACCCTGAGATCATGACCTGAATGGAAATCAAGAGTCAGACGCTTAACTGACTGAGCCACCCAGTGCCCCTTGTTAATATTCTTTTTAATTAAGCACAAAGAATTCCTATTCAAGCACATTAGAGAAGAAAAAAGGGACCACTCCTTTAACTTTGGCTATTTATACCCTGTCAAAACTGCAAAAATTGGAAAGATTTTGTTAAAAAAGAGTAAAACCCATCCAATACTTTCTGAAGGTGAAACACCTACTAATATTTCAAACTTACCTTCCAGGTTTCTGAATTATATTTAAAAAAATAAAAATACTCCTCACAAGAGAACCCATGAAACCATAAAAAATCATGGTCCTTTAAGGAAGTGTTTCACTACTTGCTAATAAAGTCACGTCCAGGCAAAAACAGCATGCCATTTGAACATTCTTAAAACTTATTTAATGCAAATTTGGGAAAGTCATTCTCCTTTTTTAAAAAAAAATATCAAGTCACATATTGGTAGAAATGATGCCACTTATGTACATGTCCATTCCTTGATGCAAAGCGTTCAGAATGCTTGGGTATCATTTTCATCTACATTAAATACTTTAATTCATGCTCTACTGCATTCAACAACTTGCTTCATGTCAACAGGAGATTGTTGTGATGAATAAGTACTAGCGGTTAATTTCAAGATACTTAAATACAAATTAAAACTACAAAGTTAGAGATTTTAAATAGTCTATTTTCATTGGATTACATAATGAAAATCATGCCATACTCCACAGGCTTTGTATGGCTTATGACAGTCATAAGCTTCATATGCCAAAACCATATGAAAGCTTACCTTAGATGATAATATACATTCAAAAATCCTTACTGTGCTACGACTAAGGGAAAGAGAGAGAGAGAGAGAAGTTGTAAGCATTAATAAAGTGCTAAAACCAAAGTTGAGTACTTGTTGGATGAAATTATAGTCACGATTATGATGAGGTGATTTCATTAATCCTTAGTCAAGTGAAAGATGGAAGAAAATAGAAGCGCATGGAATGAAGGGCAGGGATCCAGTCACTTCAAAAGGATCATTAATATGTAAAACATTTATTAATATGCACAACCGCTTTGCCTGAACAGGTGGCAAAGCCAATCTGATTGTACAGTGAATATTTATGGTAAGAGCTTCCAAACCATTAGCTTAAAAAAAAAAAAACCTACAACATATATATATTGTGTTTTTCAACAAAAGAAAAACAGAGACAATAGACAAAGCATTAGTGTACATATATATATGTTGAAATTCTAAAAGGCAAAATTATCAAGTAGATGTAATTTTAGACTAGTGTATTCTATAATATTGTATTCTGAACTGATTATATATGACTGATCTAAATAAACACAAGGCTTAAACAAACTTAGACTAGAAAGTGACTCTATGCATAATCTAAAAACCTTAAAGAAAGAGCCCTAATTCTGTCATCTTTTGCAAGCTGACATTATCTCTGGGAATTGTAAACTCAGGCATAGATTTACATCATTAGAGTTTACATCAGGTTGCTTACCCAGGCCCAAAGAACTTCATTCTTCCAAATGGGGGTGCATTATACATATGGGATGGGACTCATTTATTGCTTAATACACTTAGTAATGGGGCCTGGAATTTTCCTTCAAGTTCATAAATATTTGAAATAATTTTGATCCTATGAAAATATCCAAAGTGCCCAACAGATAGATGGCTCACACATATTCTACTAGTAAGTTTTTCATTGGAAATCTTAAATATGAAAGTTTCTAAATATTGGATCCAAAGATTTTTAATATTTTTATTTGTGTCCTCACTCCATCAAAAATGTCCAGAACACTTTTTCTATAACTTAGCAATTTAAAAACGTTCAGTCTTCTGAATTTCAACATGAATCTAAGGAAACTATGGTGGAAACTATCTTAAAGGAAAATCATATTTCTCTACATTTAAAAAATGAAAATATTAAAGAACTGTCACTGAGTCCCAAGTTTTAATCATTTGATGTCTACCATGAGGTTATCTTCAAATGTAGCTCTCTGGCTTTATTTATGGGGATGTGTGGTATGGTTCTTAGTTTTCTGACAAAACATAATGCCTACATTAATTAATATCCTTGAATAATTTGGCCTTCCTGTTCATGGCATAAATACTGTATGCCATGAGCTGCTAAGAAATACAATGAAAAGCAAATGAAAAAGTCAAGCTTTACATGCAAAGTGCGATTTCATGTAAGAGGAATGGAACAGAAAGTAGAGATATCCAGTGGGATATGAACTTTTAAAACCTGTTGCTGCCCCTCCAGGAAGACTGGTTGTCCAGGGGTATTTACTCCTTGATATATCACTGTAGAATTAGAATATTTGTACCAGTATTTATTTATTCTCAGTTGACATTCTTACCTTTTTTTTTCACAGCTTAACTTGATTCAAGTCACCTATTATCAGATAGCAATCTGATGTTCAACAATCTTGGCTTTACTCTTAGGACCAAAAGTTTTCACCAATACAGCACAGTTGGTACCTTATTATGAACTTACATACTAGTGTACATTACTTGTATTATTAAATGCAATCACTATACAACTTACTATACAATTACTGTAAAGGATATATCATCCATATGTACAATATTATTTGCTTCTATGGAGGACCCCAAATGTTGAACCATTTGTGAAATAATCATTTTATATCATTAGCAACATTTGTTTATTTTCAAAGCATGCAGATGTGGTACTGGGTTTTTGTTGTTGTTCTTTACTGGATATTGAGACATAAGTACCAACAATACTTTGATAATAATAAAGCTAGGAGTTGAGAAATCAGATATATTTGCAACTGTTAACTTAGCCTGCATTAGAGCTAGTAAACAGCTAAAATAATATTTAAACTTGTAAACAGTCAATAGTCACATTTGACATTTTCTAAGAGTATTTTTGTTTTATATTTGAGGAAAAAAAATTTCCTCTTGTTCAGTTATGAATCTATTATTCTGTATTACTTGAGGATGGACAGAAATCATAGCAGAAAGAATACTGGTTTCTTTTTAAGTTATAAAAATTTTTTTTCAGGAAGTATCTTTACTGTATTTTATACTAGATTTAGGACTAAAACCTCTTTTTGTATTAGTATCTTAAGTATTTACTATGTTTTTTTCTAAGTAGATATTTACAAAGTTATCTTTCTGATTTTTGGATCATAATTTCTTCAATACAAAGAGGTAGAAAAAATAAAGATTTTGGTAAAGGCAATATAATATAAGAAGAAAAAGAGAAAAGGCATTTGGATCATGTCACCCATTATCTCATAACAGTGACTCTGACATCTGTAGAGTTCTCACAGTATCCCAAAATAGGTTTTGATTGTCAAGAAAAAACTTCAGTATAAAAATTATACTCAATTACTAGAAAAACTGATTAAGATGACAGGGTATTATTCTGAGACTTTTCTACCACGTAAATCCTTACATGTTTTCTTGGTTTACATTAGTTGCAACACTTCTAAAAACTAGTATAAATGAAATGCATATCTAAATGGAAATTCTCTAATGAGATTTTAAAAGCAACTGATTATCATATGGATATGTTATATTCTATATGTGCAATAGTAAACACTAAATTAGCAAACTTACCCATATATATATTAGAAGTTTCACAGAATAGTAAACTTATTAAAAATAGTATAAATTCCTTAATTGCAGTTTCATTAGATGAACTTTTGCACTAGGCTTTTTTCCTAATAAATGGATATCACCAAAGTCATATCCCCCTGACTTTATTCATTCCCACTGTGTTATACACATACTAGCATTCCACTGAAATTAATATTCCTCTAGTTAACAAGAATTGCAAGAGATGAGAATAAGTCTACTTAAATAAATCAGAATAAATGCAGAATAGAATAATGTCTTCTCTCCCAGAATTCTCTCTCCCCTTCCCCCACCACCCCCAGACATTTTAGAAAACAATTTGGATTTTGCAGTAAGGGCAACAATCAAATGATTTTCTTTCATTTTAGTCTATACATGAGATCTTCGATGTCATACCTTTCACCTCCAGTTTGCATTCGATCTCCACAGCCCCAAGGTCATTGACTGCTTTGCAGCAGTAAGTGCCTCCGTCATAGGGGCTGGGCTTGCGAATCTCCAGAGTACAGACCCCTTGGTTGCTGAACATCCTGTACCTTGGGTCATCCACAATAGCAACTTTGTTTTTCATCCAGGTTATTTTGGGCTGAAGATTGAAGTAAATAGATCAAAACATATCAGTACCTAGCATAATAATAGACCATTAAAACCAGTGACCAGATTTTAAAGCGTGGCTTAGAAATAAAGTACATCCTAAGAAGAATCCACATCTGTTTGAGCACTGTTTCGTTCAAATTAAACTCTACTTAGTGCTTGGCAAGAGGACAAATGAGCAGTTCTGAAGAAGCAAGCCAGACTTGTTCAGAGGACAGCTCTGGGGGCTCTCTTCCCAGATTCAGACCCATTCCAATTTGATCTACAGGTCCCTGAGGTCAGCTCGTCCTGGAGAATGTATACTGCTGGGCATTTTTCAGAGAATCCCAATAAGGTGTCATAACTATCTGCTTTTCTTCACTTCCTTTTTCTGTCTTTTCTAATTCTTTATGTGTTGCTTATGCTTCCCCACCATTTCATCTCTCTTTCAGTGGAATGGGTCCACTTCAGATAATGCAAGATCAGTAATGACCAGTCAGTCACCCAGGAAGATGACTTTATTCTCCTTGGCCTCTGAATTATATTCGATACCCTTGACCCTCCCCTTCCTTCCCATATTGTCTTCTCCTCCCTTTGGTAAATATGTGCTCTCCACATTCTCTCTTCCACCTCTCATATGCTTTTGCCTTGCTCAGACCCTAGAGACTTGCTTCTCTGTCTCCTTCATACCATCACCGTCCTCCTTCCTCCTTTCAAATGGGACCATTCCCTGAGGCTTACACCTTGGACTTTGGCTTTTCACTCACCACTGTCTTTCCTCGATGATATTCCTTTCTAGAGCTTTGGCTCCAAGAGGTGAAACATAGCACTCCCATGCCCGGGGCTTCCAAATCAAGAGTCACAGCCCTGGCCTTTCTCCTATAAGCTCTGGTGAACCGCTCCTCTCCCTCCTGGTCATTCCCATTTGGATATACCGATGTCATTTCCAACTAAATATGAATTCAGGATCTTCCTCTCATCCTTAGTGTACCTTCTCCCTTGACTCTGTTCCTGCTCATGGTATAATGCAGGAAAAATACCACTTGGCAATTTTTCCAAATCCTAGGGCACTTATCCCACAGTGCCACCCAGGAATAGATACCACTATGGGCAACATTTGTTAATTCATTTTTCTTTTCAAATGCCAACAAGAAACTTTAAAACCTTTCTGAATCTCTTCAATCAGATGCAATTTCTTCCTTCCTAGTACTCTGTACCCTTATCCCAGCACATTTTAAATTCTGCCTTGTATTATAATATCATCATTATTTGCTTTGATATGTTTCAGAAAATTTGATGAATTAATATTACCACCTAATTTTTCAGGTGAAACGATATTATTTCCATCTCCTTAGCTCTCAGCTATTTTAAGACTAGGTGTTTTGATTTTTCCTTAGTAGGTACCCTTTAGTTAATAAAGAAATATAAGCATGTTTTATTACTCTATTTAAATGGTGGCCCTAATTATCCACCAACACTATAACACTGCACCCTTCTTCCTATCCCAGAGAAAGACACAGTAGCACTTGGAAGGTCAGTTTATATTATTATCCACAATAATAATGTGTCTAATATAAAAAAGGGAATTTGGGACTAATTCTTAAATTTAACTAATGTGATAAAAAAAATGGTACCTTAGGATTTCCTCTCACACTGCAGTTCAGGGTGGCATTGTAACCAGCTACAGCATAGGTATTAACCAAAGGCTGAGTAAACATGGGCGCCTCTGTGAAATCAAAATCTTCATACACTGGATTTTTGTAGATTTTACCTTAGAAACAAGCATTAGAAATATACAAGTTGGCTTGAGAATATATTATTCTTGGCATACTTTACTCATGATTAAAATTCCCCTGACTTTAGAAAAACTTGTAAAAACATGGATGAACACCACCGACATTCATTCCGAAGGGTACAAAGGGACAGCCAATCTCACCTGGGACAGAAAGCTAGCGTGGTCTTCTGTGATTGAAAGAAATATTGAGAAGAATTTGGTGTCTGAGTATTTTGATCAACAGTGTGCTTTAATGTGAAAGCAAGGAGCAAGAGCTTTAAAGGAAAGTGGCTTATTTGAAATGAAATTCCTATGCCTATGACCTGAGCCATTTCTAGACCCATAGCCCAGAAATTGGAATGAGTTAAAGCTTACATTTTAAAAAAATGCAATATTAAAAATAAAAAATTTTTACTGGTAAAATGAACATTTTACTCAAAAATTTTTACCACAATTTAAAAATGTGTGTCTAACAATTTCTGAATTCCCATTCATCACATCTCTTCTTCCAGGCCTCTCCATCTAGTCATGGAAAACTGAGGTTTCCAGATATCCAGTTGTGATATTGTGATTTATAATAAGAAGTAGATATTTGGTCTTCCTGGCCACATTTCTGGCACAGAGCGCTCCTAAAATCCTTGAAATTTCCTAAGTGAGGGGAGGTGTAAAGGGGTCTTTTTTACATTAATGAGGTGACCTTTGGACCCAAGGATGGGGATCAGTTGCCAGGGAAATCAACCTTGTGATTAGTGGGTTCAAACCTTCAGCCCCATCCCCAGACCTCCAGGGAGGGGAGAGGGGCTGGAGCTTGCGTTCAATCACAAAGGCCAGTGATTTAATTAACCGTGCCCATGTACTGAAGCCTCTACTAAAAAAAAAAAAAAAATGGAAACCCCTCCCACCCCCACATACTGGTGAGTGCAGAACCCCCTTTATACCAGTCCACTGCTAACTCACCATCCTTGGCAATCACAGCGCTCTCCTTAGTCATTGTTGCATCCTCACTGAGGCCACACATGTTCTCAGCAAAGACCCGGAAATAATATTCATTTCCTATGACCAGTTCGGTAATGGTGGCACTGGTTCGGTGATAATGCTCAATGACAGTGAACCATTCCTATTTGAAAAAAAATTTTTTTTGAGAAAAATCATCAAAAATACACAACTATTCCCACTGTTGATTAGAATAAATAATAGGGATGTTTCATTAACTAAAAGAAAAATAGTGCTGATTTTTATATTGAGAGTAGTAACAATGTACATTTAATTTGTTTAATACTTTACAATAAACTTATACTTGACTATGGATAATTTAATCTTCATTTACACATTAGATTCATATATCCTAGATGTCAACCCCTACCTTTATATTTTCTTCATAAGTATATAGTGTCTGTCACCTATCTTTTGTATAACAAAGTCCAATTACAGAATTTTAATTTAAACTTATCTATTCTGAGGAAGAGATAGTGTTAAATCACTAGAGAAAAATTAATATCACCCAATAAATTTGCCTAATATTATTAATATTAATACGCTCATTAATATTAATATTATTGATATTAATGTAGGTTTTTCCAGGTCTTTGCTCAGATATTACCTCCTTCTTAATTGTTTACCTTCCCACCACTCTAGGCTGGTCATACTCTATCACCTTAACCTGGCTAGGTTTTTTTTTTTTTTTTTACAAAACTTTCTACTTTATTTTTTTTTTGTAAAGATTTTATTTATTTATTTCACAGAGAGAGATAGCAAGAGCAGGAACACAAGCAGGGGGAGTGGGAGAGGGAGAAGCAAGCTTCCTGCTGAGCAGGGAGCCTGATGTGGGGCTTGATCCCAGGACCCCGGGATCATGACCTGAGCCAAAGGCAGATGCTTAATGACTGAGCCACCCAGGCGCCACAGAACTTGCTACTTTAAATTACATTATATAGGGGCTCCTGGGTGGCTCAGATGGTTAAGTGTCTGCCTTCAGCTCAGGTTATGATCTCTGGGTCCTGGGATCAAGCCCCGCATCAAGCCCCGCATCGGGCCCCGCAACGGGCTCCCTACTCAGCAGGGAGTCTGCCTCTTCCTCTGCCTCTACCCACTGCTCCTGCTCTATCTCTGTCTCAAATGAATAAATAAAAAAAATTAAAAAAATAAATTACATTTTATATTTACTATTTTACTGGTTTACTCTCTATCTCCTTCACTGAAATGGACATACTATGATGGTAAAGACAGACTTTTCTTCTCACCCCTGTATCTCCAATGCCTATTATAATACCTGGCACATAATAGGTACTATGCAAAAAATAAAT
Organism: Callorhinus ursinus; assembly: GCF_003265705.2. NCBI lineage: Eukaryota > Metazoa > Chordata > Mammalia > Carnivora > Otariidae > Callorhinus > Callorhinus ursinus. Next base: position 8,314,534 of record NW_027397076.1, read on the forward strand.
GTTTATTGGATACTTGAATGAATGAATGAGAAGCTAAAACAAGTAATTTTCTTTTCAGTTTTTTCCTCACCATACTGAGAAACATAGTGGTCTCATAGTTTGTCTTGAAACAAGTAAAGAACCATATTGCACCATGTATGTTTAGTACCACTAATTGAGAAAATACGTTTTCTGACAAAAAGTTCATAAAGGAAAAGGATTTTTCTTAGAATTTTTAGGGGCCATCATTATCTCTGTATTTTGGATATTTTTAAGGCACTAGACAAATGAAGTTATGCTCTCCTTTATTCCCAAAGCACTTTATTCCAACATTTAGTGTCTTGTGCTATCATTTGGTTTTATGATGTCTTTCTTCTTGCCTAGATTGTGAGTGCTCCTTTCTTTTTTTCTGATCCAGCAGCTAGAATAGTGCTCAACACATAGTAAATGAATGAATAAATTAATGTGTTGTGCACATAATGAAAACGATGCTTATGAAATTATGAATGACAATAGGAATTTAAGGGAAGAATAGCACCTGTAGCCACAACGAGACAATGGTGGGTGATCTCCTGGGACTTACACTGGGCAGAGGAAGCATCTTTTGGTCTATAGGTCTGTCCCTGTTGAAATGCAACAGAAACACAGGGGTGCATGTGTTAAGGATCAGCCCCTGTCACCAAGTAGAACTCAGTTACATGAAGCATTGGGAAAGTCCTGGTTCATCTGGACTTGACTGGATATCTCAGAAGACAAACATCAGGCAAGTATGCTGGGGGTGGAAAAATGGGGGGGGCGCCAGAAGGACCCTCTATAAGAACCATGGTACCCTGGATTCACTGCCAATATCTGGGCCAAGATCAAAACAAGAGCCCTACTTGCTGAGGAAATCCAAGGTGTTCAGATACTTCCCTTGCAAAGCAATCCACTCATCTTGCTCTGAAGCTATCCAGGTTTAGCAGGAAAATGCTGCTTTAAGTGTCAAATCTTACTTAGTCATGTAATACCCACTCAGGAAACAAAAACAAAAAACAAAAAGGACATGCTAGAAATAGTTTATGGAAAGGAGAGGCTCGAAGTTCATTCTTGTTACCTAGCCTGCCCTTTCCAACCCTCTCCCCTTCATAACTTAGGGCATGAAATTACAATCTGATGTGATTTCATAACTGAAGTTCTTACTGAGATCTACCAGCAAAAATGCCTAAGGATTTCCTATCAATATCATCAAATATGATGTTTTACTCTTCCTGTGAGAATGAAAAATGGCTCTATGTCATTGTGTGTCCAAACAGTCATTTATTCATTCATTCACTTACAGGTAGGGCAGTAGTACGGTGTAGTGGATGGATTCTGATGCAGGAACACGTAGACTTTAACATTTAAAATGTGGTGATCTTGAGCAAGTCATTTTGTCCTTTCTGAGCCTCAGCTTCCTCAGTGATAAAATATAGGTAATAACAATTCATACTCTGACTGGGTTGCTTCTGGAACACACTAAGCTCCTCCCCTCTTCAGGACCTTTGCACATGCTGTTCCCTTAGAATCCTTCTTTTCTAACTGGTGTCTTTCTGTCCATGTTACCCAACATTTATTTTATAAGGAGAAAGAGTTGCATGGATTAAATTTGAGTTAGAACCCAGAGTGAGTAAATATTTGGTGAACAAATGAATTTATTAAATTCCATTGCGCATTGTGCCAGCTGCTTTATATAGTTTTAGCCTCATGATAACCAAGCAAAGTATTCGTATCCCTATTTTACAGATGAGGAAAATGGAGATCAAGGAAGTTAAATGACTGTCCATGTACACGTGCTCTTAAGTAGCAATGCGGGGATTCAAGTCCAATGCCTTTGCCTTTCCATGAGGCCACATTATTTACCCATGCCCCTCCCCCATGCATTCCCCACCACAGAGGACCTCATGCCCCACCTTTACCTCTGATAAAATGTGATTTTGCTGCTGCTGAACCAGAGTAAGCCAGAACTTACCATGCTCTTCTTGTCAGCCTTCTGGATCGTGTACCCTGTGATGGCTGCATTTCCATCATCCTTTGGTGGCATCCAAGATAGAGCAACATTCTCGCCCCAGACATCCTCAATCTTCACCAGCTGAGGTGGACCTGGACGGTCTATAAGATGAATTCATGGCATCACTGTGAGATCACCTTCCCTCCCAACCTATGTGGTGGTCTCCTCCTTAATAGCAGTTTTGCTTTCTGTGGGCAACTGAGGTCCAGAAGCAGATGCTCCTCCTTCTGACATAGTGTCAGAAGGTCAATGGTAGCCTAACGCTATGTCACAATGCCTGCATCATTCACCTCACTTCATGTCATCACATAGGCATTTTATTGTCTCACATTACCATCATCAGAAGGGTGAGTATAGTACAATGAGATACTTTGTGAGAGCGACTACAGTAACTTTATTACAGTATATGGTTATACTTGATCTGTTTTATTGTCAGTTATTGTTGTTAATCTCTTCCTGTGCCTAATTTATAAATTGAACTTTATCACCGGTATGGATGTATAAAACAAAATATAGCATATATAGGGTTTGGTACTACCTGTGGTTTCAGACATCTGGGAACATGTCTCCATCGATAAAGGGGACCGCTGTACCTCATTACAGGAGGATATTTGAAATGTCCTTCCTTCCCTGCATTTCTTCCCACGTTTCTTTCACCATTCTTAAACATCAGAGAAGTGCAATGCACTCCAGCTAAGCTTATATGGAAACTCTTGACTTTCATCTTCGTGGAATGAAAAGGACTTTGAAAAGGAAATTTAAATGAAACTTCAAACCTCATTAGCCAACCCTCCAAAGGCAGGCTACTGGCAATGAAGCACAAGGCTACCCTGCCTAATGGGACATGAAAGCTGACCTCGGACTCCAAATCATAGAGCCCATCTGGGTCAAGCATCTCTAGCTTTTGGTGAGAGGCACGGAGGCCACATCCCATGAGTGGGTTCCTCTGTTGTACCCAAAAGACACCTTTAGTAGGCATGAGGAAAACTTGTTTTAGCTCTCTGCCAACATAAATTTGGAACTAGTAAAATAACTAGAATGATAATCATGATTTATTTGAGTGTGTAAGCAATGGCCCAGGCACTTAGAACTACCTGATAAAGTAACTACGTGTCCAAGAAGAAAAGAAAAGTTCTTTTGTATGTTTCAGAGGGCAGTGCTCTTCCAGACCCTCCCATGGGGGCTCCCATTACAATGGAGCCCCACCAGATCCAAGGGCACAGGGTAGCCTCAACACTGTTCAACTTAACAAAAATCAAGAAGGTTTAGCCAGTAGGAAGAGTACTTAATTTAAAGGGCATGAACTTTTATCCAATCTGCCATAGGAAGTTGCTCCTTTGGTGAGAAAACCCCTAGTTTCAGCAAATTTGTTGAAATACAATAATAAAAATGACTGGAAACAAGGGTTCTGTGGCTCTGCTCTTAAATGTATTTCTTGACATGGCAAAAGTTATAGCAAGGGAGAGGAGTCCATCTGTTAGACAGCCTCCTCTATTCCCCTAACTCTAGACAGTAGAGAAGTAAGAACTACATTTATTTATTGTTTGGACAGGTGAGTGAGTATCTAGCCCTACAGGATCAACCATTTTAGTTTAACTGTTTAGGTAATCTTCCTTACACTTAATAAAAACTTTCCATCTCCATTAAAACTTTATTATTAGCAAATTTTAGGTGTAGTAGGAAACATGTTAAATTATGTCTAGAATCTACTATGTTTTTTATGCAAGCATTCAAAACAGGAAATATTTCATCACCAAGGAGTTGAGAAACAGAATAAGAGAGAAGTGGATTATAAAGCAGTACAAAGAGTTTGCACTAAAAGTATATACATTAATTTTCTTAAACATGTATACCCTAAGTCTCCAATGATTAGTCTTTTTAGTCAGTAAAAAATTATTTTAACAAGTCTTACTAATTTATATTTTTTTAATTCTAAAAAAAGAATTTAACAAAAATTCTTACTCTTGCCTTAATGATAAGGACAATTAGTCCAAATACTGCTTTGAGAGAACATTCTAGTTCCCTCTTCCAAACCTACCAACGATCTGGATATCGATTGATGCAGTTTCCACAAATTTTTCCACTTTGACTTGCAGATCGTATTTCCCAGAGTGGCTCCTCTCTGCTTTTCTGATAAATATGATTGTATCAGTCTCAGAGTTGCGAATGTTTATTTGATTCTTATCAATTTCTACACCATCTTTCTTCCAAGTTAATTCTGGTCTTGGTTTTCCCTAAAAAGACAGAAAAAGTAGAGAGGGAGGGAAATCAGATGGTCTTAAGATTTTATTTTCAGCATTACAAAAAAATGACATTTGCGGGGCGCCTGGGTGGCTCAGTCATTAAGAGGCTGCCTGTGGCTCAGGTCATGATCCTAGGGTCCTGGGATCAAGCCCCGCATTGGGCTCCCTGCTCAGCCGGGAGTCTGCTTCTCCCTCTCCCACTCCCCCTGCTTGTGTTCCCTCTCTCGCTGTGTCTCTCTCTGTCAAATAAATAAAATCTTAAAAAAAAAAATGACAGTTGCTTACCCCATTCTAGGCAAAGCTGGAGACCGTCTGGTGGTCAGCAACTATGGCAGAAACAGCGGTACTCACATTTCCTGTTGACTGCATTCTTTGTGCAAGGCACTCCATTAGGTACATGTTTACTATTTCTTTTAATCTTCACATCAAGATAATAAGTATCATTATCCTCATTTTTGGATAAAGGAATTAAATGACTTGCCCAAGGCCTCGCAGCTTAAGTAAGTGTTGGAACCAGGTCTTACAGCCGGGTCTCTCTAGCTCCAAACCTGGTGCAACACAGCGTAATGGTTAAGAACACGGGCTCTGGGGCCCTGGAATCTGTATTTGGATGCTGTGACCTCTTAATAGCTGTGTCACCTTGGTCAAGTTACTTAACTCCTCTGTGCCTCGATTTCCCAATCTGTAAAATGAGAACAATGGTAGCACCTATCTCACAGGATGGTTATAAAGATTGAAGTGACAGAAGCTGGACACACAGGCCCCCAAAATGTGGGAACTGGGATTAGTACCAGCAGTAGACAAGGTGGGAAAACTGGAGGGCAGATTCGGCAGCCCCAGTCCACCCTGAGTGCTTGCCTAGTGCCAGCTCCTGGTTTTAGTTGAGGCTGTGGGGAGAGAGAAGTGGGAGGAACCTTGCCAAGCTATCTCCTTCCTCCTCTGCTGTGTTTATACTTGCATCCTCCTTGGCTTTCCTTCTGATTTCACACACTGTATGTAGAAGGTAACTGCCTCTTTTAAGCTGTAGGTCCCAAGTGCAATGAGGGTGATCTGAACTGGCTGTCCTTTAGCTTGCTTGTCATGCATGGGAGCCTGGGTTTGAATGAGCTCTGTGTGTGTTCAAATGTGTACAGAGACCTAAGTTTTAATTCTAGAGCCATGCTGAGATAAGAGCCACAAGCTACACATAGCTATTTAAACTAAAACTAATTTAAATTAAGGAAAATGAAAAATTAATCTCCCCAGTTGCACTGATTCCAAGTATCACATTTCAAGTGCTCAATGGTCATATTTGGCTGGTGGCTACCATATTGGACTTTGATGCTATAAAACATTTCCATCATTGTAGAAAGTTATATTGAAAAGTGCTATCTAGAGGCATAAAGAGTCCAGCAAGTAATGGGGTGGTGGTGCAGTGTGTGTGTGTGTGTGTGTGTGTGTGTGTGTGTGTGTTTGTGTGTATGAGACCAAAGTTGATTACTGTAGGTGAAGCCTGGTTAATCTTGTAAACAACAGATTCTTTTGCTGGAGCAATGTTTAACAACGTTTGCATCTTTTAGTTAGTAGCATCAAGATTTCAACATTCAGTTATCCCTCTTCCTTTGGCTTGGGGTGATTGTGGGAAGTACGTACATGTTGTTTTCCTGAATGTTACACCAAGAGCTTCACTTAAAATGAAGACTAGTTTTACTATAGATGTGCAGGGCCAGAATCTTTAAGCATTTCTTGTTTTGGCATCTCCTTGGTATTTCCTTTCTGCCCATCCATAGTCCCTGAGCTTCAGACCAGTCCAACCTAGGTGTCATTCATCTCATGCAGAAGGAAAATCTATCAGTTTAATAGATTCCTCAGCAAGCACAAGATTGTTTACTCACTCCCCAAATCTCTTGCATTATTTATCCACTTTTCCTCTGAGGAAATCCTGAATCATGATGAGCTGAAGTGCTAGAGTACCTGTTTCTAGTTCTTAAACACCTCAGCACTGGAAAGAGAAAATAAGTGACCCTAAATTATTACCTGGAAAGGTATAACCAGATTGACAGCTTCTCCAACTCTGCGGACATAAGTTTGCTTCAGGTGCCTTGGGATGCGAATCTTTGGAGGCTCTGAGTGAGGGTAGAATAGCATAATTTTGTGATCAGTAGAGTACACTGGAAATAGCCTTACATAAGCACACTGGCATGATACTTACTGGGATATCCTTGTGCTGATGTCTCTACAGTAAAATCTTAGATGTGCCATTACCAGATAATGTACAGTAACTTTGGTTCCAAACATTTTCTTCAAGCAGAGATGTTTTCACAGTTTGACTCAACAGAATCTATCCTTGACCTCCTTGATTTTATGGAAACTTCCTATTTTTATAGTCATTAGAAGTCTAAAGCAACTTTATAGAAAAACACCAAATTTTCTCTTAGGACCTTACATATATTTTTCATAGTTTCTAACAGCAAGTGTATTCTCCAGTGAACATTCCACAAAAGATCTACAGGCAGCACATTAGCTGGTATGACTGCTCATTTTTTCTCACCAGAAAAAAACAAAACAAAAAAAGTTTTTGCACCTAGCACTTGTTATTTAGGTAATTCCGTCAGAACTGGATAGTAACTTTCTCCCTGTGTGGCTATGAGGTACGTAATAGGTGGCCCTAGCCCACTATGTATTGACATTCATTAATTAAACACCATAAAGATACTAGAACATGTTGTTGCAAACCCATCAGAAGCAGGGAGTCAAAGGCTCAGAGGCTCACAGGGATGAAGCAGTTCTCATCATTTGAGTGCTTAGTATGTGACAGACACTGCACTAAATACATTTCATGAGGGGACTAATTTAAACCTCAAGGCCACCTTGTAGGATAGGTACAGTTTTACTTCATGATAAAGAAACAGGAGCATAGGAGGTTAAGTAACTTGCCCTTGGTGACACAGCCAGGATTAGAAGCTAGAGTTAGCCTTGAGTGCCTATGATCAGAAGCATGGACTTCAGATCAAAGATCTGGGTTTGAGTCCTAGATCTGATATATAGGAGCTCTGGTTTCAGACTCTTCCATAAAATCAGAATGATGAAAGCATCTAGTTTGTACAATTGTTGTGAGGATTAAATAAGGTTATCCATGTAAAGCATTTAGCATAATGGCTGAGCATAATATGTGCTCAATAAACTTTAGGAGATGATGATGATGATTACTGAATGTTGGGGCTGGAAGAGAACTTGGAGATCCCCCAGCTCCCTCACTTTATATATGAGGAAAAAGAAACTCAGCCAGATTCTGTAGTAAACTAAACCATTATCATAATAAAAGCTAACACATATAGAGAGCTTATTATGTGGCAAGCATTCTGTTAAGCAGCAACATGGATCAATGTATTTAACCCTCACAGCCTCTTGATGGGTCAGGTATTATTATTATCTCCATTTTGCAGATGAAGAAATTAAGGCTCAGGAAGATCAAGTCTCTTGCCTGAGGTCACATGGCTAATACCTAATAAAAACAGGATTCAACTTATAAAGGCTGTCTCCAGAATCTACTAAGAAAATGTGCAAGCTTCATGCTTTCTTTCATCCATCCATCCATCCCACAACTCACTTCCAAAAGGTTTCAGGCAGCCACAACATGAGACTGGTAGAACATGGTCTAGAACCCAGATATCCAGGCTCCCAGTCCAGTGTTCTTTCCCCTGGAGCAGCAACTCTCAAACATTTTGGTCTCAGTATTTTATCACACTCTTAAAAATTAACAAGGACCCCTCCCCAAAAAGCAATTGCTCAGCTATTGTTTATGTGGGCTGTATCTATCAATATTTACCATATTAGAAATTAAAGCAAGACATTTGAAATATTTAGTTACTCATTTAAAAATAAAAACACAAATACCATTTTAATGGCATTAGTTTATATTTTTGCAAATCTACTTAATGTCTGACTTAATAGAGGATATCTGGAGTCTCCTATTTGTTCCTGCCTTCAATCTCTTATAATATGTTATATAGGTTGAAGTCATTTAAATGAAGAAAATCCGGCTTCACACAGACAGAAGAAATATTTTAATAAACTTTTTAGACAATTTTGGATATTCCTTTTTGCTTCTACACTAAAACATGATAAATTGTAATTTCTTAAAGGTGAGCTGCAATGTGGAATCTGAAACCATTTCAATTAACTCTTCATACCTTGTTACATTAAAATCCACTGGTCTAGCTTACATTTTTAATATATATTTTACCCATGCATATTTTTAACATGTATTTGTCATTTGGAAAATATTATTTCACCAAATTATGTAGATCTTCCAAATGTTGACACATTCCATTATTCATTATCAAAAAATTACATTCATTACTATCACTGCCTATTTAATGAGAACAGTTATGTGTTGAGAGCTGTCAAGTCCACAGGGGTGGATATAAGTTTTCCAAAATCTTAATTTTTGCTTGGAAGCTCACATTTTTTTCATTGAAATGCTGACAACAAATACTATAAGTTGTTTTCTTTGAAGTGACAGGCTTATTGTTTTCATTTTCTACAAAATTCCTGCCAAATAGCCATTTTTTTTCAAGTAAAAATGGAATTTTCTGAAAAAGGTCACTAGTTCAGCCTCTCACTCAGTTGCACACGTGCTATTTCTAGAGACAACCATTGCACTGCAGTATGCAGTGTAAGGCCTCTGTACATACTTTGCATTTCATTGCCACATAGACATAGGAAAAATGTGTACTCAAGGACCAAGGTTTAATAAAATTAATAATGTTTATGCTTCATCAAGAACATGCCGAGGGGTGACTGGGTGGCTCAGTCATTAAGCGTCTGCCTTCAGCTCAGGTCATGATCCCAGGGTCCTGGGATTGAGCCCCACATCGGGTTCCCTGCTGGGTGGGAAGCCTGCTTTTCCCTCTCCCACTCCCCCTGCTTGTGTTCCTTCTCTCGCTGTGTCTTTCTCCGTCAAATAAATAAGTAAAATCTAAAAAAAAAAAAAAAGAAGAAGAAGAACATGCCGAGGTGGGGCACCTGGGTGGTTCAGTCCGTTAAGTGTCTGCCTTCGGCTCAGGTCATGATCTCAGGGTCCTGGGATGGAGCCCCACATCGGGCTCCCTGCTCAGCAGGGAGTCTACTTCTCTCTCTCCCTCTACCCCTCCCCCTGCTCATGCTGTCTCACTTGCTCTCTCTCTCTCAAATAAATAAATAAAATCATTAAAAAGAAAAAAAAGAACATGCCGAGGCAAAGCTGGCCCATTTATTTTAACTGTGAGTGCAAGGTGGTGAGGAAGACAGAAATAACTAGCATAGTTTGGTGGCACTGACTGGCTCTGTGCTGAGGCACCTGCAGTTTTATTCAGCATCACTTGTGCACCATCAGTGCAGATGTCAAACATTGAAAAGGGCAACTAATGTGTTCATTTCATTATGAAGATGGTTCTGGCCTTGCAGACCCATTGGAGCCATGTTGCAGCTGTTTGTTTGCACGGATGCATTCATGCTCCCTCTCTTCAATGGGAATTGGCAGCCCAGCCAGAGATAGCTCGCGGAACCCGGTGAGGTTAACTAACTGGTCCTCATACCCAGTTACAAACCCTGAGCTGACCTCCACACTGGTGGAAAGGAGCTCTTTTGTACGTTCCTAACTCCCAGGGGCATTGACAATACATCAAAGGAGTGACAGCAAATTAGAAAGTTTGAGAAAAAAAAAAGGGGGTTAAAACATAAAACCAAATAATGTTGGAAATGGAGACAAAATTTTGAAAGTCTTGCCACCTACCTATGATTTCTTTCACCAGAATGGGCTGGGAGTAGTACTTCGGCTCACTGGCACCTGCCTTGTTCACAGCCTTCACACGCACAAAGATCCTTGAATCTGTAGGCAGATCTGTGATGGTGAACTTGGTCTTGTCAATCAGCTCTTTGTTTGCAACTATCCAATTTTCAGCTAAAATCCACAAAAGAAAAAGAAAAGAAGGAGAAATTGTGTTTAGAGAAAGAAATCATCCTAACTGGTACAGTCGGCTCCAAACTAGTATTTGACTCATAATTAAATCAGTTGGAGGAAATATGATTTTGATCTGGAGTCATACTACATGGGTGAGCATTTTTCATATTAAATGAAAAATGGTCTAGAATGGCTAATGTAAATGACAGGAAGAAGGATAATCAGATTCTGCTATTTCTGAAAAACCTCTTAGGTTATTCAGGATACTATAATACTAGAGTATCTGAATTCTTGGGGAGAGTTACTGTGATTCAGGAAACTAAAGTGACACTGGAGTATCCTGAATCACAGTAACTGTCCCCAGGAATTTTGTAGCAGTTTTATTCCAATTCAGTTTTATAAGGATTGACATAATCATGACATTTAGCCACCAAAATATGTTAAACTTCAGAACAGGAAAACGCTATTCTTATGAATGAGAGACACAGACCTTTATAGTCATATAATCTCTGTTTTATCTTAGCTGGTTTTTTATTATGAGGCACTATTATGGGCCCAGGGAGTCAGATCATGCTCCCATTTATGAAACAAGAAGTTAATATCCATGGCAAAGAGGAAACACAGCTCAGGAGCCAAGACCTCATAAGGAATTGGCATAATTCTATTACCTTGATAAAAAATGTTGATATTTTTAAAAAAGGTTTTGGTAGCTTTGTCTATAACATCAAGAGAGGGGTTTGCAAATATTTCAACTTCTTAGAAAAGTTTGTATGCATTATGCCCTGGGTGGGGGAGGGGGAAAGCTTGCTTTCCACATTATTAGCTCACTGCCCGCCCACCCCCTTGATCTCTAAGGGCTTTTTGTGTGTGTGGGTAGTGGGTGTACTTCATGCTTGGTCATGAAACATTCCCAGAAACTTTTATCATATAATAAGAAAGTTTGAAAGCTTTCACAGAATACTTTACCTGGTAGATCATATGCAGCCTCCCCATTTTCATCAGACTGATTTGCTGATGTACCTTTGAGAATCCGTCATTAAAATTAATTAAAGACACCCACTTTCACACCAGAAGAATATCGTATCAGTAGTCAGCATTCTCTGTTAGTAAAGTATGCAAAGTATGCAAAGATATTTGTCTTCAGAGCAGGGACGGAAGAGACCAAACACATTAGGGAGAGGGGGAGTTCCTCAGGAGAGCCACAGCCTGCTCTGTTCAGACTGTGGTTTTTGACCTGAGTCATCTGCCACAGAGAAGAGGAGGAGAAAAGAGGTTGGGCACTTCCAGCTGTGGGAACAAGAGGTAGAGAGGAACAAAGCAAGACCCTGAAGAGAAAGGAGGAGCAGGTCTTGGACTCCACAGAGAAGCAGCACACAGTGGAACAGTCTATCCTTTGACAGGTCCTTGCCCCCTCTGCCTGGGAGGGTTCTCCCAGGTACCCAGGGAACATAGTGCTCCCACTATGGGATTCAATCCTCACAGGCTGGGAGTGAGGGCACTCACGATAAAGCCAGCCCTGTCTTCCCAGCAGCTCTGGAAGCAGCCCACTGTTGCCACGGCAATGAGTTCTGCAGTCAAGAAAACAAATTGAGCCTGCCTGGGTCACTGCGTTCCACATGGGGTGGAGGGAATGTTGCTGGTTCATGGGCTGGTCGTGGGTATACCCCACTGGTTTAGGATGATGCCTTTCTAGGTTCTCAGGAGAGGAGCAGGGGAGTGGAAACCCCTGGAACCTTCTCCTCTTATTCCATCCCTTCTAGGAGTATCAGGGAGAAGAAACAGGGAGCCAGAATATCCTGGTGGCTGAGAGGGCATGAGGATTGATAAAAATTGAAAAATTTCAATAGGACATCAAAAAAGAGATATGTCTCTAAGCCAATGGTCAGATTGGGAGCTACCGTGCTGATATTTTCGTAATGAAGAGGCAGTTGATGAGAAAGTGAAAATAGGAGACAGAAAACCTGCTTGAAAGAGTGAAGAGCTAGTAAAGGAGAAGTTGCAAGAGAAAACAGGATGAAACAAGATCAGAGGGGAACAAAAAATAGCCTATCCCTTCACCTCTGAACCACTTTAACTGAGGAAAACAGGAGAAAGAAAATGGTGTCTGAGGGACGGGGAAGGAATACGAAAGTTATTTGATACACGAGGAAAATTTTTAAGAAAGAAAAGAAAGAGCTAGAGTGAAGGAAGACAACAAAGAAGAGTAATGTGCTGCAGGCATTAAAAAACCCAAAAACCAAAAAACAAAAACAAGAGAAAGGCAGAGTCAAAACCAACACACTATCTTATAAAAGAAAGAATTTTCTTACAGAATAAAACCTGACATATCTAAAAGCATTAAACACTACAGAAAATTAGTCTGGAGGACAACAGCCATTAAAAAGAATGAAGAATAGGGCAGCCACATAAAGAAAGAAAAGACTGCAAGAAGAAAGATATACACGTTATGAAAGAACTTCCATAGAAAGCTAATTCCAAAACGTTATGTGGCAAAATATATACATAATAATGACTGTGTACATATATATATATGTATATAGGCATATACATATATATCTACACAGACCACACACAAAATTATGTAAAATACACTTCGTTGTATTTTATCTAAGGTGGGTAACATCAAAATGACAGCCATCTATCATTTTGCTGTATCTTCTTACTTTTTAAACCTATCAGAAAGAAAAGAGTAAAGAATTTGCTCTGTTTCATACATATACAAATGTTCGTGCTCAGCAGCCACATCACATGTAAGATTGGGAGATTTTGCTGGTGGGGTGATATAAATAACAGAGTGGAATACTCAGGACTTTTTGAAATAGGGGGAGGAGGAATGGAATGGGAATACACTATATTTTGAAGCACTCAAGAATTTACCTGTTGTGTTAGTGATACTACCTCCCTCCCGTGTTGGGATACCTGGGAACTTTCTCATAATGTCCCCACTCGTTTTGGTTAGTGGCTTTCTAAGCCCTGGAGAAATCAAGCAGAGTGTTCTGTGAGCTGAGCACATGAAAATGGAACTGTTACCAGGATGCCTTGCCCCGCACACCCATCCCCTTCTTGTTCCCTTGCAACCACAACTGACACCAATGGTGGTCGTTTCCAGGGATGCCCCAATCCAAGGGCCTGGGATTTCCTTTTCAGCAGTTTTTTTCTTCATACGAAGTTTCTTTTCTGTAGAAGTTTTCCTCCTGGAAAGGTGCCTTTGTGTTCACATTTCTGATTTCTCAAATGTGCTCAGTAGCCTCTTTCCTTCATGTAAGATCCACGTTAAAGTTTGGGGTCCAAAGAGTTTTCTTTGAGGTTAAATGGTGGCCTATCATTTGTGGAGATAGGAACAAGTTTCCCCGGTGGACTGTTTACCTACCGTCATCTAGAGTGGAGCCTGAGTTCAAACTGGGGCAGTTTTATTCGCCGATTTTCAAATCACGTCAAGCAGGAAATCAAAAAACACAAGAGGCTTTCAGTGAACTTCACATCGTTTTTGGTTTTAGGTACACTCTGGCCAATATTTTCTTGTGTCGTTTCTCTTTTTCTATTAACTTTTTTTTTTTTTTTTTTTGCCTGTTTCTCTTCTCCTCTTAAATTTAAGTGATTAAATTTTTCTATACTGAGACAAGTTCCATCACATGTCAAACCTATCACAAGCACCCTCTGGGATTGAATTCTGCTTTCTTTAAGCACTGCAAGTTGTCCTTAATTCTTCTTCTTTTTTTCCTTTAGGAAGGCAGGGGATGATCACCAGCTAACCAAATATATAGACTCTCTTTATTACCCAGAAATAAGCAGTACTTTTGATAACTGACCTCTGTTGAGTATAGAGTTTAGAATTTCCAATTGCCTCATTCTAACTAGACTTATGTTGCTTGGTACAATTTTGTTCCACCAATTCAAGAAGTGGAAATCTCTGAAGTTTTGTCAGACTCCCTTCCTCCTATGTCTTAGAACTATCATGTTGTCTGATCTGGCAGACTAGCTTGGATATTTTTGAGATCTCCATTTGTTAGCATCAGGTACCAAAGAAAGGCTAAGTTTTTAACCACCTTGTAAGGATGACCTTTGCTTGTTGTCATTTTCGGTTGGAAGGAGATTTCCCAAGCATGAGCAACAAAAGAAGGGCGGGGGCGTATCTCACCTATTGATGCTAGTATTCATTTTAACTACCAATTGTACTTACATCCTTCAAAGCAATACTCTAGCACATAGCCATCTAAACCTGCTGCACCAATCTGGTCTGGGGGCCGCCACTTCATCGTGACAGTAGTGTCAGTTACAGAGTCAACGGTCAGAAGCGTAGGAGGGCTGGTTACAGCTTCAAAGATAAAAAAAAAGAGAGAGAGAGAGAAACAGAAGACATCATTAACTGTGGTGTTACAGCACAAGCGGTGATAAAACAAACTAGGATACAAATAAAAACATACACAGCAGGCCCATGTCTTAATAAAATTCAGTGAATACTCCTCAAGCATATTCTGTGTGGAAGGCAAAGATCTGCTAGGCACAGAAAATTTTAGAAACACTGCCACACTTTCCCTCCGGTTCGGGAGGTTGGTGTCGGAGGCTGGGAGGGCCAAGGAAGTTGAAAAGAGTCAAAGTTTGAGATCTAATAAGCCGGAGTAAATTTCCCATTAACCTTCTAACTTTAAAGTGCAAACTCTTGTACTAAATCTTCTTTCTACTGAAAAAAGTACTTCACTATCAAAAAAAGAGACATCTTATCTTGGTTTCTTTGTCTTTACCAACTGACTGCTTTGGATCACTAGATAACATTTAAAGTGTGATTGTAAAGCGAAGAGACTAGTTTTCAAGCGTGCTTTGTTGTAGTGGTCTCTGTGTTGGTTATAATGATTACACCTAGGTGCTGGGTTATACCTTCAGAAGGACGAATGGGGAGTGGTCATGTGTCAGTGGGCTCAGCTAAGTGCTTTAAGCTGGAAATAGCAACCAGAACCACCTACGGCTCTCATTGGAATTCTGGTAATAAATTCCAGGTTCTACATTATGAAGACACTCAACTCTACCAAAGTTGTTTTTCAGTTTCTTAGAAAATTGCCCCTGCCTCCAACCTTCTGCTCACCCACCACTCCAAGAAGCCTCCAGGTCTGCTCCAGTTAGAGGTTGGAAGGTAACAGTCACAAGCCAAGGCAATGATTTGCATGACAGAGGTGCATCTCTCTTGACTCACCCAAAGGAACAAAAGGCCTGGAGGGCATACTGGGCTTGGAGATGCCAATGGCATTGACCGCAAAGATGCGGACCTCATAGGCCACACCTTCAATCATCTTCTTGGGCTCAAAAGTTGTTTCTTTGCAGAGATCAAAATTTAGCCTCATCCATCTGGAGCTTTGTTTCTTCTTCCGCTCAATAAAGTATCCTGCAAGTGACACAAAATGGAAACTGAGGTTTTTCCATGGTCTCCAAAATTAAACTTTGTCAGGTGTTAGAATTCTTAAAATTTCCCATATTCTTAGCACTCTAAGTGAAATAGTCAGGTATGCATATATTTTTAAGCCACCTATTCCATCAGTTGTTTGAGAGAGATTATAGGGAATACAAATATTAATGTCATAGGATATAGATAAAAAGAATATAATATTAAAATATTAAAAATAATACAATAAAATTGTACAGGAAGAGAAGAGAGAAAAATAAATCATAGATATGTAGACTGTAGAAACTTATACCTTTTCTACAGTTGAGAAATAGATTTGGCTCTGAGTCCCAACAATATAGATAAGAAGAGGGAAATAACTAGTTTTGTGAGTTTCAAGTAGAAAAAATTCTTGTTCCATAGGGGAAGCAAATTCTTCTAAGTATTTACCTCTAAAAGAAATTTCTTCATAGACATAGATCTATGGAACTAGACATTTACTGACTGGACAATTTAAAGTTAGACTTATAGATATTGTAAAATTAGATATTAAATGTAAATGTCAAATAAAAAAAGAGAACAGGCAGTTAGATGATACTCATCAGAGTTATTTAAATCTCAAATACAGAGAATTCCAAAATGTATTTCAATTTGAATGGATATTTAAAGTCACCGAATGGTAGGTTTTCTTCTAAATGCAATATTTTAAAAAATGTGCTCTACACTAATGAGCATAAAGAGGATTCCAACTCCACTGGCAGTTCCACAGACAAACATGTAGTTACCTAAGATTGGGGACCCTCCATCATAAGCAGGAGGCTCCCAGGTCATGATGCACCAATCATCCCCCACATCTGTCACATTTGGTGCCACTGGAGGATCAGGGATGTCTGTAGCAAACAAAAAATGGAATAGAATAGAATAGAATAAAAAAATAAAATAAGAGTATATGAGAGCGCAAATAAAAATGTTAATTGGAAAATAGATTTTTTATGATAATCATTGAAGCATTCTTTTCTGAGTACTTTTCCATTCTTACTGAAATGCACATAGTAACTAATTTAGGCAAAAAGTCATGTTCCATATGAGATAAGGGAAGGTGAGCCCAATAAAGATAAAAATAATGATGTATGCTAGTCCTTTAAACTAGTGTCACAACATTAGAGAACAAGCCCCATATGGAACTCAAGACACTTGTCCTTTACTTTGAAAATGGCAACTAAGAAATTATTGCCTAAATATCAGATGTGATTTTGTTTTGTGTTTTGTTTTTTTTTTTTAACTACAAAGTGAACTTTCAGCAGAACTGAGTCAAGGACTAATTGTTGTAAATCAGTTGGAAGAATCAAGATGTTGACTGGTAGAAATCCAAGTCAAAAATGGCAAGTGACCATGTCTTGTTAACATAGTTCAGTGCCTGATAAAATGACCCTAGTTTTTGGTCCATTTGAAATATATTTCTTAAGGGAAAAATAAAGTGAGATGAAGAGACCTTGAGAAACTGGGTCCATCAATAATCTGCTGGACTCATTTCACTTGGTTTCAGGCTTAGGAATAATGTACTCAGGAGGTCATCTAAGGACTGATAAAGACCTTACTCTTCTATGATGATTGTGATGATGGGAATTGTTTAGCAATTGTGTTTCAGTGAATTTAGAGGGCACCAAAAGGGAATATAACTGTGGAGAGCTAATGACCAACAGCCCCAAATGGCTAACCTTAGTTATGCATTCCTGCAATTGGACCTCGAGGCAAGAAGAAAGAAGAGAAAGAAAAGGGAAGGGAAGGGCAGGAAGGGAAGGGAAGGAAATTTTAAAGATTTTTATTTATTCATTTGAAAGAGAGAGACAGAGAGCGCACAAGCAGGGGCAGACACAGAGGGAGAGGGAGAAGTAAACTCCCCACTGAGCTGAGAGCCCGACGTGGGGGTAGATCCCAGGACCCTGGATCTACCTGAGCAGAAGGCAGATGCTTAACCATCTGAGCCACCCAGGGCCCCAGGAAGGACATTTTTAAAAAAGGAAAGGAAAGAAAAGAAAATGAGTGGCAAAGGTAGAAAGATGGTGATTTATAAAATATAGCTATACTGTGTTTTTCTTTGTTGGCTACCCAGAAGAGCCAAGAGAACCAAGAGCTGCCAAAGTCTACTCTGGATATGGACGTGTCAACTTGATTCTAGAAGTTTTTGACCCAGAGGACTTACCCACAACTTTAATCTTGATGCTTGCATGTGCTTCCCCAGCTTCATTTTTCAGATTTATGTGGTAAACACCGGAGTCATCTCTTTCAGCGACATCAATGACCAGAGTACTGCTGTCAGGGTAAGATTCTGCTCTTATCCGGCTGCTGCCCTCCGTAATAGCCTAAGAAGAAGAGAAACAAAATATGGCATGACCTATATGACAAGGACTACTCCAGAGTGCCTTAGAACTTAAGCTGGATGTGGTGCTAATGCCTAAAATACATGTTCTTAGTGTGATCCTCCACCAGTCCTAAGGACAAAAGTATTAACATTCCATATTACACAGCAGAAATCTGTGGGATTTGTCTCAAAGCCCACTAACTATGAACTCACCAAGGAGAAAGTTGGAGGACTAAAAATATGACGGCAGAAGTGTTATTTTAGGAGAGGAGTCTCTTTGGACGTGAAATTAGAACACTTAAATTTATATCAGGAACTAATCATGATTTGCTTATTTCCTTATTATGGTTTGAAAATTTAGAAATACTGAAAAGGGTTGAAGAAGACCACAATGCTGATTTTCCATACAAGTTGTTGAGTATTGATTTTTCCCTTCTAATAGGACATGAAAGAATGAACATCTAAATCCCAAAGTAAAGACAGGGTAGGTTGGGCCTTCCATTATATTTTCTTTCTTTTTTTTTCTCCTCCTCCTCTTCCTCCTTCTCCCCCCTCACTTCTTTCCTTCTTTCTTTCTTAAACCAGAAATTTAAAACAGCATTCCAATGTTCTGATTCCTAGGTCATATCTCTTACATGACAACGAACAGCCAGTATACAAAGAGAAAAAACAGAGAAGGTCAAGGTAATTTAGAAACTGGGTAATTTTCTATTTTTTTAAGATTTATTTATTTATTTGAGAGAGAGAATGAGATAGAGAGAGAGAACATGAGGGGGGGAGGGTCAGAGGGAGAAGCAGACTCCCTGCTGAATAGGGAGCCCGATGCGGGACTCGATCCCGGGACTCCAGGATCATGACCTGAGCCAAAGGCAGTCGCTTAACCAACTGAGCCATAGAACCTGGGTAATTTTCTAATAACTATTAAATTAACTCTTTACTCTTTTGGGTCTGGATTAGGACTCATACATCTTCAATAACAAAAGATTGTGACAACAATAAGAATACCTGTGATAGTTTATAGTTCTCATAATTCTTCTGTTTTATAATGGAACAAAATTTCCTCAGACTAGCTAAATTCTAATCTTAAGATTATAAAAGATGTTCTGCTTTCTTTTTAATGTGAAGAGAAAAATATTTATTTAGGGTAGTATTATATTATTTTCTTTAGTTTTCTATATTTTGTTTGCTTATCTATTGTGCTAGCATTTACATAGAGTAAAATTCACACTTTTTAGACATAGAGTTCTATGAATTTTGACAAATATGTGTGATTATGTAACTACCACCACAATCAAGATACAGACCATTTCTGTGACCCCCAACAGTATCCCCATGTTCCTTCACAGTCAACTCACTCACTCCACACTTTGGTTCCTGGCAACCACCAATCTATTAGTTGTCTCTCTAGTTTTCCTTTTTCTAGAATGTCATATAAAGGACTCAACCTGTACGTAGCCCTTTTGGATCTATCCTGTTTCACTTAGCATGATGCTCTTTAGATTCATCCATGTTACTGCATGTATTACTAGTACCTTCCTTTTCACTGTTGAATAGTAACCTATTCTGTATTCCATGGGCAGTTGGTTTATGCATGTACAAACTGTATGTTTGTACAATTGGACTTCTGGGTTGTTTCCAAGTTTTGACAATTATAAATAAATTGTTATAAACATTCATGTACAAGTTTTTGTGCAGACTTATGTCTTCATTTCTCTAGGGTAAATACCTAGGAATTTCACTGTAGAGTTGTATGGTAAGTGCATGTTTACCTTTATAAAAAAAACTACCAAACTGTTTTCCAAAGTGGGTGTACTATTTTGCATTCCCATCAGTGATGTGTGAGTCTTTAGTTGTTCCATATCCTTGTAAGCATTTGGTATTGTCAGTTTTTAGAAATATTTTTTTAAAGATTTTATTTATTTATTTGAGAGAGAGAATGAGAGACAGAGAGCATGAGAGGGAAGAGGGTCAGAGGGAGAAGCAGACTCCCTGCTGAGCAGGGAGCCCGATGTGGGACTCGATCCCGGGACTCCAGGATCATGACCTGAGCCAAAGGCAGTCGCTTAACCAACTGAGCCACCCAGGCGCCCTAGAAATATTTTTGTTGTTGCTGTTCAGCTTCTTTCATTCAGCATAATTATTCATCTAAGTTGTTGCATACATCAATAATCCATTCCTTTTTATTGCTAGTAGCATTCCATTGTGTGAATATCCTATAATTTGCTTATCTATTCACCTATTGATGGACATTTGTGTTGTTTGCAGTTTCTGGATATTATAAATAAGGCTCCTGGGACTCCTGGGGCTCCTGGGTGGCTAGTCGGATAAGCATCTACCTTCGGCTCAGGTCATGATCCCGGGGTCCTGAGATCGAGCCCCGTGTTGGGCTCCCTACTCAGCAGGGAGCCTGTTTCTTTCTTCTCCCTCTCTCTCTGCTGCTTCCCCTGCTTGTACTCACTTGCTGTCTCTCTCACTGTCAAATAAATAAATAAAATCTTAAAAAAAATAAATTATAAATAAGGCTACTGTGAAGATTTGTGACAGTAGATTTTTTGTAGGTTACATTGAATTTTCTACATCTATGATTATGTCAACTATAATAACAAAAAGCACAGTTTTATTTTTTCCTTTCCAATATAGATATCTGTTATTTCTTTTTCTTGCCTGATTGCCCTGGCTAGAACCTCTAGTACAATGTTGAATAGAAGTGGTGAGGATGGTGGGCATCTGGGTGGCTCAGTCCATTAAGTGGCTGCCTTTGACTCAGGTCATGATCACAGGGTCCTGAGATTGAGCCCCCGCCTCATGTCGAGGGTGGAGTGCTGCTTTTCCCTCTTCCCTTCTTGTGCTCTCTTGCATGCCTGCTCTCTCTCTCTCTCTCAAATAAATAAAGAAAATCTTTAAAAAAAAAAAGTTGTGAGGATGGACATCTCTCTTTTGCTCCTGATCTGAGAGGGGAAAGCATTCAGTCTTTCACCATTAAGTATAATGATCATTGTAGGATCTTCACAGATTTTTTTTTTTTTCATGTTGAGGAAGTTCCTTTCACTTCCTAGTTTTCTGAGAGATATTTATTAGGAATGGATGTTGGGTTTTGTCAAATGTTTTTCTGTGTCTATTGAGATGATCATGCTTATTTTTTCCTGGTTTGTTAATATGGTGAAATACATTAATTGATTTTCTTTTTTTAAAAAAAGATTTTATTTATTTGTCAGAGAGAGAGAGAGCACCAGCAGAGGGGCTGGCTGGCAGAGGTAGAAGCAGACTCCCCACTGAACAAGGAGCCTGATGCAGGACTTGATCCCAGGACCCTTGATCATGACCTGAGCCGAAGGCAGACGCTTAACCAACTGAGCCACCCAGGTGTCCCTGTCTTCTTCTTCTATCAACTACTGAGAGAAGAGTACTGAAATCTTTAATTTATCTATTTTTCTTTGCAATTCTATTATCTTGCTATTTGTTTTCTCCTTGTCTCATCTCTTCTTTATGCCTCTTTTCTTTTAGATTAATTAAATATTTTTTTGTGATTTCATATTATGTCCTTTGTTGGCTTATTAGCTATAACTTTTTGTTTATTATTTTAGTGGTTCCTTTAGGGCTTATAGTACACATCTTTAATTTTTCAGCCTGCCATCACGTGATATTACAATAGCACACCTCCCTTTTGACCCTCCTAGTTCTTACTTTCCATTTCTTCCCTCTTGACCTTATGTTTCTATTGTCATAAATTTTACTTACACTTTTGTTACAAACACCACAGTGCATAGTTATTATTTTTGCTTAATCAGTTAATTATCTTTTTAAGAGATTTAAATAATAAGAAAAAACTCTTATGTTTATCCATGTAATTATCATTTCTGATGCTTTTTGTTCCTCTGTGAAAATGTTTCCATCTGGCATCATTTTCCGTCTGACTTAAGGACTTCTTTTAGCATTCCTTGTAGTGCAGGCCTACCAGTGATGATTTCTTTCAGCTTTTATATATCTGAAAATAATTTTATTTTGCCTTCATTTCTGAAAATTATTTTTTACTTAGTATAGAATTCTAGGTTGATTTTCTTTAGAATTTGTAGAATTTTTTAGAATTCATCAAAATCGAGGTTGACAGTTTTGTCCTTAAAGATGTTCCTTCACTGTTTTCTCACTTGCCTTGCTTCTAGAGAGATCTGCTATCACTCTTGTCTTTGTTTCTGTATATTTAATGTGACTTTTTTCTCTGTCTGCTTAAAAATCTTTTCTTCTTTCTTTTTTAAAAAAGATTTTATTTATTTGAGAGAGAGAGCGAGAGAGAGATTGAGAGAACAAGTGGGGGTAGGGGCAGGGGGAGAAGCAGACTCCCTACGGAGCAGAGAGGCCTACGTGGGACTTGATCCTAGGACTCCAGGATCATGACCTGAACCAAAGGCAGATGCTTAACCGACTGAGCCACCCAGGCACCCAAAAATCTTTTTTTCTTAATCACAGGTTTTGAACAATTTGATTATAGTGGGTCTTGGTGTGGTTTTATTGATGTTCCTTGTGCTTAGATTTTATTGGGCTTCTTGTATCTGAAATTTTATTTTTTATAAAATTTGGAAAAATTTTGACCCTTATTTCTTTATATATTCTTCTGTCCTCTTTGGGAACTCCAAATACACATATATTTTCCTGGTGAAGTTGTCCCAAAGCTCAATGACGTCCTTTTTTTTTTCCCTCCAGAAAACGGAAACTCATTTTTTTGGTTAATAAGTTATTATTATTTTTGTTTTTAAAGAGAGAGAGTGGGGTTGAGGGGCAGAGGGAGAAAGAGAATCTTAAGCAGGCTCCACGTCCAGAATGGAGCCTAACACAGGGCTCAATCTCACAACCCTGAGACCATGAACTGAGCTGAAATCAAGAGTTGGATGCTTAACTGACTGGGCCACCCAGGTGCCCTAATAAATTATTTTTTGAAGCAGATTTAGACTCACTGAAAAATTGACTGGAAAGTACAGAGAGTTCTCATATATACCCTTCCCCACACATGCACAACCTCCTCCACAGCTGACATCCCACATCAGAGTGGTATATTTGTTACAGCTGATGAACGTACAATGACACATCATCATTCAAAGTCTACATTTACATAAGGGTTCACTCTTGTGTAATACATTCTGTGGGTTTTGCCAGATCTATAACGACAGGTGTCCATAATTATAATATCATATGGAATAGTTTTACTGCCCATAATACATTTTATATAGGGAGCCACAGAGTGACACTTGAGCTTGTACTACTCTACCAGTCCAACCTTATTTATTTTTCTCCTCCTCATTCACTCTGACCCAGGCATGCTGGCTTTTTTTTCAACTCCTTCAACACATCAAGCTCATTTTCTCCTCTCATCTTGTCCTTTGCACTTGCATTGACTTTACCTGGAAATCTTTTTTCTTTAATCTTCACATAATGGTTTCCTTGTATTTCACAGAGACTCTTGTTATTTACCTCCCAATCACATGCTAATTACATTACCCTGTTTTTAAAAAGTCTTCATAGCACTTATTACTATCCAAAGTGATTTTGCTCATTTATTTATTTAATAATTTATTGTCTATTTCTCTTCCACCTCATTCTCTGAACCTATTAGAATGAAAAATGGGCCACACACAGAAGAATGAACCTGGACCATTTCTTTACACCATACACAAAAATAGACTTAAAATGGATGAAAGACCTAAATGTGAGACAGGAATCCATCAAAATCCTAGAGAAGAACCCAGGCAGCAACCTCTTCCTCCTCGGCCTCAACAACTTCTTACTAGATCCATCGCCAAAGGCAAGGGAAACAAAGGCAAAAATGAACTATTGGGACTTAATCAAGATAAAAAGCTTCTGCACAGCAAAAGGCAACAGTCAACAAAACCAAAAGACTACCCTGACAGAATGGGAGAAGATACTTGCAAATGACATATCAGATAAATGGCTAGTATCCAAAATCTATAAAGAGCTTATCAAACTTGGTACCCAAAGAACAAATAATCCAATTAAGAAATGGGCAGAAGACATGAACAGACATTTCTCCAAAGAAGACAAATGGCCAAGAGACACATGAAAAATGCTCAATATCACTTGGCATCAGGGAAATATAAATCAAAACCACAATGAGATACCACCTCACACCAGTCAGAATGGCTAAAATTAACAAGATGTTTGCGAGGATGTGGAGAAAGGGGAACCCTCTTACACTGTTGGTGGGAATGCAAGCTGGTGCAGCCACTCTGGAAAACAATATGGAGGTTCCTCAAAAAGTAGAAAATAGAGCTACCCAAAACCCAGCAATTGTACCTCTAGGTATTTATCCTAAAGATACAAATGTAGTGATCTGAAGGGGCACCTGCACCCCAATGTTTATAGCAGCAATGTCTGCAAGAGCCAAACTATGGAAAGAGCCCAGATCCAACAGATAAATGGATAAAGAAGATGTGGTGTATATATATACACAATGGACTACTACCCAGCCATAAAAAAAATGAAATCTTGCCATTTGCAATGACACAGATGGAACTAGAGGGTATTATGCTAAGTGAAATAAGTCAATCAGAGAAAGACAATTATCATATGATCTCACTAATATGTGGAATTTAATAAATAAAACAGAGGATCATAGAGGAAGAGAGGGAAAGATAAAACAAGACAAAATCAGAGAGGGAGATAAACCATAAGATACTCTTAGTCATAGGAAATAAACTGAGGGTTGCTGGAGGGGAGATGGGTGGGGGGATGGGGTAACTGGGTGATGAACATTGGGGGGGCACATGATATAATGAGCACTGGGTATTATATAAGACTGAAATACCTCTAAAACTAATAATACATTATTAGTTAATTAATTGAACTTAAAAAAATTTAAAAAATAATGAAAAACGATCTTGTTTACTGTACATAAAAACTTGCCTGGTGAAAAAACAAACAGCAACACACACACACATGCACGCGCGCACACACACACACACACTTGCCTGGTCACATAGTAAGTAGTTAGGAATATGAAAAGTAAATGAATGATGATTATATTTGCCTGAAAATCAGTGATCTTTCTTAATAAAAGGAATTATATCTACACTGAACCCCTGTACATATATTTCCTTTCTTTTTTTATCTGACTAATAGAACGCAGGAAGTGGGATGGGCAGTGTGTGTGTGTAAGTAAAACAAACCTTATCTGCTCGGCTCCACATGGCTTTGGGAGGTGGCTCTCCAGTGATGGGAATCTCAAGACGAAGCTTGTTTCCTGCAATTACTGTCACTGTATTGTCAGCATCAAGACCATCCAAGATGATCTTAGGAGGATCTAGAATATTAAACATGGCCTTTGTTATCGGACAATCATTTCCATGTGAATATCTAGGCTAGTACTTTGCTAGTGCTAAATATTGGTAGTAACCAACATTTTATCTGGCCAAAAAGAAAATAAGAGAAGTCAAAGAAGTTGGTGCCTGGCACCTTGCAAAACAAATTCACTATAAGACTTCTTAATAATCAACTATTATAATTAATGACATACCAATTCATGTACTTTTTCTTTAAATATCACAGTTTTGAATGTGTTATATTTCCAAGATAAGCAAACAACAACAACAACAAAGCAAGAACACAAAACTCTGCAATGATTCATCTACTCACCAATAACATGAACTTTGGCAGGCAAAGTAACAGAGTAGGCATCTGGTGCAAATACATAATCACCTTCATCCTCAATGAGAGCATTGGCTATCACTAACTTGTGGATTCTAAGGAAACAAGAAAAACATGTCTAAGAACTTACAGAGATTTAGATTGTTTATGGCCCAAGTGAAGAAACATCCGGCCTTTATCTGATTAACTTTAGTGCCGGCTGGAGAGAAAGATCAGGAAACAGAGAGAATATGAATGTGAAGGCTTAATTATCCTATTTATTGACCTACACTAAATATTCATTTTGGAGTATATGGAATTATCTGTTCAAATACAGCCTGCTTATTATGCATGCAAGAGTCTATTATTCCTTTCTCATCATACAGCTTTAAAAAAACCCTAAAATACAACATCTCACTAGTACCATACTTTAAGATTTAAGAAATTACCAAGAATAATCTTGACTTTGGCTTTATATGCCAAATCTAAAAGCAGTAGTTCTTAACTTTTTGGAGGTCAGTGAATATCTGATAGACACCATGGATCCTCTCTCTAGAGAAAAATGTGTATTTTTGTATACACAGACCTTGCTTACAGCTTCAGAGATTTATGGGGCCCCCTGAAGTTCATTCATGATCTCCTAGGATTCACAGATCCAAGGTTAAGAACTCTTGCCTTAGATCTTTGCTAGATTCTAAGGTATTATGTCCACCCAAAAAATTGTGGGAGGTCACATGACACATATTAGTTAAGGACCGTTAATCCATTTTGATTCATTCCTTAACTAGGATTCAATATCAACCCTTTAACCTCATGTTTAGATGGAAAGAATCAGTTGATGGCTTTTGAATAGACAAAGTACCATGCCATGAGGTGCAGATAAAGGATCACTGGTAGAACAGCATGTAGAACAGAGAAATCATATGTTCTTGCTATTTGGAAGCAAAGAACCAGACACAGATCCTCTCTTTATGACTACTCTCCAACACTCCTCACCAAATATGTACTTTAGGAAGTGGAGAAAGTGGAGAAAGTGGATATGGGGACCAGCCCTCCCTTACGGGCCACCTAACTTGCTTACCTTCCCTTGTGAACAACCTTTAGACGGTCACTTTCCTGAATAGGTAGGCCATTTTTAGTCCATTTTCCTGATATGTTTTCAGAGATTTCACATTTCAAGTAGATTTCTTTTCCAAGGTTTACAGTTTGATCAGTCAGAGGTGTCAAAATCTTCAGAGGTTTCACTAGAGAAAAATAAATAATTATAGGTGCCAAACTCAAACTCCAGACAGGCCAAGATGGTATCTTGTTTTGAAAATGAGAATTTGTTCCAGTGCAATTGATAAGTTGGGGACAACTGGAACATAACACAGATTTTGTGTTTGATGATGCATAATTTAATTCATGAAAAAGAGAAAATGGCACCCAGCTGATTGAGCCAGGTAGGACTGCACAAAATGCACACACACATACACACACACACACGTCAAACATCTACCAGCTACCTGAATTCACCCACGTGGTATGGCCACACTCATGCACATCTGAGATTACCACTGTCCATTCAATTTCAAATAACCTCTTTCTGTCACTTCACAGTGGCTCACTCGCTGCAACACTTCCCACACCACTTACACAAGAAAATTTGAGGTCTCATTTAACATAAAGTGCCATATTTATTAACTATTTGACCTGTGTAAAACTGTGATACTGTTTTTTTTTTATTAGGTTCTTATTTTTTTTAACGTGTGGCTGACAGAATTTTTGAGTGTTGTGCCCATAACCTCACTTTCCCCATTAGTCTTGTGGTTTTATTGCATGACTTTGTAGAGCACAGTGATTTTAGAAATGCATATATTGCATTATAGCAGAACTGACTGTAATTGCTTTAAATGAATACAAATATAAGGTAAGGATCTGCCTATGGTTGAAACACTTTTTTGATATTAAACTAAAATGGCCACAGTTCTGTGAAGCATAAGGAGTGTAACTGAGATAACCTCTGAATAATTCAGTGATCTTATGGATCACAATTGGACTAAGAAAGAAGTAAGGAAGCAAGATTTCTGCTCTGCATGTATTACCAAACTTCCTGTGAGATTTGCTATTTTAATTTTCATGGCTAACTGGAAGAGACAGACTCTGCTGATGAGGACTAACTACTATTCAGGGGCATTTGGGGAAGTACATATATTCTCTTATGCCTCTGGATTCTGGTAGCAAATGAGTTCTTACAATGTTCTCATTTGAGCCTCCTTGGTTTGAGCAACTTCCTTCATACTCCAAATGTAATTGCAGAATGTTGAATGTTTATTTAATGAATAGATAGCAAATTCACCCCTGGGTTACACAAACATCAGGATTTTATATCCTATCTAAGTATTTACCCATCTATTTATGTGG
The DNA here is from genome assembly GCF_003265705.2 of Callorhinus ursinus. NCBI lineage: Eukaryota > Metazoa > Chordata > Mammalia > Carnivora > Otariidae > Callorhinus > Callorhinus ursinus. The sequence goes on from NW_027397076.1 coordinate 8,342,476, forward strand.
TCTTGGGATTAAAGTATTCTTAACTATTTGGATAATTTCTCTGACAGGTGATTTTTATACTCCCCACTACTGCGTTTTACTATTAAATTGAGTAGTCGGTTTCTATCTCAGAGACCCTGACTGATATGACATAGACACTTAGTTAGAATGGAATCCAATTTTACATATTTAAAATTGCCACAAGTAGAAATCAAATAGATTGAAACTAAAATTGAATTAACAAATGCAACATCAATAGTTAGCCAACTTGGAAGACACCCAAGGAAATCTTACTTACAGTCGACACTAAGCTTAGCAGACGACTGTCCTCCCGTTGTCATTACAGAATATTCGGCACTGTCAGCCTTCGTTGCTTCTTCTATGATCAAAATATGTTTTTTGCCCTCAACTTTAACTCGGTATCTTGATTTTGGACCAGGGATAATCTCCTCACCATTCTTAAACCTGAGTTAAAACAGATTATAAAATAGATTATAAAAAGAGTTTTATAAAAGACCCTTCAGAAGATGGACATTATTGGTCTTGTTTTTTTGCTATATCCTGGAATCTATGAACTATTTGTTGAATTAAAGAACATATGGATCATTATATCAAATGGATTAGTGATGTAACAAGTATTGTCTGAAAAATTACATTAGAAGAACACATAAGCCTCTTCTTCCCATTCAAGATCAATCCAATGAAGATGCTAAGAGCGGGTATTACCTCTTGACCCACACTAGTAAGAATAGCATCATTTAATATGTTCTAAAGTTAGCTATGATTCTAGATTAGAATGAACATTCTACTCTGTATGAATTACCACAGATACATGCTGTGTAATTTACTATACTTCTCAACAAAGCATTTCATTTTAGGATTCTGAATCTCTTAGCTTTAATTTTGAGGTTACTCACATAGAACTTGAGAAAACACTCCCTATCCAGACCCCCCCCCAAAAAAAGCCTTTATTTTTTAAAGTAATTGGTGATTCTTAGTCTAAAATATTTTCCTGTGGTACTATAACAATAAGGTAACTGGGGATTAAATGAAAAATATATATGTAAGTAAGTTGCCAGCATGGCATAGTGAGAGTAAGCAGGTGTAGAAGTTAAGAACATCCACGGGATCTGGAGTCTAACAGACCTGGGCAACCGTGAGTCACCCATTTCTTAGTAAGTGCCTACTTCCCTACATTTATCAATTTAGATTTCTGGATTGATTTCTAGTTTCATAGGTGAAAAAACCCCCAGTATCTTCACAGTTTTAGATACCATTTCTACTAACAGGAATGAGGTTGCTATTCTTTTTTAATATGTGTAAAAGCCATTTTCTGTTCTCCAATCTATGAAGGCACATTTTTTTAATCTATTAAAAATGGACAGACCTCAGGAAAGCTATTTACCATTTCACATTGGCATCGTCTTCAGACACTTCACATTCTAATTCCACTCTTTCCCCACAGTAAGCATTTGTATCTTCCAGCTGTTTGGTTACTATAACTGGAGGCTCTAGTGTGAAAAAAAGGAGAATCAGAATCATTAAATGTCCAAAACCTGCTCAGGACCACAGATTTGTTCACAGACGAAAGACCAACAGCAAGAAAGTATTATCTACCATAGGGCTATGGTTAGATGGTGGTAGATAGTAGGTGGGTTTTTTTACACCTCTTTTGGCAAAATAGATAGCTGGTAACCCTGTGTAGGTTTTCCCAATTTTCTCAGAACTCTTCAAATCAAATAAATTACTGTTCTGGAGAGCAGAGAAAACATGTGTCAAATATCCTTCTTTTGGCAAATGGGAAACCATGTGGCATACTTTTCTGATGAAGGAGAATCTGTAACAGTATGATTCTTTGATTCTGGTTCTAGACGGATGATAGATATTGCAGAGCTGTCTGTATTCAGAGGGCTCATGGACACCCTCTGGCTCTTTCATAATGTTTTAGTCAATGATCATCTTCAGCACCCTCAGTGTCAACCATTGATACCCTTTTATTAATGAAGCTGGTTTCAAGAGAAATCTATCTGTGACCAGCTGAATGTGTGAAATGAGAACTATCCAAACTAGAGTTTGTTGGGTTTCAGAAACTATAACCAGAATAATTATATACTGCTTGCTTGAGTCAAAAGCATGAGGCATTCTGACTCACCTGTTTTTTTTTTTTCTCCCCTCAGCTTTTCTAGTCTTCAACAAACTTCATAATGAATTAGGATATACAATAACTGCCAGTGTAGAGGAGCTCCCATGCAGAGCCAATCTAACACCCAGGCTAACCCATTTCTAGAGGTACTATTACCTCTGCTCTAGAGCTCAAGAGCTCAACCTGTCATATTCATTTTGATTACTACCCTTGGGAGGAAGAGTGCTCAAGGCTGTTGAAAACTACAGTAAGAGATTTCACCTTACCTCTCACAAAGAGCTCGGTGGAACATTTCTCATCACCAGCTGTCACGTAATACTCTGAATCATCCGTCAGCCCACAATTATTGATAAACATGATTCTTTCACATCCTTTATGTTCAAAGATGTATCTGTTTTAAATAGGAGAGAGATAACAGTCTGTGAACTTGATTTTATTCTTTATTACCAGCATATCTGGCTTATAATTCAGTAATGTTTGAAAGTCAGGGATATAATTTTGATCTGCAATTTATGTAGCACACCTTATCTAGTTTACTTAACACAAAACATGAGGCCAATTGTTATCTTTCTAATGCATAATGTAATACATATGCATATTTACACATAATATGTAGTTTCTGTATTTTTATAGAAGGTTTTCATTTCATCTATAAGTTAGTACTCATATATTTGCTATTTAATTTTTTTAACCCATTGTTGGAAAATGGGGCTGGCTGAGGTTGTCAGAGAGATTTAGAACTCTGTACATTTTTTTAAACGACCAGTTCGTCTAGTTTATAGGTAGACAGGGACTCAAATTTACTCATTGATTCACTGATTCCACTCATTGCCTAGTGCAGTGTCACAACAGATTTTGTTAGGTGAATAAGTGATTATACAGTTTAAGAAATAATATGAACTTAATCACTAATATAGGCAGTAATTTTATAGAATGTGATGGTCTTTTAAATGAGCTTAAGAACTAGTGTTATCATATCACAGTAACCACCTACTAAAAAAGAAATTGAGCATTTGGACACAAAAAAATAAAAGCCAGGAATATCACAAAATTTAATTGTCTGTGATCTGAATTATGGATGAGTATATTAGGGCATTAAAACAGACTAAGGAAAAAAATTCTCATTTGGAAAATTCTCAAATTGAAGACTTCAAGAATAAAGCATTACACAACATTTTCTAGATAAAGGAAACTGATGAAAATTATGTTTTTGGTAAATTCAAGCCACTTTCAAGAGATTTTTATCAGACTAAACATTATCAGCACAAAGTCACTCTGTAGGCATGGCCCCATTAAGAAATTGGAAACCACCTAATTGTACTCCAGAAGCGATAGATTTTCAGGATTAAAGTCTTTTATAAATGTGCGTGTGACTCCTGTTAACTTAAAAAAATATACTGGAATTGAAAATCTCTCAGGCTGAGAAGGATCTCCGTCAAGTAGTTTCATAATAGACTAGTGATACCATCAGACATCAGGGATTAGTCTGTTTCCTTCATTTGAGAGAGGGCCAAAAAATAAAACAGAGGCTTTAGATGCTCTTCCAGAAAAACAAAAGTTCTCTGATTATAAGGTGTTATTTCCAGTTGGTATATCAAATATGTATTTCAAAATTTTATTTTAAAAATTGGGAGAAGTTTGACAATGCTCTGAAATAATCACATATGACCTATATTGACACAAAACTGGAAATGGAATCACTCAAAAATGGTTTGTATAGAATTAAAACATAAAAAAGGTTTTATTTATATAGCATTATAATTTTAATGGTTCCAAAATATATGAAAAGTTTTTACTCTCCCTCCATGTGATTTTGCATTAAAAAGATATAACTAAAATGTGTTTTTATTCACAGAAAATTGAGTCAAACTATTGTTAGATTTATATAGCTATTACTGATTATTTGCAAAGCCCACTTACTTTGTACTGGGTCGAATTTCTTGACCATTTTTATACCATTTCACTTCCAACTTTGGGTCGGCCAGTTCCACAGCAAACCTTACTCTGCCTCCTTTATCAACCTGATATGCAGGATCAAGAATTTTTGCAAAAGCTGGTAGAGAGAAAAAGCAAAAACTATGTCAATATGTGCAAACATACGCTATGAACTTAAATAGTCAATGTATGTATAAGAACCTAAAACTAAATGAAAAATTGAGACTTGAAGTAGAAAAAAATAAGAATCTTCCGAATTATCCTCTATATTTTAGAATTCTGTGTTAATTTATATATGATAAGATGCTTTAAAAATTTGAAGAGAATCCATGTGTTTTTGAAAGAAACATAAGAATTATTGAAGAACAAAGAAACTAAGGGTTGCTGGAGGGGAGGTTGGTGGGGACATGGGGTAACTGGGTGATGGGCATTAAGGAGGGCATGTGATGTGATGAGCACTGGGTGTTATATGCAACTGATGAATTACTGAACTCTACATTTGAAACTAGTGATGTACTATATGTTGGTTAATTGAATTTAAGTTTAAAAATGGAAGAAAGAAAAGAGAAAAGAATTATTGAAGAGCCTTTAAAAGTGACTGTCCTAATTCTTCAGGAAATTATAAAGCCTCCAAATGAAACTAAACTTGAAGAACATGCCTATTCTTCTGGCATGATTACTATCAGGATTATTGGCATTATCTTTGTACTTCTTGTATGTCACAGACAGTTTTTTATCACAGAGTTTATGAGATAAATTCAATGACTCATAAGATTAAATTAAATGCCTTTGACTAATTGAAATAGTGGGCTTGTCAAAGTTTTTGTACTGTGGAAACTTGCCCAAATAATGACACATTTAAAACACTCCTTACCTATATACGGTTAGGAACTCAGGATTTCAAAACATTTTAAATAACAGAGAACATAGTAGTTTAAAAAAATATTGTCTTTGAAAGGTCCTAAGCAGATATTAACCTCTTTTCTTAATTTAATAATCTTTCCCTGATTTTAATTATAATACTCATTTAGACAGTTTGGAAAATACAAACAAGTATGGAATGCCTCATGGAATTTTTATGCTTGCATTTCCATCATTCCAATTTTGTTATACTTGCTTAAATAAGCTCACTTCTTCATATTTTAACATGGTAAACACTAACTTTAAAAAAGTTATCTATCGGGATGTCTGGGTGGCTCAGTCTGTTAAGGGTCTGCCTTCGGCTCAGGTCATGATCCCAGGGTCCTGAAATCGAGCCCCGCATCCGGCTCCCTGTCTCCCTCTCCCACTCCCCCTGCTTGTGTTCCCTCTCTCGCTGTATCTCTCTCTGTCAAATAAATAAATAAAATCTTTTTTAAAAAAAGTTATCTATCATATACCTCAAGACATCAATTCAGAGCTAAGCGATAAGAATTAGGCCAGTGTGGGGAAAAGAGATGTTCACATGTTTGTGACTGTACCATCTCAGACACCTCTCAAGAATAAAACTTCTAAAAGCTTTGAAGTTTGGAAATAGTGGGAATGGCTGAGTTTTGTAAACACAGCATAAACAAAGCACTTCTATATTTCTCTGGGTCCAATTGCTCAACAAGTTTACCATGAGGTTTAGAAATAAAGGGCAGGTTTTTTTAAAGAGGTGGTGAGAGACTTTAAATTCTATTTGGATACCCAGGTTAGGTGCCTAAATAAATAAATAAATAATTTCTATTTGGACCTTAACAAACAATAAACAATAATAGGATTGATATGTTACCTTGATGTGTCACAAAACGGATAACTGATGATGACCAAGTACAGGAAATTTTGAAGAGCTTATGATCAATTTAAAATGTATTTTTTTTAAAATTTAAATCGCAACATCTTAAAGCATTTTTAAAAACATATTTAAAACCACAACAAAATGCAGTCACTTCAGATCCCTATGCAGAACAGCATAACTGTTTTACGAAATATTCTGATACCTGCACTGGGTGTGATAAGTGAATTCCCCACTCCCCATTAAATGGGTGGAAGAATATGATGGGTATGGTAAAACAAAGAAACATCGAATCTACTCTGCCTAAGTAAGAATCAAGAATTTGAGAGGGAGGGAGATGTGGAGGCTGGAGAAAGGGGCCACTGAGAAATTCCCAGTGACAGCGAAGGTATGTGATGTTCCATTACGTGTTCTATGTGTTACTTGCAAAGTAAATCTCCATTACCTTAAACCTTCACTAGCTGTCGACTACCCTCATAGCTACTGATGTGCAGAGCAGCGAACTACTTCTCCTGAAGCCAAAGGTAAGGAAGAGAAGCTTAGCGCCTGCAAATTTCCATCCCATCCATTCCCACCCCAAACCAGCCAGAGATATGAAGATGTGGTCCATAGAGGAGGCGGCCCCCGCAGCCACGCCCCCCCCGGGGGGCTCACCTGCGCTCTTCTTCTCCACCCTGCGCATGCGCTTGAGCCGTTTGAGCATGCCACGCAGGTCGGTGATTCCATACTGGAAGGCGATTTTTTCATACTCGTTGGGGTTCGCGTTCTTCAGCAGCTCCCACACGTCTACCTCGGGTTCTTCCTCCTGCTGCTTCACCTCCCTAACCCGGGAAAACCATTTCCTAGTTTAGTAGCCGCCCACCGGCCCTTAAGGACAAAGAAGGTCGGAGTATGGTACGGATTTCTCGGTTCAGTGTTAAAAGCCCTGTTTTTAAAGCCTGAGTACTTAGAAGCCCACAGTCTCAAGGAAACTTCCAGGCAGTTAAAGATCAGATGTAGGCACTTATATTAGCACTCTCGTTTTCCTGGTTAAAAATAGAATATTAGGAAGAGAGAAAAATAACAAAATATTCTGAATATGTTTTTATTTTCACTCGAAAGTTTAAAGAGAAGGTGAGATTTTGAGGAATTTAAGATCGGTTGTCATCTAGGATATAGATACTGAAATAATTTCGAAAAGTGGGTCGAGAATGAGAAGATTTAAATACTGGTTTATGAAAGAAAAACGATCTCTTTCTACCTTCATTATTGTTATATGAAGACAGTACGAATAAGTATTTCAAATCTTAGGATTTTGCAAATAGCATTTTCCCTACCATATTAGTAAATGTGCACACCAATCATATTTTGCTGTTTTTTATGCAAAAAAATTTTTGAAACTGCAGTAGGTTTTTTTTATTTTGTTTTAAATATGATTTTTGTTGACACATTCACTTTTTAAAAGAATTTTTTTTCTAAATTGGCAGGGGAAAAGGAAAATGAAGCAAAAAATTCATTCATATTTTATCTTAAAGCACTATCTTGAACTTTTTGAAAGCAGGTTGGGTATGAATTATAAAAATATAAATATTAAACTGTAAAGCAAATGGCTAAGTTCCAATGAACAAGGGGAAAGTAACTTCTTAGTGTAATTATCAAAATTATGACCCCAAATTTTGATCACTGACTAAAGAACATACAGAAAATACAAAGAACATACAGGAATAGGAAAATATAAGATTTAAAATATACTTGTCTGTCCTTATTTTTAAAACCAATAAATGAGGGCGCCTGGGTGGCTCAGTCGTTAAGCGTCTGCCTTCGGCTCAGGTCATGATCCCGGGGTCCTGGGATCGAGCCCCACATCGGGCTCCCTGCTCAGCGGGAAGCCTGCTTCTCCCTCTCCCACTCCTCCTGCTTGTGTTCCCTCTCTCGCTATCTCTCTGTCTGCCAAATAAATAAATAAAATCTTTAAAAAAAAAAAAAAACCAATAAATGAAAGAAAAACTCAAGAATAAACACTCTTGAGGGAAAGAGCCCTAATGTAAATGAAAAATGTAATTTAAATTGATTTCCTTTGTTGGCTAAATAGTCCTGATTTTTTTTTTTTAAGATTTAGTTGACTGTTTTTATCATGTTAATTTGGAAATGTTATAGTGACTACTTATTGTGAATAATGCTGGTTTGGATATGATTTTCCAGGAAAACTGGTCAACACATCTTAAACACCAGTGTGAAAACAGATTCATGCTATCATGTTAGCAAAATTACACCTGTTTCTGCATTTCTTTAAGGAAATACCAGACTGTAATCACAGGGAAGGGGAGGAGAATATAAATATTAACATAGAATTTAGGGTGGAGTTAGGCAAGGATGACTTCTGAATATCTAATTTACACTGTCATGGAAGTCTTTTTGCCCGGTGGAGGAGGATGCTGAGGCAAATCTCCTGGAAAAATGGAAGGAAGTGAGAGGTCATTGGTCCATTAGTAACCTTTATGGGAAGGACTGGGGAACACCATTAGAGAAATGTTAACTCTTAAAACTCAAGACACAGGGCACCTGGATGTCTCAGTAGAGCACAGGACCGTTAATTTCAGGGTCATGAGTTTGAGCACCATGTTGGGTGTGGCACCCACTTAAAAATAAATAAATAATAAATTAATTTTTTAAAACTCGAGAAACATGCATTATCTTCATATGTCACTGAAATAATAACTACACCCTCTATTGACACAGGTAAATTGAAAAGTTTAAGAAAATTGTCCTGAAGTTGGCATATTGGTAATAACTTGCCAGATCTAATAGGTCTACTGCCTGAAAGCAGTCTAAATTTCAAATACATCCTTTAAATATTTTGTAGGAAGTCTTGGAGAATTGCAGTTAAAATGTGTCTGTGTGTACCTATATATAGTCTGTGTAGATGTTTCTTTAGCCACTTTATTAATGCTCTATTTTTGTCATATTCCAATTCAAATATAGTTCCCAAACTGTAAAAATATGCCATATTACATTGTGTTAAATTTGTATTTTAACGAAGAAGAATTATGTACACATTTCAACCATCCTCCTGACACTGGTAAAAGGATTCAGATACCAAACTAGATTAAATAGATAGCAAGAAGCACAAGTCAAACACTGAGACATACCTAGATCCATGAGGTGAATATTTATATAAGGGAAGCCAATATAAAGATCATCATTTTCAGTGTGATTTCTTAAGTCAGTTTTATTGGCAGATTCATAAAACTGATCATCCTCACCATTTTTTTCATTAAAACACTAAAATACACTTCACTCTACCATGTTCTTAATCTTATCAAACGTGGTATATACATACCAGTGGCTTCTTGCTTATTCCTTCTTTTTCTCTCCATTACTTAATTCAATTCCAAATTGCAAGAAGTATTCATTATTTTTTACTAGAATGTGAGGTCAAGGCTCCCACCTGTAGCATTACCTTAACTCATCCAGAACATATCTTTACTTACCATGTGGCTGCACATGGCCCTATCTGCATGGTTATGTTAAATTACAGTAGGGAGAAAAATTCAAATTCTGTAGGCACCACTGATGCCTTTTCAAGCATTGGGATAGACCTATATAACATTCACAGTACTTTCATCTACATCAAAATTTCTGTAACTTTATGGTCCTAGTAAAGTACAAAGCAATTATAGAAATTTTACATAGAATAAAACTTTCAAATATATATATATAATATATATATATTTATATATGTCAAATCCCATAACAAGATACTGCCTAATAGATTTAATCTGATTTAGTTAATGTCTATTTGAAATACTCTGGCTTTGTTCAGGTCAGGGAGATCTGCTGCTGTAGAGAAATGTTGGTTGTAAAGATTTTGGTTGTAGGGATTTTGCCACACATTCTTGGAGGAGTAGAAATGTTGCCATTACCACAATGAAAACACATGCAATTCATGAATTAGTAGGGAAACACAATGATTTCTAAAGTTATACTGGTAGATTAGTATAGTATATTAAATGAATATAGTCTTTTGCTAAAAATGATTTAATTATGAGTCAAAATCATAATTAGGGGATGTAAAGAAAATGAGAACTGGAGACCTGTTGGCTACCCATTTTTTTCTAATAATTTTTTCTTTATTCATTTTGATCATTCATTAGATTTCTTTTACTCAGAAAACTACTGGCAATCTGTTCTTTTTTCTTTCTTTTTTCCTTCCTAATCAAAGCATGGGGTTTAATAATCGATTGTGTCACATCTTGATTGATTTGTGTGTGTGTGTGTGTGCACGCGTGTGTATTATTATGTCTTTTTATGAACATAGGCTCTTCAAGGGAAGTGTCACATTTTTGGTGGGAGTGAATATTTGACACCTGCTGTGAGCCAGCCTCTTACATAACTGATTTAACTAGTTTTTGTTCGCCACATTTATAGATGTGGAAAACAATCTCAGAGAGGACGTGTAATTTGACCAAAGTTATGCGGTTAGTAACTATGAGAGTTGAGACCTACATCCATGTTTTTACCACTACCTTTTTCTTCCCACAAATGTGTATCCAGGCACAAAGAAAGCATTTAGTGTTTTCCTGGTTGAGTAAATGATCGCAGGAGGAAAAAACTGTTCTCTTCTCAAAGTGTCAATTTGTGTTATAAGCCAAATCACCAACTTCCAAGGCAAATTCAGAGTGGTATTTCTTACGGGAAGTCACAGGAAATGAGCTGACTCAGAGGGAAACTTAGATTTAGGTCCCTGCCCTGTCTCTAATTCGTGTGTGTGTGACTCGGGGTAAGTCACCTGACTTCTCCGTTCTTTGGTTTCTCATCTGTAGAATGTTCTCACTGAGGGTCACTTCATATACTATTGCTTTAAATAAATTTGGGAACTTAATAAATATTATTGAAACTAATGATTATTTGAAGTATCCAAAGAGTGAAAGATGTGTTTGATACTGCCAAGTTCTCTTGATTGGCTAATATCCATTGATAATTAATAAACTGCACCTGTTAATATTTCTATTCTCAACCTAAATATTTAGAGCTGGGGGAACTTTTTATTCATAGGGACTTGGATAAAGCCATCCAACTAAACTGAGAATGAATGCAAGTCCAGCTTATTACTACTTGTAATTTGTTGTGAAGCATATTTATACTTAATGTTTCTTTCGTAACCATGGAAAGCACTAAAAGTAATAAAAAGTGAACCTGAAAAGCTAAATGAAAACTAATATCAATATTATATATTATTATTTTAGAATCATAATTTTATTATTTATTTACAAATTTGGTATTTAAATAAAATCCCAGCAAAAATCAAGTTCTTTTTGTTGCACTATAGTAAATACCTGGATATGTATAGCTTTATATGTAACACATATATATATTATGTGATTTTATATATGCATATATGGGCAGAAATCCTGTAAGATGGTTATGTACTGAATATCCATAATGAAATCTATAAATTTTATTGTAAGAGAACAATGTTAAGGGAGTGTGAGTGATAATACTAAATATTTATTTCCATTTTACTACTATATTTTATCTTTTCTAAAATGCATATTTTTTGACATTTTAAACATTTTAAATAAGGTTGTATCTTATAATCAATAGTGTGTCATAATAAACTCTTTGGAGCAATTTTTTTCATTGCTTAGTGACTTATGAAATACAGATATATATTCAAATGAATTGTGTCTTAGATTTGATATAATATAGTTAATCATAAATACTATTTTAAAGTTGATCTGCCATACACACACACACACACACACACACACACACACACACATACGCCTGCAGAGACTTTTACCAAAATTGTGAAATTGATTTTTTGGTAAAATATCAAAGGCAGGACAATAGAGGCTTTTTTTATTTGATCATGACAAGGAATCATGATTGAAATGATAGAAATCATCAGAGAAATCAGAGACTTCTAGGTATTTAGGTCTTTTGCTTCAGTTTTCAGATCTCCTCATCCCCAACTAAGAAAATATGTGAAGACTCATGAAAAATTTTAAAAAGAAGGTTAAAAAGCATCAGCTAAAATCTTCAGCAGATTAGTATGTAGTGATTTCCTGTCTCTTTCTTAGTTGACTCTGTGTTATATTCTATAAGCGAAACACATTTTAAGAAATGAGAAATTCTTCGAAAAACATCCATTTAAACTTGACTTCTCTGAGTGGGTGTCTAAAAGATTTCCAGGCCACAGAGCCTCACTCCATCGCTCGGTTCTCACCTACGTTTCAGGAGACCACTAAAGTCAAGTTCCCCTGCATCGTCTTGACCATCGCCACTGTCATTAACAAAAGAAAAGCAAATCTGGGTTTAATGCTGAGACATATACACAAGAGTTTCCCCCAAACACTGTACATATAACGTATATGCAATTTTGTACTGGCACACAAGTCATGGGACTAAATCAACACAAACTATTTCTTTTCACACAAGTGACATTTTAAGTTTTGGAGTATGTACTTGTGGAAAAGTAAATGTGAGGAGCTTGTGTTACTCTACGACTTCAGAAGACACATTTTTGTAGATTGCATATATAAAACTGCTTGGATTTGTGTTAAAACAGAGTAACACAAATGCACTTAAGCCAAGCAACACAAAGTACTTTGTTTTTCCAAGTTGGGGGCTCTAGAAACCTACCTATGTAAAAAGCAAAGGACTTTTGCTGATCTCTGTTATTCAGGTCAGAGATTGGCTTGGAGGACGAAGTATACCAGTGTCAAATATATAAGTTCAAAGCTTATATTCAAAGGTAACTTCTTTGTGTCCATCAGTAGTTGAATCAGATAATGTGATACCAACATAACATAAAAATGGAGCTAGTGCAGAGCTTTTTAAAAGATGCATTCCTTTCTGTTTTGAAGGGATTTCATTACAAGCTTTTCATTCTCGTGTTAATATTTATACCTTTTAAAATGTATTTTTCAAAAATTTGTCTTTGAGTTATTGATGAGCCCTTTACTAGGAGTACTTTCCTATCGAGAAATGCATCTTAAATTAGGCATGCTGCCACCTTCATGATTTCATATAAACTCTAAATAGAAGTTATGGAGCTGACATTTCAGTGGCACTACATATTTACTTACATGTTTAATTTTGTTTCCTGCTCTTTACAAATGTTACTTATGGTTTCTAAAAAAAGAGTCTGCAGGTTTAAAAACAGTGTGTATAACACGTAAGTTATAAGAATTAAACTCAAATAATGTGTTTTATCAAAATTTCTTTAATAGCAGGTATATAGAGAAGACCTTTTGAAGTAAACCCATTTCTATTCTTTTAAAGCACAAAACTTAGTAGATTACATCTCCCTCTCTTAGAATATGCTTGTACATTGGATGAGCAAACTTTTGGACCCTTTGCATTTGCTGAACATGGGGTGAAGGGAAGGTGGAAGGAAAGTTATAGGAATTAAGGTTATGACTTAAAAATATCAACTGATTGATCAGGTAATATTACATATATTTTTAAGTAATTAAACTTTTCATTTATTCATAATTTAGGAGAGAAATATGCCTTTTATTAACAGACTAAATCATTGCTTTATAATAGTTTGGGATGACTTTCCTTATTCAACAAAACTAAGTAGATTCAGTCTTAAGAAGAACAAAATATCTGTTCTCATTAATGAACTTATATTATGGAAAAATTAAGTGCAGAGAGTAAAATAATGTCAGGAAGGGGCTAGTTACATTTCTCATAGTCTAGAAAATTTTTTTCATTTTTCTTCCTTGTTCCCCTGCCCCTTTTTTTCAACTTAGGCAATTGCAAAATAAATCAAATAGGTATCTATATTTTGTCTTTCTATAGTGTTCTTTATTCTGGCAGACTCAGTGGTCTTTCATTTAGTAATCCAATATTTAAATAGTGCTAACTTCAGTAAATAGCTACTTAATTGTGGTTTTTCTGGACACATGGTTAAATAACTCTATAAATAATTTCTAGATGAAAAGCAATATAAATAAAAGTTTTCTGACATTACTTAACTAATGCTATATTATTTTATATCTTTCTTGGCCAGCTGGTGAAAAATAATGCAATTAAGGAAAAAGCCACATATGAAGACATTAAGAGTATGTTTTTATAAGACAACTGTGAAACCTGAAAAAAGGGGAGCTTCACCATGACAAGAATATTCTAAAAAATGATCAGTATATGCTTGATTTGACATTAAACTTATGGCTTTTCTAGAACACTAACCTTTGGGTACAGAGTATGTTTGACTACAGTGAAGAAGTGCTCTCTCTGAAATACAGAGTGTGGAGGAAGGGAATGTGTGCTTTGAAAACTCTCCACTTGCACATTATACAAAAGCTACCTAGATTCCCCTTTTGAAGTTACCTTCTCTTGAAAGCAGATCTGATGTCAATGTTTGGAGTAGTCCCCGTAGATTCTTTGAAAGGAAAGAAAACAACAAAATAAATACCCATTAAGTAGGCAATTTTGTGCTCAGTTCCTTTCCAGGCTGTGGGGATTCTTTGGATGGAAGGAACGCCAGGTGAAAGGAGCGAGGGGATGGCTCTGCTCCTGGATGGTTGAGCTGCTGAGGTCTCATACCTCATCCTCCCTTACACAGAATCAATGTGGGGACTGCAGTAGTTACCATATCCAGTTGTCACTCCACCTGCCTTCCCACTAGAATCATCTGAAGAACTCTAAAAAAAATCAGCTTCTTGATCTCCTTGTTGGAGATTTTGATTCACCAGATCAGCGACGGGCACCAAGAAGTCAATATTCCTCAAAAGCCTTTTAGGTGATTCTCAGAGATGCCTGGTCAGGTTGAAGAGGTACCGCTTAACACCATGTTCCCACTCAATACAGAAATCTCTACAGTACCTCCAGGATCACCCAGCCTTTATTTGACATCTCTTGAGATGGGGCTCTCACTCACACCTTTCCCAGGCTGTTCACAGAGCTTTAATGAAAGAGCTCATGCTAAAGTTAAGACAAAAAATTCAGCTCCTCATAATTCTTACCTTTAGATTCTAATTTGTCTGAAACACTTTTGTGTGACAGCACTTCCCCTATTTATGAGTTGTGTATGCCTGGCCTCCTTCGCATTCAGCTGACTAGGGTGTGGTTTCTGCATTCTTCAGCCTCCTGGGTACCGTACTCCAGAAGAGATCCAGGTTGATGTGTGGTGACCATGCCCATAGACATTACTCCAAATGTGGAACAAGTAGCATGTTGCAGAGAGTAGTGTTATTTCCTAAACCTAGGTCCTATACCACTTGTAATAGCCCAGGATTAAATTATATCAGCTTTGTTTCTTGTAGGTTTATCACACTTCAGATTCACCTTAAGTTTATGCACTTTGCTGCCAAGTCAACTTTCCCTTTGTATACTTATAGAACTGTTTCTCCCCCTCCCCAATCTACATGTACACCTTTACATTTACTCCTATTAAATTCACTCTGGACAGTACACAGCACATATGGATGGAGAACTTCCCCATCTGACATTAGTCCTTATAAAAGAAATCCTCCCTTCCACCTGGATATCTTGACATCCTTGTACCATATGAAATTATTCCCAAACTGGGGTGGGAATAAGTGGACCCAATGAAACAAGGCATGTTCAGTAGAAGAAAAAATGGCCCCAGGCCTTATTTCGGAGATTGAAGGAATATAGATAGCATGGAGAAGAGATACTTAGCAGTAAAATCCCTGAAATTCCACTTTAAAATCACTTCATAACAATTTAACTCAGCAGGGAGCCTGGGTGGCTCAGTTGGTTAAGCAACTGCCTTCGGCTCAGGTCATGATCCTGGAGTCCCAGGATCGAGTCCCACATCGGGCTCCCTGCTCGGCGGGGAGTCTGCTTCTCCCTCTGACCCTCCCCCCTCTCATGTGCTCTCTCTCTCTCATTCTGTCTCAAATAAATAAAATCTTTAAAAAAAAAAAAAAACAATTTAACTCAGCAGGCTTCCTGAGGCTACCACAATCAGAAACACCCAGTTTGAAAGAAAACTTTATTTTCAAAATCTCATAGTATTAAATGCCTTCTTCTCCTCTATCCCCTCACACACCATGAAAAAAAGCCGCATCTATCCAGACAAGAAGACTCTCTTACCGTGTACTTCAAGATCAAATGTGCAGCTGTCAAACTTATCCTTATAGGTGACCTCACACCTGTAGTTTCCTGCATAGTTCTCTTTGGCCTTAATGATCTGCATCTCGAATGTGTACATCTGCAATGAAACGCATCAGGCGCATTTCAGCCCCACCTTGCCGACAGAAAGAAGCTATCACATTTTGATGATTTTCAAAATTCCTCAGCATTGGCTTAAATTTGTGTCTATATCTGGGCATTCCAGCCCAGCTTTCTCAGCATAGGAGGGGTCAATGTGCTTCTCAGCTCCTGGGCACAGCAGGGCAACCATGCTTGAGTGTAGACACCAGGAATGGTAATTCTAGAGAGTTTTCTGGGACTGAAATCTCTCAAAGCTGAACCTGAAAATGACCTTTTCTCCACACAGAAGAAACGATCTAGCCAAGCCCCTGTGCCAGGAGTTAAGGGCCATACCCGAGTTTGCCTTTCGAAGGTTTCCTTCAGCTGGAGGTGCTTGCCAGCTTTGCTGGCCAGGTCCATCCATTTCCCTTTGAACCATTTGATGGTGGGTTTTCTAAGAAGATCTTCAGCCTTGACTTTGGCTATAAAGGTGATATTTTCACCTAGAAAAAGCACAAGTGATACAGACTGTGGCTTAAAAATTGCTATTTGTTTTGAAAGGAGTTACAGAGGATTACACTGTATAGACTATGATGTGCCTGGTGCCCCTGGAGTTGTGCCCTGAATTTTTTATGCATGTCCTAGGAGTCCTTAGGATACTCCAGCTTGTTCTGCTTTTGAAGTTTATGAGGCAGAAAAGGAGAAACGGGTTAATCAGTGGAAATAGTTTCTGTTTGACTTTGTCATATATATATGAAATAAAAATAGGAAGCCTCACAAATGTATGGATTTTTTTCTATCCTTATTAGGTAGGATGATGGGAAGTCTAGACTTACATGACTAACTATGATTAAATGAAACTAATCTTTTTGAAATCAACCTGCCTATCTGTTTGTATTGACTGACTGGACCCTAAGGACACCAAAACTCTAGCCCAGCACTTTGGTGTCTTCCAGAAACACAAGGGAGCAAATATTTCCATCTACCTGCAGTGTGCTTCTATATTCTAGACCTGAAAGAATAATTTTAGAATATAGTCAGTCAGCTTTGTGCTCATTTGTTCTGATCACAATATTTTCCTTATAAAAATTTATTTCACAGGGTACCTGGTTGGTTGGTTAAGCATCTGCCTTTGGCTCAGGTCATGATCCCAGGGTCCTGGGATAGAGCCCCCCCCCCAATAGGCTCCCTGCTCAGCGGGGAGCCTGCTCCTCCCGCTCCCTCTGCTGCTCCCCCTACTTGTGCTCTCTCTGTGTCAGATAAATAAATAAACTTTTTTAAAAAAATTTATTTCACCAAAATTCCTGGACCCCCAAGTCCTCTCTAACTTACCACCCTGTTTATATCCTTCATGGCACTTGGCTTTTGTGATTATCTGTTTGTTTAATTTCTTGTTTTCTTCTCCTCCCATTAAGACGGTAAGTTCTGAATGCTCACAGGCTATACTCAGTGTTCAGCACAGTGCCTAAAATAGGGTGTGTAATCAATATTTTTTTAATTAGTAGCTCCAAAGTTGAACCCCTGTCCCGCTAGTTTCCTCTGAGATACTACACGTTATTATACAGTGTGTACACAGATTTGTAATCATCTTATGGAATGAGCATGTCATAATGACAGCAAACACTGCCTCAGAGCTTTAAGATATGCCAGGTGCTGTTCAAAGTACTTCACAGGTAGGATCCCAATTTTACAGATGAAGAAACTGATTTGAACTCAATCTGGCTCCAGGGTCCAGGCATTCAACTACTATGTACTAAGGGTTCCTGAAGTGATAGCTGTCACTCT
Organism: Callorhinus ursinus; assembly: GCF_003265705.2. Lineage (NCBI taxonomy): Eukaryota > Metazoa > Chordata > Mammalia > Carnivora > Otariidae > Callorhinus > Callorhinus ursinus. The sequence continues at coordinate 8,360,226 of NW_027397076.1, forward strand.
CCTTTTCAGGTTTTAAAAAGCAGGATTTAGTATGTAAATACAGTAGAATAGTATTCAGCCATAAAAAAGAATGAGGTACCAACTCATGCTACAGCTTGGAGGGACCTCGAAAACATTATGCTAAGGGAAAGGAGCCAGACTCAAAAGTCATATATTGTGTGATTCCATTTATACCAAATATACAGAATAGGGAAATCCATAGAAACAAAGCAGATTAGTGATTGCCAGGGGTTGGGGGGGGAGAGTGGGGAGTAATGGTGTAGGGGGGTACATGGTTCCTGTTTGGGGTGATGAAAATGTTTGGGGACTGGATAGAGGTGGCGGTTGCACATCACTAATAACCACTGGTTGTTCACTTTAAATTGGTAAAGTTTATGCAATGTGAATTTCACTTCCATTTAAAAAGAAAAGCAAGACTTAATGCGTGGCACTCACCAACTTTCACTGATCCTGTTTGAGGCTTTTCCACGAACAGGGTGGACAGCTGGGAATTGGCATTCTGCTTGTCTTGTTCCTCCGCAGCAGGTGATTCACCAAGAGACCATTCTAATGAGCAGAAGGGAGGAAAAGGATCATTTCAGGACCAAGTTCTTCTTAGGCAGACTTACCTGGGTTTGTTGTTCTCGTCAACGCTGAAGCTTTCCTTTGTCTAATAAACCTGGATAAATATAACATCATTCTCTCCATCCATCTCCCCTGCAGCCATCAGTAGAGAGTGACAGATTCCCACTCTTATAGGGATGCCTCTTTCATGACAGGATAAAGAACATTTTCTATTCCTAGAAATAGTAGAACTTTCCACGTAGATTGTTACTCTGTGTTTGTTGCCAGCCATGGTTTCTTTGTTTCCCCATTCTGTCTGTCCCTTAACAGATAAACAAGGTGGGAAGTATATTAAGGCAGTACAATGTCATATTAGGTAAATGACTATAGCGTGCCACATCTATACAACAACAGAACTGGAAAAGACTAAAGGAATAAGTCAGTTTGCTGATCAACTGGGAAGGGTCAGACAGCCAAACCTGGCCTGGTATTTCTAGATTCCTTGCTGTTATATAATTGGATGATTCCATTAGGGTTGTATAAATAAGGCCATAGTTCGACAATTAAGTAACAGATCATGACCTGCAGGCACAAATTTCAAGAATACTAGGTGCATCCTGCAAGAGGGGAGAAACAGAAAAAGAAAAGTCAACTCTTTGAGGCTTTCCCGTGAAGAGAGTGAAGCTGAAAGTGAAGTTTATTTTCATTGTCTAGGCTGCCTCCAGGTGCTTAGCTGGTATTAATCAGCAGTCAACTTCATTGAGGAGGGCAGGAGAGAGAACTGTAGACATTCCCTCTGTCTCCAAGAGCTAAATGTAGAGAAGTTCAGTTTCAGCCACTTAGTAACTGGGAAAAAAATGCATGGGTGCCAGCTCTCTGTTAATGTTTCTTGAAAAGAAGGAAAATACATTTAGTTATTTTAGTTTTATGTATCAATCATACTATCCATGGAGATCATCATTTTCATAATGAAGTTATACAATGTAGTCACATGATTATGTGTGAGCGGGGGAAGGGTTGGGGTATGTGTATATCTGTGAAATTCAGAGTAACAATGAATTGTGGCCACTTGTATTTGTAACACCAGGGCAGGAGCTTGTATTGTTTTTCCTTTTTATACCTACAAGTACCTGCAAAAGTGCCTGGCCCATAAGGCCCACAGTAGGATTGTACTAGGCCTAAACATGAATTTGTTGAATGAATTGTAGTGATTGCTGACAAGAATTTGGAGGCTTTTAGAAAATGTAATAAAGTTCTATGGAAATGTGAATTATTCTCTAACTTTAGCACATCCCCAAAGTGGAGATTTTCAGTTTCTTAATCTCTGTGTATTTGCTAATGTTAAAAAAGATAGTTATAATGACCACAAATCTGTGGTATATATGGTTAAGTTCCTGTATTTGTGTGTGTGTCATGCAAAATTAATTATTTCTCAATACATTAGTTTTCTTGTAAGAGGATACATAATGAAAGAGTGCTAAAAAAAAAAAAAAGCTACAAACCGAATAAAACAAAGATTAGAATCAAAACAGCTTCAAGAAATGAGGTCATTAGTGACTATATTAGGATAGGGTCAGGATGCCTTACTCCAGGCGAGTGCTCACCTGAATCTTTTCTTTCGAGGGCCCGACTACCCATACCTGAAAGGAAAGCGTGATTTGGATGATACAAGGGCAAGGAGTGAAAATGGAAAGCTGACTTCAACCTTCCTGGATTCCCCCAAACCCCGTCTCCCCTCATAATGGGGAGAAAGAACTAGAGTCAGCTTGGGTGGAAAATCAGTAGAGCTTCAACTCTGAAAGCATCTATAAAAAGTATGTGTCTTGGGCGCCTGAGTGGCTCAGTTGGTTAAGCGACTGCCTTCGGCTCAGGTCATGATCCTGGAGTCCCGCGATCGAGTCCCGCATCGGGCTCCCTGCTTGGCGGGGAGTCTGTTTCTCCCTCTGACCCTCTTCCCTCTCGTGCTCTCTATCTCCCATTCTCTCTATCTCAAATAAATAAATAAAATCTTTAAAAAAAAAAGTATGTGTCTTATTTAAGAAACAATAATAAAGTAAAAGAAGTCAAATGTCTAAAGAACAGGGGATAATGGCATATAGCTAGAAATAGAAGACAAACATTTTTGTCCCTAAAATTTATATCCAAGATTTACTAATCTTATTTATTTCACAAAGAAATTCTCCTTTTGTTAAAAAAAAAAAATCACCGTTAAAGCCAAGGTTTTCCCTCCTGGCAGGGGCAAAACCTGGTGCCCCTGTTCTGCACACTGTCTTATCAAGTTTCTCTGCCTTTTCTTTTTCTTTACTGTCAGTTAACAATAATTACAATGTGGGGGTAAGGGGTTGGACTCATCCTAACCTGGAGGCAGGGCACTAGGCGGGGAGGCTTCCTCTTCATCTGAAACAAGAAATAGGAATAAAAAGTCAAGAAGAAAAGGACTTTGTCCTGAGTAGCCTGCAAAAAGAGAAAGCTGAAAAAGAAGAGAACACACAAAACACTTTGAACTGATAAGTAAGCCTTAGAAGACTCGGTACCTGAAAGATTAAACTCAATATTTCAGACCAAAGAGAAAAATAAGTAAGTAAATGGGTGAGAGAATAGAGAAATCCAATGAAAGTGTAGATTGAGAAATGAAACTCTGTGCAAATGTCTCACGTAACTGTACATTAGGAAAAAAATTAATGCTAAAAACCAAACCTTGCTTTTTCTGCCATCTTGGAGTCTGTGGAGGCCTGCTGGGAACAGGACTCCTATAACGCCAAATAATGTCTGGAAGGCTGTGGTCCAAGGCCATTTTTGCAGGCTATAAGCGGGGTCTCCGGAACCAGAGGGAGCACACAGCTCTTCTTAAAATCGAAGGTGTTTATGCTCGAGATGAAACGGAATTCTATCTAGGCAAGAGATGTGCTTATGTGTACAAAGCAAAGAACAACACAGTGACTCCTGGTGGCAAACCAAACAAAACCAGAGTAATCTGGGGAAAAGTAACTCGAGCTCATGGAAACAGTGGCACGGTTTGTGCCAAATTCCAAAGCAACCTTCCTGCTAAAGCCATTGGCCACAGAATCCGTGTGATGCTGTACCCCTCGAGGATTTAAATTTAATGAAAAGTAAATAAAGGTGTAGATTTGTTCTCTTGTAAAAAAAAAAAAACCCTTGACAAAGCCGTCAATAGAGGTGTTTTCAAGTTCTTATTTTGCAACTAAAGTCAATGTCAGATATAATTCATATACCACAGTCATTTGGACATAGACATAAAAAAGCATAAATGAATGAGAACTCATTCTCCCCTGCCCCTGAAAACCTTGTGATTAATTCCCCTTTTTATATTTAGGAGACAAAAAGCAACGTTGACTACATTAACTAAGATAAATAAATTTGTCATACTTGCTAAATTTACCAATACTTATTTTAGGAAATTTGAGAGCATTTTCCCATGATTATATTGGTGTTGGCCAATGCTGTATACTTTTTTAATCTTTATGAATGCAGGTTTGTAAAATTCAAAATATGCCTTATAGTATTTATGTGCAGAGGAACCGAATATTCTCTGTTTCCAAAATGTCTGAATTTCAAAGTGTCTTTACAATTTTAGATGCTTAAATAGGCATTTGGTGTTATCTGAATCTCTGCCCCTCATTTCCCAAAGCATAAAAATTAATCTTTGTACTTAAAATACTAGAATAGTTGTGAATTTCAAAGCACAAACCTATATGACTATATAAAATAGGATACAGAAAACATACGCACACAGCTGTTAATTTTAAAGTGCTTTAAAAAATTCCCAAGAGTTAAAATAGCACATTTTTATATAATCTATTAGAATAGTTACTACAAAGATTATTTACTAGCCTGAAGTTTCTTTTCTAAAAATGCCACCCAGGAATATGTTTTATTACTTTTTAACAAAATAACGAATGTAACATGTAAAGAAATTTAATGTCATATCTATGAAATCCAAGAGGGGATTCACTGAACACTGTGAGATTTAGGATTCTTCAGAGGAAATTCTCTGGGGTCAAGGAAGCTTGGAAAATGCTAAACTAAATAAAGTTAAATGCATGTATCTTGCTGTATTGTATGGGTGTGCCCTTACTGAAGGGAATCACGAAGACTGCCTTGTGCTAATGGGCACTGACACTGAGGGGTAGAGACAAAAAATGATCCAGCAGTTAGCCTTTCCCAAACTTTGTTCATTTTTCAATCCTTTTCTCCTGGAACATCCACTAACATTCCACAAAACTGTGCATTTAGGGAAGTATAGGTATATCTGAGCTATTCCAGAACCCTGTTAAATAATCACAATTTTGGGCACCTGGGTGGCTCAGATGGTTAAGCATCTGCCTTCGGCTCAGGTCATGATCCTGGGGTCCTGGGATCTAGTCCTGCATTGGGCTCTCTGCTCCTTGGGGGGCCTGCTTCTCCCTCTGCCTCTCTCTCTCTATCTCTCATGAACAAATAAAATCTTTAAAAAAAAAATCACAATTTTACATAACCAAAAATAAAATATCTTGAGATTTTTCTATATTATTTGCCATGCATTTAATTCAGTGTTTAATATTTTATTCTTGTAACCTATCCAGAGGCTTTTATTTACTGAAATATGTAAAGAATCTTGATTTAAAGTCCTGTCAAAATTCTTGAAAATGAAGTTTTAAACCTCAAGCAAATCCTAAAAAGGAGCTTCTTTATTATATGTAAAGTAGAAGCTAGAACCATTTTGAGTCAAATGATCACTTCATTTTAGGCAGGTTTTGTGGTTGCTTGTTTGCTTTGTGCTCTGCACATAGTGAATTAATGGTTTGGAATGCAAAATGACTGAGAAAAGAGTATTTACATACTTTCATAAGACTCATATGAAAGGAGAATCCACTTGTTGGGCAAAAATTTGATAGGTGAGTAGTTTCAAAGTCCACTAAATGATGGAGGAAGGTGGGCAGGGGGATGGGCTAGATGGGAGTTGGGCATTAAGGAGAGCACTTATTGTGATGAGCACTGGGTGTTAGATGGAAGTGATGAATCACTAAATCCTGCTCTTCAAACCAGTATTACCCTATATGTTAACTAACTAGAATTTAAATAAAAACTCAAAACAAACAAAAAAAAACTTTTGGAGGGACATGCCCAATTATTTTAGACTATTAATGCACCACATATTAAAGCAGTGCTTCAAGGTATCATGAAATGATACTCTGGATGATCCAAATTACTTCCAAACAGCAATTACTTCTCAACTGGCGATTCATTGTGCATACATTTTCAAATATACTGAAGTGCTAGAAAATATAATTGGCCAGGGGCAAAGTTTTTGATTCCCTTTCAAAAGTAGCTTTGGTCCTGGCGTCCCATTAGATCGGGAAATGTAGTTAAGATATTGGATCCTGACCTTAAATTCTTGAAAAGTTGCCTGCTTGAATTTGGTTGAATTGGATAAGAATGAAAGGTCTAATTGTTCTTATTTACTGTGGGAAAACAGGTTCTACTGCTAGAAGGGAAACCGAATATCCAACTTTTCTGGGTTGTGCCTAATTCAACAACACATATATGAAAGGCATGGCATCATACAAAAAATATTTTCAAACAAAACAAAAAATACAATATGTAAGTCATATTTTCTTTTTTTCTATTTCCAAGTGACTATCGTGATGATGAAAAACATCTGTTTTTGGCTCCTTAGTATATAGTATATCTGAAGACCACAGACCAGAGCAGCAGACTCTCTCCCCTAGCTCATGGAACGGAAATTTACCAAAGCAGAATTTTACTTGTCTTTAAGTCATGGGAAAATAGCAATTGTAAAACCATAAAAATGATTCTTGAAATAACTGAAGTTCCCAGAGAAGAAGGCCTGGAGAGTAGAGAAGAAACTCAGTCTCATATTACAAGCCTGGGATTTTAGGGGGGCACGCAGGAAATCTGGAATGCAGGGAGAAAACTGCAGAGACAGTAGAATATATAGATTCTTATGATTCTACATACTCTCTTTGGCATAAAATAACTTCTACCTATGGTTGATTTAAGTTGCCTTTCTAAATTAATTTTAAGTCATACAAACTTGGAACAATTGATGAGAGTTTTGAAAAGACCAAAAGCACACAAAATTAAAATATATGTGACTCTCAACAAACCTCACTTAACTGCTGATATGATACCTTGTTTGATTGCGACCAAGTTTTGAATCCTCAAGCAGAGAAATCAGTTGTGGAAAACGTTGGCTCCCATGACCAAAATAACAACAGCGGCAAACAACCATGTATGGTAGGCAATAGCATCAACAGCTAACATGAATTCATCATGTTTGGAGGCATTTGATTAATTTATCATAGTTTCTTAATGAAAAGGCACATGCCTTCACACCTTGATGCTTCTAAAATCAGAATTCATCCTACAGTAAATACATAAATTTGATGAGTTTTTTCTCCTCCAAATCTATTAAATCAATGTTGCAACTTACAATGGTTGTGTCCCAGATTTGAAAAGTGTGGTAATATTAGCTTTTAACAAAGATCATTACAAAAAAGTAATGTAATTAGAAAGCATAGAGAAAGTCCATGAGATGGCTGGTTGTCTGATACCTAAAGGTAAAATTGCACGAAAAAAATTTTGGCATGTGAATAAAAAGCACCAGAATAATAAAGTTATTGCAGAAAAGGGATCTAAATGAAGAAAAAAAGTTTAATCATTTTTTTAATTTAAAAGTTTTCATATCATTTAGGAGAAAACTTGCTGGAACTTGTGCTGATTCACTTCCTCATCTGCCAACCACATTCGTGCCAAATGAAAGATTGTTCATCTCAAGTTATGTGAGATCTTTAATATGTACAAAGTTCATTCATGATAGTTTATGTGGTAATATTAATGTTAATGCCTGGAAAAAGAAAATAAGACTTTATTCACTTGCAGTGATTACCAAAACCAAATATTTTTCTGGAAGAAAAATAAAAAGAGGCAGTAAATATCCCAGTTGAGCTTACCAAAATATAGACAGACTATAAACTATTTAGATGCAAAAACAAAAAATTTGTTTTTAAATGTCAGAAGTTAGGCATTGAAATGAATACTGCTCTTCAAAGTGGTCTCTGATTCTAATGTTCTGACACATCTGGAAGTATTCCCAAGACCAGTTTTGAACTTCCCTTAGGGCCAATTGTTAAGGTAGAGAAGAGACCCAATCTCATTACCCTGTGTTCACATGTACCAAGGTTGGCTGACTAAAGGAAGTATGATCCTACTTGATCACCCACATTATTCTCTACACATAGCCCTCCGTGACAATTGTCTGCTTTCAAAACTGTCCTCTAATGATGGTCGATCTCCCCTCCAAAACTCCCTAAAGTTGGCTTCAGGACCACAGGACCCAGCAGCCAGAACTGTGCCTGGCACAGAGCCAACACTTGGTGAAAACTTGCTGAATAAACAGACATTCAAATAAAAGACAGAACTTTGGTCCCCCTGAGCATATAGAAAAGAAGAACCGATACTTAGTTCTCCATTGATTGCCACCTGTATTATTTGGAGGAATTCTAAGCCATGGCAGCATTGTTTTTATGAGGACATTGCTTCCCAGTATGATTACTCTAAAAGAGATTTGTGCATCTAATTTCTAGTATTGCTGTTTGGTTACACACATTTCTATATCGTCATCTCTATTGCTTCAATTCCAGGACAAAGTTGGCAGTACTAGGGAGCAGGGTAGCTGGATAGACAACTCCAGAGGCAAGCAAGCAAATAAACAAACACATATTAAAACCCCTTCCTGGGAAATCAGCTATTTACCAGATAGAGACCTTTAGTAAATGTGAAAAATTTGGCAAATCTAACCACAAACACTACTTATAAGATTGATATAGGAACCAAACAACGTTCTGCAGCTATAAAAAAAAGTTTTCAGAACATTTCCAGATTGTTGCAGAAAAATTCGGGCAATCTGAGAAAAATATTAAGGCTACATTGCTGTGAATAATGTTCTTACTGGTGATTGTCTTGGAGCTATTAACTGAATATACTTCAGCTAACTCGATAGAGGACTAATTAAAGTGCTGAAAATGTACTAACATCCAGGCATGACCATTTTCAATAGTTTTAAGTGAGTTAGCCTTACAGTAAAAATCATCCCTCTGTTCTGAAGAAGAACACTCAGAATGCACAGCACCAACGTCTCATCCTCAATCTCATTGACTAAGAGTATGCATGGGATATTCATATTCCTGTCCAGCAAACATGGTAAATGGAAATACAAGTCTATGTAGATGACCACTGTCTATATGATCAACAGCTAAGCCCGCCTGGAAATTCAGTTGTTCATTCTACAAGTATTTATTAGGAGATTACCACACGCAGCTCTCTGCCAAACACTGGAAGCAATGAGCTAAGGGGACCAAAGAGGTGTTAAGACATGGTGCCTGACGGTCAGAAAACTTACAACCTGTTAGGGAAAGGCGTGAACCACTAATACGTGATTAAGTGGAGAAAAGAGTGATTTAGTAACAGAAGCAATAGGTCCAAGAGAAATTAGGAAGAGGAAGGGCACATGAAAGTGAGCTAAAACAGTCAGGTGGAAGCTGCACAGAGGAGTGGAACCTGAATTGACTGGTTAAAGAACGATGAGATGGGCTGAGGGCTGCGGGAGGGTGAAGGGCAGGGAGGGACACTCTGGTCAGTGCTAGAGAGCAGCTCTTACTGCACCTGTCAATCTTGTCTATGCTCATGCAAGCTTTCTTTCTCAGCCAGGGAAATACATACAGCCATGATTATTGTGTCTACCTTTTACTTAAGCATTTTCTTTGAAATTTCCCTAACCTTGATAAAAGTGAGAAATAGTTGAAGAGGACTGTGTATTAGGAAATAACTTCCAACCACTTACTTTCTTTATTTAGGGATGTCACTTTGTATCATAAACTGATTGGCTTCCTAGTCTTGCAGAGCAAATATAAACATGGTGGTTTATGTGGTTGGGCACATGACTACATGTGGCCATGGCCTTGCTTAACTTCTGCAAATGTCAGAAAAAGTGAGGCTAATTTCAGGATTCCCTAGTCATCTAGCCTTGCTCTTTCATCATATTGTGTTCTGCATATAGAAAAGAGATTTTCTTGATTGGCTGACTGGTTGATTTTAACCATTTTCTCATTTAAGCATACAAATATAATATGTTGACTTTTCACATTACGGGTCAGGCGCAGGCTTTGTTTAAACCCACAACTTGCCCTCTGGGATTAAATCATCTACTTTGTTGGTTGAGCCTTACAGCCTAGTCCAACCACCTTTCCAAATTTGGAAACAGAGGTGTATGCCATTGGCCTTGTAGAGAATAATGTTACAATAGCTTCAGTCAGGATGCCTAAACATCCTTGAGCCCATCTCATGGAAGGAGTTCTAGGAGTTTGCACTGTCTGCATTCCATAAGCAAATAATCTTCAGACTGTAGCCCACATGGCCAGGATTAGTATTCATGTTACTATCCATGGGAGCCACTGAAGGTCAAGGACAAAGTAAGTGCACTAACATTATGTGTTCATTTATGAAAATGTAAGTTCAAGGTAGCTAAAGAAAAGAGGTCCAGTGTACTGAAAGAAAAAAAAAGTATTTACTAATGTATAGGAGACAATAATACCATAGGAATTAGGTAATGGAATATGACATAGTAAGAACAAAGAAATACTTAGCATAATTTTGAGTAGCATCCAAAACACAGAGAAACATCTTATTGCAATCAGGAAAAAATTGGTTATTCCAAAATTTAAACTATGTGATTCAATTCACAAATAAAAGACGAACGCTTACAAATGATGATACAAACACATAGGCAGAATTGTCAAATCTACCTCTGTGAAAACTTTCTTTTGTGGAAGAGTAATGCTCCTCAGCTTAGAACAGTTGGTCAGTAATGACAGTGACTTCCTCCATGGGGAGACAAAGGAATGAGTATTTCATGGATCCACAGCAGTACATGATAAAGATTATTCATTTTTTCAGATTGGACTATCTTCATATAAAGTAAAAATAGGATAATATTATAGTGATAAATGAGTTTTCCAATTCTATAAGGAACAACATAATGTTTGCTTAAGGTTGTACTGTCAATTCATATAAGCCATTATGTAAGTCTATGCAAATACACAGTGCTACAAAATGAGATGCTAGCCTTCCAAATTACTAGTGAAACCTGGATGAGTTCACACAGTAACACAAAAACAGTTCATTTTAAAAAAAATTATGTGTAATCCAGATAACTTTCCAAATTGGTGTAATCCCCAAAAGACCAGACACCTCTTTTCCTTCACATGCACGTAACTTGCAAACTACCAGTTAATTTGCTGACGTCTCAACAAATGCTTGTGATATTTTTATCATTGTCATTTTTCTTTTCAAAATGTGTATCATGAAAACTGATACATTCATTATGCTGACTGGTCATGCAGATAAGATGCAAACAAAGAACTCTAAACCACACTGATGAAAGGTAATGCAGACAAGTTCTATGGGACCACAATGGCAATCATTACTGACCTCTTTCTGCTTCTAATTTTGTTGAATTCAGCTTGTTTTCCCTCCCTCCAACTCACCTTTTGCTGGTGTAGTTCCAGCCTCCTTCTCTTTATTTGGTTCTGTGTGGAAAGTACAAGCACATTTTTAAAAGTGTCTTCAAGGAAGCATTTTATTGTATGATGAGCAATGGGTGGAGGGTGGGAGAGAAGAAATTAATGACAACAGAAGAGATCATAAATGATGCTACATATTCATTCATTATGCTATACATGGGTTATGAATTTGGGAATGATAATGTAGAATCACATTAAACTTTTAATAAAAGCAATGAATAAATCTGATCACTTTTGAAAAAAGTATACATAGAAACATGCAATACAGATTTTGTTAAAATATACTTAGCTATGTGGGATTATGTTAAACACACTGGTGTGGAAGTGATTATAAAATGTGGATTACTTCATTTTAGACCCCAAAAGGGACTGACTTTTTAAGGAAGCTTGATCCATGTAATGATTCCAATTGTTTGGACTTCTAGTTAATATTATAGTAATGAACCAGGGTATAAAATCTGTAATTGTCCAGTAGTTTCAAGGAAAATATTTTGGTGCAAGTACTAATCTTCTAGGTTGAGTTGAGTGGCAATAAATGCAACCTGAGAGCAGTAACATCCGATTTCATCAGCTGAGACAGACCATCTAGCTCACTTCTCTCTGTCCAGAATCATATTAATTTAGATGCCTGCAAATGGCATCTGACTTGTGATATATGTAGGAAAATAATTATTTTAAGCATGAATTCTCTCTCTTTCTTGGATTGATGAACAGAGGTCTGAATCTCAGTTAACTAATAACTATTTTAGCAGAGTTTGGGAGGAGACTTGTTTTAGCAACAGGAGGTCAGTATTATACAATGAATATGAAATATGCCTATGCCATAATAAGGGAAACTTTAGAGTGGCCCAATGACAGCAACTGATCTGAAGAATAGAAGGGAAAGGTTATGTCTGTAATGGCCTGTAGGTTCTCAGTGTACTCAATATTGTCAAAAATAAATTGGTATGTGCAAGGAGAAAACATACCAAAGAACACCCTAAGAAGAATGTCACACATCTATATTGGCTAAAGGGAAACTAAACTGAGCTTGTCCTTGTTTGAACTCACATGGTGCTGAGCCTCATTCATTCATTTATTTTGACACATTTTGACACATTCAATATTCTTCTATATTGTTTAAGGGTTTTTGAATGTGTGAATCTAGTATTCTTAGCTGGACAAAGGGGCTCCTGTGAACAGTCAGATTTCTCAAAGTGCCCTCCTGAAAATGATCTCCAGGATGGAAAAGCTTCATAATCCCCTTATAAATGTCCATGCAAAAAGATCACCAGCAAATGAGGCCTAGTTAGTTTCTGCTTTCAGCTAGACTGTGGTCCACAGTGACCTCTCAACCCTTTTCATCACATCATATTGTCAATTCAAGAAATCTGCATTAAATCACAGATGGCCTTGTAAGGTTCTCCTAGTATTGTCTTGTGTTTCAATATGGTGGTTGTATTATACTGAGGTGTTCTCCAGGCTGTATTTTATCTTCTACTTGGTTGTAAGCAAACAGAATCCAGGGAAATGTTTTCCACTTAGAGTTCCAATACTGTTCTCCTCCTTAGGTCTATGGAAGGGCTTCCATAGGGCTTCACCTGCTGTGCAAAGTGGTAATGCCCACTGTCGCTGAGCATTCCCTCTACCGCCCAGGAGTTCCCTACAACTCCTTATGCCTTGCTTTTTTGTTACCATCTGGTGGACAACAGGGTACTAAGAACTGGAGGAGTGGAGCCTAAGAGGCCACCAAACTGTCCTGGAAACTGTTTCTCCAGGTGCTTGATGGTGACATAGTTCGAGTGGGCAGAGGACTGCTCATCTTCCAGGACTGAGCTCGAAAGCGTTCCCTACTCTCACAAGAAAGATGTGGACTTTGTTTGCCTTTAGCTCTATGTGAGAAAGTGCTGCAAATCCTTCATCCCTTTGGAGGCTCAGGCTCCACAATGCTAAAACATGGGCATAACAACAACTTTGGCATCACTAGAAGGGTTTCATAAGTATATGACATGCTATCCAAATCAGTTAACATGAGAGGGCTATATAAACACAATGCATTATTGTTATTATTACTACTGTTATTATTATTATAAACTTATGACAAGTGTGGTCATCCAACTTCTCCATAGGAGTTAAGTTAAAACTCACAGCTTCAGTGGAGGCCAGATCATGCTGGGATGGACGTTCTGTATTTGCGGTCCAAACACGTGAAGTGGTATTTTTACTCACCTGGGGCTGGGGCTGGGGCTGGGGCTGGGGCTGGGGCTGGGGCTGGGGCAGACACTTCATTTTCTGGAAACGAAAAGAATAATGGAAGTGTTAGTCTTACTTCTCACAGGCAAAAGCTATTTTCCACAGCCCTAGGCTGCACTCAACTGCAGGCAGCAACTCACCTGTACTGACAAGATGGATGAAGCAGGAAAAGCATCAACCTGTGACCAAGTCACACTGCCTTTTGGTGTATGGTGTGAGGTGAGGATCTAAATGGTATTCTGTAGACGTCCATGGTGTACTGATGGACAGAGCATAGATAAAATGGGGATCTGGGGTGTCCCTGCCAGTTAGTTATCACCTCAGGCAGCAGGCAGAGCATTTAATGGCACTGAGCCTGTTTTCCTCTTCTGGAAAAGTGGACACGACACCCATCCCATATGCATAGGTTGCAAAGAGGATGATGCATAGGTTGCAAAGTACTCACATCCTGTAGAGCCTGAGGTGAGGATGGTGCTCGGTAATGAGAGCCCGCTTTCCCCAGAGAGCAAGGACACTGCAGCATCTCTGACATCATCCTACCCTCATGAGACATACTTCCTGAATGGTGCTGAGACCAAAGTCTTCTGGCTCTGCAGAGTTTCCTCTTATCATGAGGCCAACCACTGCTCATTGGGAAACACAATCAACCCTCTCCCAGTCATTTCTGGGAGTGCACATACCTGGAGTAGATTTCTTTCCTTTTTTTAAAATATTTTATTTATTTGAGAGAGAGAGTGCATGAGACAGTGAGGGGAGAGGCAGAGGGAGAAGGAGAGAATCTCAAGCAGGCTCCATGCCCAGCACGGAGCCCAGTGCACGGCTTGACTGCACGACCCTGAGATCGTGACCTGAGCGGAAATCAAGATTCAGAAGCTTAACCGACTGAGTCTCCCAGACACTCCCTGGAGTAGATTTCTATCCACACTTATCCAAATTTTTGAGAGTTTTGGTTTTGAGGTTTTATATCTGGCTTTGGATATCCAGAATTATAGAGCAGTCTGGCAGTGAATTCTGTTAAAGAAACTTCTGTTAAAGAATATACTATGTCCAGGGGCGCCTGGGTGGCTCAGTTGGTTAAGCGACTGCCTTCGGCTTAGGTCATGATCCTGGAGTCCAGGGATCGAGTCCCACATCGGGCTTCCTGCTCAGCAGGGAGCCTGCTTCTCCCTCTGACCCAACCCCCTCTCATGCTCTCTCTCTCTCTCATTCTCTCTCTCAAATAAATAAATAAAATCTAAAAAAAAAAAGAATATACTATGTCCAAGTAGCTAAAGGCATATCCCATGACCAAAAGGCATGGAATTTCCCCTGTTGAATCCCCATGGATTCCCTGAACTGGGAATTAGTGACCTGTATGTGAATCAGCTTCTCCTACTCTAGGACAGTTAATGAAGGTAATCTCTTTTAAACTTATTTTCTGCTTGATAAATAAATATCAAAGAAAAGTTTTCATATTATAAGCACATGTGGGATCCCAGGAGGTTTGTCTTTGTCCAGATCTAGGATTTTCTACTTATTTTCCCCACAGCTGGCTCTTTCCAAGCAAAGAGGAAAATAGCTCACAACAAACAGTTTAGCCCAAAGGTCATCACTATGCGTAGTCCAGGCAGGCTGGAATGAACATAAAAGAAAGAATTGACTGCACCCCAACAGAAATCAAGAAAGGAGGAACACAAGATTGTCAGGATGCCACAATGTCTCCTTCCATCACAATTTTTTTGTGTGTGCTGGGTATAAACTCCAAATTAAAAAAAAACAACAAACTATTTTCATTCAGATGACCATAAATATGTTGCTATTTACTAAAGAGGGAGAAAAATACAAAACTAAAGGAGAGAAAACATATAACCTTATGGCAGAAGGTAACGTGGGAGGAGCAATTAGTTTGAAGATATAGTGAAACAAGTGTCCCTTGGATGGCATCGAGGGAAATGCCTTAGTTTCTTCACCACGTCATGGAAAGGATCTGTAGTGCCAAGTCAACCAGAAGACAAAACCCTGGGCCAAAGCATTTTATTTTCAGAGATCTGAGTGCAGAAATGGAAATCTAATGTTGACCCCTTGGCTTTGGGTGAGTTGTTGCAGCACACGGATATCAGAATACAGAGAGCAAGAAGCCAACTTCTTTGGCATACTATCTTTTGGACAGTGTCATTGTTGCCTAATGCCTGAGGACCTCTGCCTGGCTCTCCCTGCAAACAAGTTTCTCTGCCCTGCAGCCTCTTTTTCCCCACAGCTGCAAGGATTACTTAATGCCACAACTGTGTTTCATCCTGTTATTCTACCAGAGAGGGTCTCTCTTACCTATTTGGTTAGGTCTACACTCTTGAGGTTCACATTCAAAGCCATTGCCAGTGGGCACTTCCTCCTTCCCTCTCCTTAGCCCACCCTAGTGGCCCCCTCTGTTCTAGAGCTAGTTTCTCTTTTCAACTTCTGACCTTTCTACCCCTGAGAAGAGTGATGATCTTCTTCTCAACAGACCTTTTGTTTATTCTCTGAATGTGGTTGTGTCAGGTAGACCTCAGTTTGAATCCTGACTCTACACCTTATTAGTTGGGTAATCTGGGGCAATTCCTTAATCTCTGTCAGCCTTGGTGTCCTCATGTGTGAAATAAAAGCAAGGTGCTAATCTAAGTAAAGTGTAAGCACAGCTCCTGCACTTAGACAGGGCTCTATAATTTACAGCAATAACTACTACTGTTATTTTGTCAGTCTTGGTCTATCTTTTTGATATTTCTCTGAGGATTCCCGAAGCTAATTTTCCCTTCTGTTCCCCTCCTTATTCTCTTGGCATTCTGGACCACATGATAATATACTCTTTATTCACTGATTATTTTAAAATTATTTTCCATTTATCTCAGTGTATTATGTTTCTTTTCCCTCCCAAATGAGTAGGGAAGGACAGGGATTTTTCATTTCTTTTCCTATCTCCCAAGCACCTCACTTTATTGTTGAAAACACATTAAATGCATAGTGAATTGATAAAAAAGAATTCAAAGGGCTTCATTGATGATCATGTAGGGACTATCACATTGGCCATGCTTTCTCAGCATCTATGTAAACAAAAGCCCATTTTTTTTTAAGATTTTATTCATTTATTTGACATAGAGAGAGAGAGACAGACAGAGTGAACACAAGCAGGGGGAGCGGCAGGCAGAGGCAGAGGGAGAAGCAGGCTCCCCACAGAGAAGGGGGAGCCCGATATGGGACTCGATCCCAGGACTCCGGATCATGACCTGAGCCGAAGGCAGACGCTTAACCAACTGAGCCACCCAGGCGCCCAAAAGTCCATTTTTTGTAAGGGGAGCTGTGGTTACTTAAAATCCTGTTTTGGAAGTAAGGCCAAGGGTGAAATCTAATCAAATAAATAAAAGAGAATTATTCTGGATACTGAAACTGTAAATGTGTTCTGAATGTGAATTGTCCATTTCCATTGTGTTTGTAGCCCCAGTGTTCTAAGTAAAAGCCCCCAAATCAAAACAAAATGAGAACTTAAAGGGCTTAGTTCAACTTCCAAGAAATCCACAGAACTTCGATCATTAACAGCCAACTGTATTATAGTCAGAACTACAGAAATATTATAGGATATTAATGCTGGTATTTTTAGAATGTTTGCAGAAAGTGGAAGTAGGAAAATACATGCCTGCCTAGTATGGAGGCAGAGCCAGAACTTTTCCTTCTTAAAATCATAAAAACCCTGTTTCTTTATAGCTAGCGGAGGAATATATAGGTAACAACTATTTTTGGCACCCACTGCATGAAGGGCACAGTGTCTGTTGATGTATGTTCATTCTTATCATCCTTACTACTCTCTGAAATCAGTGCTTTAATCATCCCCATTTTGCAGATGGGAAGTGAGGCCCTTCGAGGTCCCACAGCCCATGAAGGGTGGAGCCAGGCTCTGCCCCCAGTCTGCCTGTCCGAAACTGGGCTTTGCCACATGGGGCTGCATTTCCCTTCACAGCTTTCATACTTGGTGGAGGCAGAAGTGGATAGATGGACTTTTCAGAATTGGTTGGTCTTATCGCCATGGCCACATAACCTCCAAAGGACGTTGTCCTATCTGTAGGAGTGGTATGTGCCTCAAGTTCCTTTCCTATGCAGTGGAAACAATAGCATAACCTGTCTTTTAAGAGTTGTTGGCAGAAATGGATGAATTCCTGTGGGAGTAGGGAATGTGGTAGACACTATATACACTTTAATCTCTCTTTCTATGGTTATCATCGTTACTGTCACCATTTTACTCTGACACACCTGGGAGAATGACACTCCTGTCTTTCCACACGCCACTCACTAGGGATTTGCTTTATTTCTAGGTCTGTGGCTGCATCATGTTAGAACATGTTTGGAATTGGGGTGTGGGCTGAGGAAGCAGAGGAGGTAGGCCCCTCACTCTCCTACTGTAAAATGGTAATAATAATTGATGTTTGATGAAATTTACATACACTGCAGAGTCTGTACAACTTAGATAAATTGACCAGCCAGTAAAAAGATGAACCCGCAATAGTTTTCAAGGCATTTGAAACAAAGAATTCCAGCTGTCCTAAACCTGGAGAAATGGGAAAACTGGAAAGGTAAAGGCCATGCATTAAAGGAATTAGACTGAAAATGCACAATTGCAGGTATGTCTCAGGACCCCAAAGCATCTCCTTTTGCCTTAAAGGAACTGCTCTTGCATTTCTCTTACTCCAAGGCATCTTTTGTCACCGACAAGTTCTGCCATGCCCAGCTTCACCCACGCCTCTAAGAGCATTTGCATGTTCCCCAGATTCATTAGCTGCTTCTATGACAATGATTCATTCGTAACGATTTCCACAGTCCCCACTGAATGGGGACTGTGGAAGAAGGTCCCAGGCAACGGGATTCATTGAGCATAAATCCATTATAAATCCCACAAGAGTGGGCATTTATAAGATAAGATGCCTGTGTTTAAGAAGCTCACAGGTTGGGGCGCCTGGATGGCTCAGTGCCAGGCAACTCTCGATCTTGGGGTTGTGAGTTCAAACCGCTCGTTGGGTATAGAGATTACTTAAAAAAAAAAAAAAGAAGCTCACAGGTAAATTAACTATTCTTTTCTATCAAGTTAGTCATGAAACCAGGTGGCTTTGCACTCTCAAAACATTCGAGACTCACAACATTTGTAGTTCCTCTAGTGCCTCTGAAATTGCTGTGCGCATCGGAATCACCTGGGTATTTAGTCAAGTGCAGATTCTGATCCTGGGGGTCTGTGGCAGCGTTCAAGTTTCTGCATTTCTTTTTTTTTTTAAAGGTTCTTTTTTTTTAAGATTTTATTTATTTATTCGAGAGAGAGAGAATAAGAGGTGGAGAACACGAGAGGGAAGACGGTCGGAGGGAGAAGCAGACTCCCTGCCGAGCAGGGAGCCCGATGCGGGACTCGATCGCGGGACTCCAGGATCATGACCTGAGCCGAAGGCAGTCGCTTAACCAACTGAGCCACCCAGGCGCCCTCAAGTTTCTGCGTTTCTAACAGGCTCCCAGGTGATACTGATGTTGCCAGTCCACAGCCCACACTTTGAGCAGGTAGGCTCAGACTATGCCCTAAATATCACCTAATGCTGTCCCATTTCAAACGTGACTGTGAATGGTGAAGGGTCTACAGTACATGGGCACTTCTCTCCGATCACAAGCTTCTTGAGGACAAGGCCTGTCTCCTCCTCCTTTTTCAGAATCCGCACAGCAGGTGCTCTATAAATATAGTTGACTGGCAGGCTGTTCCTACCCGCACAAAAGCCCCTCCTCCTCGCTGCCAAGAAATCAAGAGCCATCCGCTGGCTCTCCCGGGGCGGCTTTCTTCATCTGCGTTACCCACAGGGAACACTATGTCTTCCATTGGCGACCCTCCTGCTGGCTGAATGCTGAGAGGCATCCGCCCCACCCCATCATTTCTAACAAGGGCAGGAGAGCGATCAGGCTGGAGTTTTGGCCCTCAGTGCGCATACAACTCTTGCCTTTCTAAGGAATTCCCCCTTTCAAAATCTGAGCTGCATTTCTTAGCAAATAATCCTCAATCAGCCCTGCCAGCTCCACCCACGGTCAACTGGCTTAGCCCTCCGGAAGCACCCGGCCTTGGGAAGCTCTCCACGTCTTTACATTTAGAGCAAAAGGTTGTTTATTGAATGGAGGCCCTTCTATGCTTGTGCTTATTCAAAAACCCCAAGGCAAATTTTGTAAGACTTTTGTGCCAGGTGAGTAAAGTCGGGTTTTTGTCTCCCTCTTCCATCCTCCCCCATGGTCTTGATTAGGAAACACACAGAAAGGATGGACTAAAGGATATATAAATTGCTGTTTTAAACTTCTTTTTAATAAAAGGAAGAAACTCGGAAACCCAGAAAATAATAAGCCCAAGGAAATATTTTTATGGACAACATAAAAACTAACTAGATTCTGAACCAGCAAGTGAAGCTACCTCCTTCCTCCTTAGGCAAGGACGGCTGTTCTTTGATCCTTTCTAGTTCACAGATATAGACTTTCTCTCCCTCTGCAACACTGAAACGCGTTCAAAGGGCTTGATCTATTTATGGTGGGTTTTTCCTATGACCACCTACTGTAAGAAGCACAGGTATGCTACCAATGGCATGCCTGCACCGAGTGCCAAGGTATTCTAGCTGACAGGCGCTGGTGGCAGCTAGCAAACAGACAGCCCCTATGTGGCCTTGGTGCTCTGCCGGAAGACCAGGAACCCAGGAACTCCATAAATGGTTCGGCTTTCTCCGATGCAGTCCATTCCTATTTTCCACGATCAAGGGTTCCACGGTGAGTAAATTGAAGGAGAAAAAAAAAAATCTTCAGTCTTAGGAGGCATTAATAAACCTGTATGTGTCTCCACACCAAAATGATATAAACATCCCAGCTCTCTCCTTCCCTTGGGCTCACGGGCTCATATAATACATTGTTTGACCTACTTAAAAATATTTTATGGGCCCTCAGGTGCAATGTAATTTTAGCCTTTTGCTAGCTTGGAGAGCATAATTACAACATATGAATATGTTGTATAGGCATGGAACAGACAGGAAGAACATATAATAATGGTTGTTATCACTGAGTGGTAGGATTATAGGCCTTTTTTTGTGGCTTTCTTCTTGTCGCTTTCTTGGGATAAAATAAATGTACGAAAGGCATGCTTTGGTGATTTGGTGTGCAGGAGAAGACTGTTGTTCCTAACTGTTATTTATTCTCAAAGTCGCACTCGTGGTTTGAAATAAACTACGTGAATCCTTTATATATTGTGAACATTGTGGTGAATAAGGCTGTATCTGGCCAACTCTTGTTTTTGTCATTTTTGGTAGTACCGCAAATTATCCTTCTTCGTAGGTTAAATAGGCTAAACACTGTCTGGCATATCCCCTGTTGATAGTGGGGTTTGGCACTGTGTGCGTGTGGCAGTCTAGACCTCATAGGCCCAGCACAATGGAAACTGCTTTAATATAAAATATTATTTGCATGGAGGTGTTAATAATGCTTAGGAGGGGTTTTGGTTATATGAATTATAAGCGTCACCAAAAATATCAGCAAACACAATGACGATGCATTTGTACTGGTCATATTTCTTATGCATCAGAATCTAGATTTTGGACATAAATGAATGTTTAATGTAACATTTTCATAGTTATAGGCTTAATTTGTCCCCTATTCTATTCATTATAGGCTGTGGGTGTGGATATCTTATACCTTGGGATTTAGGAAATTAGACATATTTTTAGAGGCAATTCTTTACTGATTTATAATAGTGATTCCTAAAGTATGGTCTGGGATCCTCAAGAGCTCCTGAGACTTTTCTGGGGAGTCTATAAGGTCAAAACTCTTTTCATAATAATGCTAAGACATTATTTGCCTTTTTCACTCATATTCTCTCATGAATATGCAGAGGATATATAATGTGTGATGACATCAGTGCTCTGAAAGTTAATAGACCGGGTACTGTGTATTTTTATGTTTTAAAAAATTTATCAATTTTAATTTTAATATAGTAAAATTGATGGATATAATGCGTGTAAAAAAACACATTTTAGTTTCTCAATAATTATTAAGTGCCAATGTATCTGAGACCAACAAGTTTGAGAAACATTTAGAATTTATAGTAAATCTTCTTAAAAAATTATTTTGTGTTTGTGCACTTCAGAAAAAATAAACTCATGTCACATGCTTCATTTAGGAAAAATCTGTAGCCTTGATTAATAAAACGAATGAAGCAGTCAAAATAAAAGCCATAAACTGATTTGGTGGGCTGAAATATAACTTATTTTCCTTTGTGTACAGTACCAGACAAAAGGGCAATATTGTCTAGTACCACCGCCCCTACTCAGAATTCAGCTATCTAGCAACCTCACTTGTCCAGATAACAGCTGCTGACCAGCCAATTTAGAAGGGTCTCCAAAATGCAAATTTGGATTTGTCTCCAGCTCCCCAAGCCCTGTGCACTGAGAGTGCAAGTGCTTTTCTCATAAGAGAGCCCACCCAGGTCCTCAGCAAGCCTGGGAACTGGGACTAGGGTGAGGCAGGCCAGGGGCCAGATTTAAGGAAGCACTCACTCATAAGTGCCAAGCCAGCACTTGCAGGACCCTGAGAGTGAGTGCCTCCTTAAACATGATGCTGCAGGTGCCCCATGGACACTCCATAGTGCAGCCCCACTCAGGGGGATTAAAGACCTGGCCTTGGGTCCACAACAAACAACAAAGAAAAGAGAGGGCAGCTTCACATACTGACAAGAGTAATAAAAGAAGACGGCAGACTTATAGCAAGGGATGAAACAGGAGGGCTATGAAAAACTGGACACAAATTCAAAATACAAGTAATATAAGCTCATTTAATACAAAAGCAAATAATTTGGGCTCTCGGGATACACTAACTGACATTTATAATTTAAGACACAGTTAAGTTATAGGCGACTGTCCTTTGTTTTTAAAAGTAAGTAGTAATATGTTGTATTTTCGGTATGTTTCTATCCAAATTGGTTGAAATAATAAGGTTCAAGAGCGAAATAAACTCTTAGATATCCAAGGAAACCAGCTGTTTCAGAATTCTTCAGTCAGTTAAATCCATATTCATTTACTGTGGCTAAATATTGCCACACCGTATTTTAAGGTTCTGAAGAGATGAAGTCCAATTGTGCGTCAAGTATGCAAATTTTCAATGACTCATTATTCAGCTTGATGGAATTTCCCTGAACCCACAGGATTTTTTCCGCCTCCTAGTCAAATTGTTCTTATGTCTTTCTAATTACACATGTTTCAACTTCCAGATGTCATTCCACACAGGAAGAGGATTAAGATATGGTTAGTATTGCATAGCAACAGACAGCTTCTCACTGTTAACATGGGGCTTGCTAAGATCTGATGAATTGTCTCTTTTGCATTATTCTTACCATATCTTGAAGTAAGAATCAAACAGGGGTTGGAGCAGCATAGATGTGGGTGGTGGTGTGGGAAAATCTTTACTCAAATGAAAAAGTTTAAAAATTTAGCACAGGTCACAAGGAAATTATTGCAAAAGTGATTCGAATTGTTAACAATGTCCCCTTTTAGTACCTGATTATGCCTCTCCCAGGGGTCTGTTCCTGGGCAGACCATCACCACAATCACACCACTCTTATGTGGTTCTATGGTTATCAGATAAATCCCTTAAAGGCTTTGCTCCAAGGCATTGCTGGGCCTCACATTGGGTGACTTTTTAAAAATAGAGGAAGGACAGGCCTGCTGCCAGGTGGGGTCATAAAAATAAAATTCCACAGCAGTAAACACAGTGGCAGTCAATCAATCACATCCATATGTGGTCTTGGAGAGTTCTTTATGTGGATATCCCAGAAATATTCAGACCTGAGGAAGACCCCACCTGCTAAAAGCACCCCTGGTGGGGAGAGAAATCTTAATGTTCCACAAACCCAAGCCTTTCAACCTTTGGGGGTAGATATAGTTACACGGTCAACTGTGCAGGGTGACTCTTTCATCTAAGTGGGAAAGGCCATGCTCCCACAATGGGACAGTGAAGAAACAACTGGTTATCTTCATCTGTTTAACAACTGGAGACCCCCAGCTGGACATGGCACATTTCAGGGGGAACACAACAGAGTCTCTGGAGTACAGACCTCTTATTTGATCTGGGCTTCTGTGGGGGAAAGCAAAGATGATTCACAAGTAAAAAAAGGAAATACTCATGTTATTGGTGATGATGGCTAGTATAATAACAGCAACTGTTTGGGAATGCATTCTAAATATTGACCATATTTATTAAATAAATATTAAGGAAAAGAGCAGGCGTTATTAGGTACCTTACAGTGGTTGTTTCGGGTTGGTGGAAATGCCCTCAAAGTTTAGGTGAAGAGGAAGACATTTAACACCTTACGCTATATTCTGAGTTTGCTGTTTTAGAAGGAATATACTTATTTCCTTCGTGCAAAGACCTAATGGGTTAGGTACTATTATTATTCATATTTCACAGAGGAGGAAGCTGAGGCGTATGAAATGTAACTAACTCAATACATGGTGCAGCAGGAATTGGAACAGTCTAGAATGTTCTGTGAATAGTACACTTTATGTCACTACACTTAATAATGAATATTAGTTAATATGCATAAGGAAAAAGCCAAAATGCAGACTGTATGCAGAACAATTCTAAGGACATCTAATTTTTAAAAAACTGAGAAACTAAAATGAAGAATATACAAATAGACTAATTTTTAGTTATAAGTAAACATTCTGTTGCAAGATATAGAAATTTTATTACATGCAAAAGCTGATATTTGATAAAGCAAAGAATTCCTGAGGAGTTTAAAAAGAGATTTGATATTATTTAGAGGGAGAATTGGATGATTTTGGAGGGGGAAAAAAACACCCATTTTCTAGCCTTGGTTCTTGTAAATATCTACAGTACAAGTCAAAAAAATGAATAAAACAAAATTGTAAGATCTAACATCTGACATAATATTAAACATAACTTTAGGTGTTGTATTGATGTGCCAAATTGGCCCATAAAAAGATTCCTAAGGGAGGAGTGTCAAAGGGCAAAAGACTTATCAAAGTGGATTTCAGACTTGAAAGGCATAACGAAAGTCAGATTACAGTTAGCTTTTTATGAACTCATTTTAGAGAGAGAAGTAAGTGTGTGATTAAATGATCCTGGTTTGCCAAATCAACCACTCCCCACCCCAGTCTGATGGAATCTAAAATTTTACTCTGGAAATGCATAAAGAATGCATTGCCCATAACATAGGAGTGGAAAGCCCATAAATAATCTGCCCCGTGAATGGGAACATCCTGAAATTCGGCTTGTTGTCTATCGGTGAGGCTGTCCAAAACAAATGTACTTTTCATAAATTAAACCTGGTCCTAGCCACGCAGAGGAGGGAAGACAATATTGTCACTTTGATAGTTTGGGCCCATCTCTGTAAAAAGCCGTGGGGACCGAAGCCCTGTTCTCTCTGGTTATGAGACAATTTGCCTATTTAGAGGAAGTGGTAAAGTCTTTTTCACAGTTTCATATTCTTTAATTACTACACTTTCAAATTTGAGGAAACTGCTCTCAAGTAAACAATGGCTACTTCCTGATTACCCTAACCAGGAACACTGTAAATCAGGCATTGCCTTTCTACATGTTTTTTGGGTTTTCCTCGGGTGTCATAGGGCTGGACCAACAAGGACTCCAGAAAAGACATCTGTTCCTGTCAAGAACTGACATGGAATAAAAACAAAGAAAGAAGACATGGCCATATCCCCTCAGGTAATAAAATAAAAGTTTTCTGCTTATTTTTGATTGCTCGAGCTTTCTTTAATCCTGTTCTTTATTACCTAACATACCCAAGTATGTCTAGAGATGAGGTCTAGAATTACCAGAAGTCATAGGTTGCCAAGAATATTTTGTGTCTCTTAATATAGGTTTCAAAGACTAATTAAGGAGGAGTGCAGATAAAAATAGTAATTATTAACAATAATAAAAATTCTTCTCTGTGTGTGCATAAAGAGCCTAGAAGTAAATTTTAGAGAAAATAATTATAAGAAATTTCAGCAAAAATAACAAAAAAGCTTTCTAGGGCAGTAAAAAACCACAATACTTATTTTGTTTCATGGCAGTTTCATCCCACAGCTCTCTAACATTTTAAAAAAGGATATATTTGCTTACAAAAGTATTGCAAAAACATTGTTTTCATATTTGTTCAACTTTCTAAAAAGACCATTTGTTTAGTTATTGTGCCCGTGCATTTCTAAAAGTGACTTCAGCCTGGGTGGTTTCTTCAGCGTTCATGGCGGATTCAGAGATCCTTTGAAATTGCTATAAATAAGGAAAGTGTGAATTGTGTGTCCATAAGGGGCCTAAAATAAAATGTTTCAAGGCCATGTCTTGTGTCCAAAATAAAGGGAGTCATTGAGGGAATGGAGGCTTGTAAGTGCTTTCCTTCTTCTTTTGTCTTAGGTCCCTCAGACCCACTGGAGAGCCCAGCATTTTCCTTTGTTCATTTCAGGAACTCTCTTACCACTGACTTTGCTGGGCTTTGAAAGGCCTGGGGAAGACGTCTTCAGATTTACTGGATAAGCAAGGATACAACTTGTTTTTCTAAAGTTCTTTTAAAGCGATATATTTAGGGCGCTTGAGAGGAAAGAATTGGCCAGTCCTTTATTTATCTTCCTAACAGGTGCAGCCCAGGCAGTCATAAAAGCAGGCTACTGAAAAAGAATGATTTTGCCAAGTATTAAGCCTCTCTGGTGTGCATTTGCCCCAGAGTATTCCTTCTCAATCATTCCTCACTCACTCATTCCCCTACTCACAGCAGAGAGCTCGGATCTGCCCCGCTTATCTCCTGTAGAGTGTGGCAAAATTTTTTCAGGGGGAAAAACATCATGGTATTCATTCATACAACTTCTTTATTCCTCATCCAAATCTACAACTTGGCCTAAATGAACCATTTCAAATTTGGAGGAAAATCGTTGCCTTTGATCAGATAGCTCCTCCCTCTTTTCCCATTCTTTCCCTTTCTTCCTCCAAATTAACTTTCCCCCAATTTGAATGAAAGTTCGTATTCTTTTTGTGAGATGACATTTCCCCTCCCAAAATTTATTTTGCTCTTTGAAATAGGCCATCTAGTCTCATGCTGGTAGAACTTGAAGGTCAAGGAGCAAATCTGAGAGGGAGGTTTGCCATCACCAGGTCACCTTTTCTGTTGATGACTAAGGCTTGGGCGATGCTGAGGAATAAGCAAGAGGTAATGAATCCTGCTCTATATTCAGATAGGTTTGGGGCAGAAGTTTAAAGTGTGATGAAATCTCTAGGGACCAAGAAGGAAGATAAAGCAAGGGAAAAACTCCTATGGACTGAAAGAAAGTTTTCCTCCATTACCATGTTCCCATCCATTCCTACTGAAAAAAGCCAAGATAGTTTTGACAGATAGATCTTGTATGTTGACGTGACAAAAGAGTCTGTAGCAACGATGCCATACCTTTGATTCCTGGAGTTATCAGAATGGTCCCTTAAAGTCACGGTCATAAATGAACCTATGTTTTGTCATATGTTTGAGTTTTCAAGAAGAGATCTTACATGGAAGATGAGAAGGCTACAGTGTCTCTCCCAAGGTTTTATGAGTCACACCCAAGCACCAAGGAGAACTTAGGCCTTTTCCTTATAAGTGAAATACATGAAGTATAATAGGGCCTGATATATCACAGAACAAAAAGTGAAATTCGTGTTAAGGCCTCAACTTAGTGTTTTTTTAGAAGATAATTTTTCTAAGTCCTATAGATTCTGACAGTTAACAACCGTCTAAGTGTATTAAAGAACCAGATTTTAATGATCACATACTGCAGAGATAGAATTCTGAGGAAATCATTTTTGTGGGTTGAAAAGCCATTCATAATATTTTTAAACCAGGAGATTCTACCTCAGAAGAATTTTCTAATTTCTAATTAGAAATTTCTGATTTCATGTGGATAAAAATCACTTTTTGACAGGAAAGGAGGAATTTCTAGTGAAAAGTGATTCCTTTACATAGTAGAACCCAGAGGCAACTAACCATGAGGGCTTTTAGAACAGAATCCCAGAGACTAGGTAACATTAAGTGCCCAATTAATAGTTCATATATAAATACATGTATCGGTAAGGCATTCTGGGAGATTCCCACAAATCTGAAACTTCCACCCACATCCTGTTACTCTTTGGTTAGAATAACTTAATTTTGCTAGGCCTCAGGTTCTGCATGAATCCGCAGTGTAAGACAGGTCTTTTATTTCAAACTGACAGTACAGATACTGTAGTTCTCTAATGAATAAATATACAATTGATGAAGGTGGAAAGGAGGGCAATGGGAAGTGGTTACTCCTCAAAAATAAGGCTTTCTTTTTCCAAAAGGGGTTACTGAACCATCCAGAATATTTTCAAGAGTCTAAGTCAGGACTGTTGACTAGTGACTTCCATTAGACTTCCTCCTTGATGTCCAAATTTACACTTGCCCTTCCTCCACCTCCTCAGAAGATTTTAGTTCTCGCAAGACCTAACATGAAGCTCCCAGAATTCGGCCGCTGTAGGTTGGGAGGCGGTTAAGAGAGACATCTTTACAGGTGCTGAAAGCTGAGCCTCTTTTGACAAGTTGCCATGTCCTCCTGGATCCTAGGCATGTATCCTATCAAGATTCCCCGCAAGTAATAATGTCCTTCCTGGGCATGGTTCTCCCAGCTGGAGAGGAGATGTAAGGAGATCTATAGGGACTGGAGGAACCTGTCCCCTGGGAGTGTTTCTGCCCATAGTTTAAAATGTCTCTGATTCTTAATCTCAGGAAACAAACTGAGGGTTGCTGGAGTGGTGGGGGGTGGGAGGGATGGGGTGGCTGGTGATGGACACTGGGGAGGGTATGTGCTGTGGTGAGCGCTGTGAACTGTGCAAGACTGATGAATCACAGACTGTACTCCCGAAACAAATAATATACTATATGTTAATAAAAATAAAAATAAAAAAAATAAAATACAATGTCTCTGAAGAATTGATTTGGTGGCATGTTTTATTCTTGGGGCTGTCTTCCAGAGGGATGTTTTTATGGAACAAAACCACCCCGGTGAAAATGAAATCAGTTAGGAGAAGGTATGAGGACCAGAATAGTTCTTGAATTGCCATACTCCTTAGTCCTTAAAGGAAACACTATTAAAAGGCAATGATTTCACCAGGAATATTGTGTAAGGGGCAGTTCCTTTAAGAATCAGTTCTGCTGATAAGGAAATAAACAAACAAACAAAATCCTTGTCCTTCCTCGAAAGATTTTAAATATATCAGTAACCCTCTTTTTACCTGCAGTCCCCACCGTCCAAATTTAAACTAATTGAAGAATCTATGAGTATAAAATTACTGTCCTGGGGTGGGGGGGACTCTAACACAGAATATCAACAGTGCTTTTATGGCAAAAGACGATCATGGGGACTTTGGCATCTGTATTGATTTATTCAAAAGGAAAAAATAAAAAAAAACTGGGGGGGGGGATGCTGAAGTTAAAGATAGATCTTCCTCTTTGTAGCTCTAAAATTTCATTGTCTCTAAAAGCAGAGTCAGGGGCTGCCTGGGTGGCTCAGTCGTTAAGTGTCTGCCTTCGGCTCAGGTCATGATCCCGGGGTCCTGGGATCGAGCCCCGCATCGGGCTCCCTGCTCCGCGGGAAGCCTTCTTCTCCCTCTCCCACTCCCCCTGCTTGTGTTCCCTCTCTCACTCTGTCTCTCTCTGTCAGATAAATAAATAAAATCTTAAATAAAATAAAATAAAAGCAGAGTGGGTCAGATTCAGCTGTCAGACCAAGAGTAAAACTTCATCACATCTAGCAACCAAAATAAGTTAATTAGCTTTATAGGCTCTACAGTCTGTCATCTTATTTATTAGTTTTTCAGCTTGTCATTTTCAATGGAGCATTAAAATAACACATGCAAATTCATCCATTAAATGCAGGATAATTAAAACAATATTCTGTCCTTAGTCAGGAAACATAGAATGCATTTCATCCAAATAAGCCCTGAAAAGGCTAGTCAAGTGACAGATCAAATAAAAAGGACACTTAATACACATGTAAATCATTTGCATTACAAATAAGACACTTTAGCAGGGGTTGGACTCACTGCCTGATAGTTGGGATTAAGTTCCCATATTAATGCATGCATTTGGTGTGGTTATTTCGGGTGGAAGACTTCATCCATCAATGCCCTCCACCACTAAGTAAAGCCAACCTGTAAACTGATCACCACAGCCTGTCAACACTGGTTACTTAATTACATAAAGAAAATATATTTCAAAGACTTTTGGTAATTTGGGTAGTATTTCAACTTTAGGTTCAATGTCTAGCATCTTTTTCAAGGTTCTTCAAAACAATGCTTAAAAGCAGTTTTAAGAATTAAAATTGAAAATACTAAATACCATTTTTATGCTTCCTGCTCATCTTTTTTTTTTTGCTTTTATTTGCAGAAGTCAAAAATAAAGATTCAGTAAGCACTAATGAAGACTAACATGAATGAAATAATATTTTAAAAAGATATTTCCATTAAAAATTAAACTCAATGTACTTGTGCTGTTAATTTGTGTTTTTCATTATTTATTTTAGTAATTTCTAATTCCAATTTATTTATGTTGCTAATTAGTTTTCAAATATTGATTTTTTCATAGAAAGGAGAAACTACTTATTGGAGGAAGCATTCTTCTAGAGAAGAATATTATAACATTTTCAGTGTAATTATTTTTAAAAGGCTGTATATTATGAATAATTCTACAACAAAACTCATTAAAGAACACAATCTAGCAGTGATATTCAAAGACATTCTCTTTTACCCAGTTGTCTGATTTTTTTTTTGCATGCAAGAATTTAGCAACATAATAAGTAATGAAGTTTCAAAAGCACCGATAAAAACAAAAAATACCTGCATCTGTATATCTGTATATTTTAAATGTCTTTCCATGAAAAACTATAGCAAATCTGGAGATATTGTCATAAATTCTTTTTTGAAATCTTGATCAAATTTATTAACTAAGAAAGCACTGCAAGCCCCTCCCACCACCCACGAATTACAAATACATATTGAAAAATTTGTGACTGAATCTAAGAGAATAGACTTGAAAATGCAATCTGTTCATCATGAGCAATTAACATCTTTACATGACGTTGTGAGGATCCTTTTCAACTGAATGATAAAATTATAATTTGATCATTTTAGTCAATATACCTTCATAAACTATCTGTATCAGATATATTTCAATCGCTTATGCTCTTCCTATATTTTGCCTCTGGTCTGTTTATTCTAAAGGATCTTTTCCTTAAATCACAGTGATTCTATTATCTTATAGTCTGTTTAAGAAATAAACATATTTTATTAAAAAGCACAACAAAGAGATTTATGGATGAGTCTTACCCTCTTTCTTAGTGGGTTCTGGCATGACCAAAAGAAACGTTATTCTCCAAAGAGTTTGTTCCCCTCTGACACCGGCTGACAGAAACCCCACAAGCAGTCAGAGATGGTGCAGGTCAGCGTGACAAGCAGCTGGGGAGAAGTCCAGGGCTTTTATACTCCGCACAGCAATCATGTTGGCACCGCCCTTTCTTCAACACAGGGATGCTGGAACTTGACAGCTATGAGGACCTTTCTCACATTTGTTGTCTGCTCTCTCGCCTACTGGAAGGAATCTCCTGTCCATCTCATGTGGCTATGAGAACACCTCTAACTTTCTAAATTCAGCTGCAGCGTCGTGTTCCTTCTTACTTTTCTCTTTCTGTCTAACAGAGGCATGTGTCAACTCAGGAGCGCAGAATGTTTGTCAGATGACAAAAAATTAAGTTAAAAATCATAATATGCTAATTCAACATACACCCTAATTTTCACTAAGATTATAAAGGGAAAAAAAATCTCTGTGTTTAGAGAACAATTTTATGCTCCCATTAGCTTTCCGTATTCACCTGTTCTTAATTATTGGTTTTAATTTTCTTTTTTAAAAGATTTTTAATTTGTTTATTTGAGAGAGAGAGAGTAGAGTGAGAGAAAGCATGAGTGGGGAGGGGGGGCAGAGGGAGAGGGAGAAGCAGGCTTCCCGCGGAGCAGGGAGCCTGTGAGGGGCTAGATCCCAGGACCCTGGGATCATGACCTGAGCTGAAGGCAGACGCTTAACTGACTGAGCTACCCAGGTGCTCTGGTTTTAATTTTCTTTTCTATTTTTATTAACATGCTAATATTAATTTGTCAAGCCAAATTTCTTTTTTTTAAGATTTTATTTATTTATTAGAGAGAGAGAGAGTGCACAAATAGGGGGAGGGGCAGAGGGAGAAGCAGAATCGCTGCTAAACAGAGAGCCCCACTTGGGGCTCCATCCCAGGACCCTGAGATCACGACCTGAGCTGAAGTTAGACACTTAACAGACTGAGCCACCCAGGGTCCCTGTCAAGCCAAATTATACTGATGATCCTGTCTCATTTTCTTTTCCAAGAATAGCAAGTCTTTCTGTTGAGAAATACTTAGCATTTACCTTTTTTCAAGAAATGTCCTTTAAAAAAATTACAGGGCATATAAAAGAATGAAGTAGTGATCTATGCTACAACATGGGTGAGGCTTAAGAGCGATACGCTAAGTGAGAGAAACCAGGTGCAAAAGACCACAGCGTACAATTCCACTGATATGAAATGTCCATGTTAGGCAAATCTGTAGAGTCAGAAAGTCAATTAGTGGTTGCCAGAGGCTGAAGGGAGCTGGAATTGGGAGTCACTGTTAATGGATATGGAATTTCTTTGGGGGATGATGAAAATGTGTTCTAGAATTAGGTAGTGATGGTTGTACAACTTTGTGGATATATTAAAAGCCATGGAATTGTACACTTAAAAATATATGGACTGTGAGAAAAGACAGTCAGATAGACCAGTAGCCATTGTCTTGCTTCAGGATGCCAAACAGACACACAAATGTAACCTCACATATTGGCAGACTATATCAGATTTGGCCACTTTCTCCCAAAACTCTCATGGAACTGACAAAGAAATATGAACCGCCCCATGGTCAAACTAAAAAAGACACCTTGCTTTCTTTGTCTACATGCATGGCACCTCAAAGACCAGGACTAAAATTAGTTTATGTGACAAGATGCCTGTTCACGTATGTTTACTGGTATGTGTTTTTGAGATTATCTTCAAGGGACTTTGATTGATTTGTACTGAACCAGCCACACTGTCTCATTTAATTTCCCTTGTGGCTGAGAGTGCAGCTGGTCAGACTTAGCTCTACCAAACTCTGTGCCAAGCTAACTTTTCATGTAAGGATGGAAACTCAACTTAGAACTCAATAGCATCATGCTTTAGCTATGTGGTGGGGAGGGGGAGGAAAGCCAGTTCGGAAGGTCGGTGAACATCTTCTACAACGAAAGATTTTTTTTCAACCACATAGCGAGACTGGGCACATTGTTCTGCTTTTTACTATATTCTTATGCTTTTAGACATGAAACAGCTAAATGTCAGCCAGGAAACAGCAGATTCTATAATACAAAGTTAGAAGTGCCTTGAAAGATACAGTAACTTTTTTCCCTGAGTCTACCATGATAGTATCAATTCACAGCTGAAACAAATTAAAGAGGCTAGAATCAGAAGTCAGACCCTTGGGTTCTATTTTTCAACCTACCATTAACCAGCTGAGTTACTCTAAGAAAGTCAGGTGGCCTTTCTAGGCCTCAGTTTCCTTCTGTGTAAAATGAGGGGCTGAAAAAAAAAATGACTTCTGAAGCCCTTTCTAGGTTTAACATCATGATTCTATATGAGTGGTCCCTAAAAAAGAATCCTTTTTTCCGCCAACATTCCCAGCACACTGAACACCACATATGAAATGGACATAAGGATAAAGTGTCATATTGCAGAAGAATGTCTATAGTGATGGACAGATTTCACACATGCCACAAAAGAGGTGCCATGCCACATTGGCTTCTGCAGAAACTCCATTGGGTCTTTAATGCACTGATCATTTTACTGAAGTGAGCTAATGCCAGGATATATTGCAACCCATGGAGAAAATATTTTATGACCTGGAAAACTTTTAGTGATACAGGACTTGATTATAAAAAGACAAAAAACTTATTGGAGGAATTGGAATTATGGACAAATTCTAGGATAAATGGTTGTGAAGTGTATAAGATGGTGGAAGTAAGATTTAAATTAGAATAATAAGTAGATTATGTGTAATTTTTCCAGGACTGTATTGTTTTAGGAACACATAACCCTTCTTTCAGATCTTACATATCCATCTAGTAGGTTACAGACTTCACTCCAACATCACTGTCAGGAAGTGGGGAAAATGGTCAACAAGGCTCTTTTTTTCTTTCACTGTGCGTTTTGGGTTTTTCCTTTTTTATTACTTAGGGTTATATTTGGGTGAATATAGCCCTAAAATAACAACAGTTAAATCAAGATAAAGCCATTTCTTGCTCACATTAAAGCAAATCCAAAAGTAACTAGTTTAGAGTATTTATAGTGGTTCCACAGTGTCATCAGAAATCCAGGCTCCTTCTTCTTTCTCCACCATCCTCCAGGTAACTTCATGGCCCTAGTGTGGCTACTAGTGCTCTGGCCATTATGTCCACATTCCAGGCAGCAGAGAAAAAGAAAAAAAGTCTCACTTTCTCCATTTTAAGAAGACTTTTTTGAAGCTCTACACAAAACATCTAATACATTCTATTAGCTAGAACTTGATTATATGGCCACATTTGGCTACAAAAGAAGCTGGGAAATATAGTTTTTTATTCTCAGTGCCAATGGACGTTTATTGCTAAAGAGAATGAAGAGAATGGCTGTTGGACAAGCAAATATCAATCTCTGCCATGTCTTCCAAAACAAAAGCAATAATGTTCCGTGCCCCAACCAGAGAATACAGAGAAGTATAAATATAAGCCTCACCCTCTGTCCAACCTTGTTCTCACTCCATGGTGTGACTAAAGGTCTAAATTTCCTTGCATATAAAAGTACAAACTTATATATTCATATACAGGGAGTTATTCATCTATTTTTTGTTTACATTACTCTTCAACTTGCTTTTTCCATTTAACCTGTCATAGACATCCCTTCATGCTAATATATGTGTGTGTGCGTGCATATATTTACATATATACATACACACATATGTAAATATATGCACGCACACACATAATCTTTTTAATAGCTGAATAATCATTCATGGTATGGATATGCCATTGTGTGCCTTATTTTTTCAATTAACTTCCCTTTTGATGGACATTTAGGTTGTTTTCAGTGTTTCATCACCACAATTAACACTGTAGTAAACATCGTAGAATATAACCTTATATATTGATACTTTCAAATTAGTAGGATAGATTCTTAATAGTGAGCTTGCTGGTTCAGATGCCTAATTTGCATCTTAATAGATTTTTACTAGAATACGCTCCCCAAAAAAGGTTGCCTATGCAACAGGTTAATCAGCAATATAGAAGATTGCTTATTTTCTCATACCCTGGATGTTATCATTAAAAAAACCAAAAACTTGGGGCGCCTGGGTGGCTTAGTCATTAAGCATCTGCCTTCAGCTCAGGTCATGATCCCAGGGTCCTGGGATTGAGCCCCGCATTGGGATCCCCCGGAAGCCTGCTTTTCCCTCTCCCACTCCCCCTGCTTGTGTTCCCTCTCACTGTGTCTCTCTGTCAAATAAATAAACAAAATCTTTAAAAAAAAAACTTGTCAACTCAATGCATAAGAAATTATTATTCATTATTTGAGTTTCATGTTTATTGGTGATCTGTTTCTTTTTCTGTGAATTGCTTTTTTCAAATCCTTTAGTTTTTATTAGTGATAGGAACTCTGTCGTATGTTTCAAATACTTTCCCCTTTTTTGCCTTTTGATTTTATGATGTCTTTTGCTAAAACAAATTTTTAAAATTTGTATTTATTCAAATCTGTCTTTTCCTCTATGGCTTCTGGATTTCCTGTCTTACTTTTTTAAAAAAAAGTCTCTCCACCCAGGATTATTCAAATACTCTTATAAATTTTCTTCAAATTTTTTAAAATATAAAATATTTTATTGTATGAATTAGGGGCTATAAATCTGTTTGAGTTCCCTCCCCCCAGCTTAACAGGGACTCATGCCAGCACCATTTCACTGTTACTTTACCACTGACTTGAAATGTTACCTAGAGTCTATGTTAAGTCCCACATAAACTTGAATCTATTCATAGATGCGGCATACATTTTTTACTTGTTGGTGTGTTTTCTCTTTATTAAACCCATTAAACAGGGACGCCTGGGTGGCTCAGTCAGTTAAACGTCTGCCTTCGGCTCAGGTCATGATCCCAGGGTCCTGGGATCGAGTCCCACATCAGGCTTCTTGCTCAGCGGGAAGCCTGCTTCTCCCTCTGCCTCTGCCTCTGCAGCTCCCCCTGCTTGTGCTCTCACGCTCTCTCTCTCTCTGACAAATAAATAAATAAAATCTTTAATAAATAAATAAATAAATAAATAAATAAATAAACCCATTAAGCAATTACTCCCTGTTTACCTCTCTGTTCAACCTCGGCAACCAACAATTTGTTTTCTGTCTCTGTGGATTTACCTATCCTGCGAATATTTTATATAAATGGAATCATACAGTATGTGACCTTTTGTGGATGGGGTATTCTCTCTGAAATTCATACTGAATTCCGTCCCTTTCTGACAACAAATAATCTCCAACCATGAACAAATAAATTAATTGGGGGAAAAAAGTATTTTTCACCTACAGGATACATTTCCAATAAAATATTACTTTGTGCTTAATAATTATCTAGTAATATCTTTTATGTTACTTTAATTAATTGTATATAAATAATACTCGTAACAATAACTTAATTCCAAATACATTGCTAACACTCTAAAGACCTGTGGTCACAGAAAAAAAGTTTTTAAAAATTTCTAATATAACTTTTGAGGCAGAGAAATATAAGATAAAAAATTTTTTAAAACTTAAGGTAGGGCGCCTGGATGGTGCAGTAGGTTAAGTGTCCAAATCTTGATTTTGGCTCTCAGGGTCATGAGATCGAGCCCCACATTGAGCCCCACATCGGGCTCTGTGCTCAGCGTTCAGCGCAGAGTCTGCTTGAGATTCTCTCTCCCTCTCCTTCTGCCCCTCTCACTCATGATCTCTCTCTCTCTCTCTCAAATAAATAAATAAATATTTTTAAAAATGAAAGGTAAGAAATTCTATTAAGTGGGAATAGAATCCTATAGAATGAAAATATTTACTCAGGGAGAAAAGGAATAATGTTATATTTCCAGGGGTTAAAGAACTTACTTACACGTTTTGAAGACATTATCATAGGTATTATATCACTGACACTTTTATTCCATGGAGATATTTAAAATAATGAGGTTACAGATTTATTTTTATTTTTGATGCCAACTTTTATAGAAGGTTGGAAATGCATTCTTTGCAACTATTTAAGCTTATGACAGAAAGTTTTAAATAGCAACTGGAAAGGGGTGCCTGGGTGGCTCAGTCAGTTAAGCATCTGACCCCCCCCCCTTTGTTTTTTTAGAGAGAGAGAGAAAGTGCATGTGTGTGCGGGGGGCCAGGGGTCAGGGCAGAGGGAGAGGGAGAGAGAAAGAATCCTAAGCAGGCTCCACACTCAGTGTGGGGCCCAACTCAGGGCTCGATCTCACACCCCTGAGATCATGACCTAAGCCAAAATCAAGAGTCAGGACACTTGCCGGACTGAACCACCGTAAGTGTTTGACCCTTGATCATTGAACCACCTAGGTGCCTCTAAGTGTATGACTCTTGATCTCAGCTCAGGACTTGATCTTAAGGTCATGAATTCAAGCCTGGTGTTGGATTCTACGCTGGGTGTGGACCTACTTAAAAAAAAAAAAAGCACTTTGAAAATCTGTTAAGATCATCCAAAATTTTCTTTGAAGGTGCATTAGTCAGCTCAGGCTGCCAATTCAAAATGCCGTAGATTGCGTGTCTTAAATAGCAGACATTTATTTCTCAAAGTCTGGAGGCTGGAAGTCTAGATCAGAGTACCAGCATGGTCAGGTGCTGGTGAAGGCCCTCTCCCCTACCTTCAGACAAGTACTTTCTCATTGTGTCCTCACATAGCAGTGAGAGACAGAGAGCAAGCTCTCTGGTGCCACTTTTTTTTTTTTTTTTAAGATTTATTTATTTTAGAGTGGGTGAGGGGCAGAAGAAGAGAGAGAATCCTCAAACAGACTCCCTGCTGAGCACAGAGCAGACATGGGGCTCCATCTCATGACCATGAGATCATGACCTGAGCCGAAATCAAGGGTTGGATGCTTAACTAACTGAGCCATCCAGGTGTCCCTCTGGTGCCTCTTCTTATAAGGGCACTAATCCCATCATGAGGATCCCATCCTCATGACCTCATCTAAACCTAACTACTTCCCAAAGGCCCAGTCTCCAAATACCAACAATTTAGGCTTAGGACTTAGCATATGAATTTTGGAGGCACACGACTCAGTTCATAGCAAAAGGTATGTGAACAAAATAGCTTCAGGGCTTTGTTTAAATTTCAGAAGAGGACAGTGGTTAGGAAGAAGGGGCCCATAGATCTAAGTGGCAGAAACAGACCCTACCTCTCCCCCTGATTTTCCTCTCTTCCTTTGCCTGGCCCCTTGGGGTTTTGAGGTGGGGGTTTTTCCCCAAGATTCTGTTGCTGGCCCTCTGCTCTCTATGTACATTCTCTCCCTTGGTGAGCTAATCCACTCTTGCATCCTCAGCTATTACTTGTGAAAGACTCCCAGAACCCATCTCTGACCTCATTCCCCAGTTCTACTTCTGAACCAACCATGTGTATTGAATATTAAAAATTTAACCCATTAAAGATGTAATAATTACTAAAATTGTTATATTTCCTTCCATTTTCTTCCCATGCATATTTTACGGAGAGTTTTGAGTTTTAACTAAGTCGTGAAAAGCACAGGTCCAGGATCCAAAATGAGATGAGTCAAAATATAACAGAAAGCAGGTTACCTAGTAATTTAAAATGTGAAGCTTGATCCCACAGAATTATTACTGACATTCTCAGGTCTATCAATTCTCCCAATTATAAACTGCTTCATTGTATGAGAAACAAGAAGGAATAAGTGGCAAAGGTGATAAAAGTTTGGCGAATTTGCAAAATTTCAGCAGTTTTGCAAAGCAATAACTAAAGTGAATTTTATTTCTTTCTTTCCGTGTGTGTGTGTGTGTGTGTGTGTGTGTGTGTGTGTGTGTGTGTGTGAGGTTTGTTCTATGTGCCCTTAAAGCTACCAGGACAGTGATATTTCTACCCACGACATCATAAATTGATATTATGAATAACCGATCTTTAAATTTAGCTTGCTAATGAATAGATGGTTATAAAATGAAAGATTCCCCCCCCAAATACTCAATGGGAATCTATTCCGTTTTTAAAAACTTTCTTGCACAAAATGTTCCTGGACTCATCATTCTTGAAACGAGAAAGAAAGAAACCTGCCTTCTTGACATTCCTTAGTGTGACTTTGAATTTCATCTCACACCAAGTACAAGTTCATGCTGGAAGCCTTGCAGGCTATCAATAGAACTCTGCTCACCCGCCTTATTTTAAAGCAGAAGCATGTTAAGCTCTCTAAGCCTCCTCTCATAAGACATACCCTTCATCTCCCAAATTAGTCCTGGTGCCTTTGCTGGACCCCTTCCAAGACTCAGATATTCTTTTAAGCTTCATGTCCTACCACACACCATGCAGAAGACTACAAGCAGTGAGAGTTCCTTTGCCTCAAAAATCTCCATTAATTTATGGACCCTAACAATGTCCAGCCTCCATATCTCCTCTGTGCTAACTGTGCTTATTGAAAACACACAAAAGTTTTCCTAAGTTTGATGACTGTAGATGACGTGTACATTTTTTTCAGTCAGAAACTAAAAATGAAGCAAAACAAAAAACATAGTAGAGTGTAATGTAACTCAGAGGTTCCTGACCTTGACCCATCATTTCCCATCTGCAGATTTTCATTCCTAGTTTCTGGCAGCTGAAGCAGCATTCCTACCCATCATAGTGGCTCCAAAGCTGACCGATTTTGGAAGATAAACTCAAAGGTGACTTCCTCCACAGAGTCTTTTCTGATGCTCCAGCTGGAAATTATCTCTGACTTCTCTGAATATGGACAATCTTTGCATGGTAATTACAGTCTTGTTTACCTCATATTATCCTTATTTATGTGTGTTATTGCTTAAGCCAGAGATCTCAACCTGGTAGCCTATGAGCTAAATCCAGTTTGCAGATGAATTTTGCTTGGCCCACATACTTGTTTCATACAAAAGACATAAATATAAATGTATGGCTTCCCTTGGAAATATTTGGTCCAGATAGAAACAATATGGTGGAGCTCATAGGGACCACCCCAGTTTGTTTTTTGGGCCACTTCAGTCATTTGTATTACATGCCTAGTCCAGGTGGGCATTTGAACTTGCAATACTTTGTAGACAACATCTACTTGTCTTAATCATATCTGTAGCCTTACAGCCGATGCTTAGTAATTTGCAGCTGAAAAAAAAAATGTATCTGGTCTGAGAGGCAAGTTTGTTCGTTCGTTCTTTCTTTCTTTCTTTCTTTCTTTCTTTCTTTCTTTCTTTCTTTCTTTTTCTTTCTCTTTCTTTCTTTCTTTTTTTCTTTTCTTTCTTTCTTTCTTTCTTTCTTTCTTTCTTTCTTTCTTTCTTTCTTTCTTTCTTTCTTTCTTTCTTTTTCTTTCTTTTTAAACTGACTTTGAGGTATACCATTGGGATTTGGCCAATTCTTCCTCCCATTCCCTTATCCCATCATAACACTGTTCAAAATCTATCAGTAAGTATGTACTCACCTTCTACTATGTGTTGAAAACTTGGAGATACAAAACAAGCAAGTGTTGTACCCTGCCTTATCCCAAAGGGGAGATTTGAGGTAACAAGAAATATATACGTGGAATAATTTGTGAACAAGATATCATTGCAATTTCAAGACCGCACAGAAAAGTGTTAAACAAATGAGATGCTGGAGCCAGACAGAATTGGGTCTAGATATTGGCCCTGTACTTAGAATCTTCCAATACTGAGCAAAGTATTTACCCTTGAGCCTCAATTTCCTCCATCTTTTGCTGGCTCCCTTTCAAGAGATCTAGATGGGGACAATAATAACATCTGCCCTATAGAAATGTGAGAGGATTAAATGAGCTAACACATGTGAAGTCCATGGCATCATGTCTGGACCTGCTAAGGGTTTTACAGGTGGAAGGGGTTAGTCCTGGCAGAGAAATGATTCAGAATCACCTATGGCAGATACAAGAACATCTCATCACTTGACAAAATTTGCCAAGTCCTCTTTCTCATCTGGTCCATATTATCAGGTGCTATATTCTACTAAAAATGGCTGCTTAATATTCAGACTTTACTCTTATGAGGGATTGCTGATGCTGTGTGTGTGGGTGTGATGAAAAAGATGGGCTTGTCACCATGAGTCCTTTCACACGATGGACATGTAACGGCCAGCCTTGGGTCTGCAGCTGCAGCTGCTATTTGCAGCCCTGGGGCCTCTGAGATGGGATTCTGGGGCTCAGATTTATTTTCTGCCCCGTGCCTTTGTTTGAAAAGACTCTGGTCCCGCTCAGCTGCCCTGACGGTTGCTGCTGTCCTGCAGTGCCCTCAGTTTGCCTCCCTGGGTGAAGGTGGGTTTCCTCCCTCGGCTGTCTCCCAGAAAATTCAGGGAAGTCAACGTCATTATTTATTACTAAACATTTATAGTGTCCTGGACATCTTGCTAAGCATTTTACATGTATTATCTCATTTAATTCTTAAAAAACTCTGTGAGATGGGAAGCCCTTTTATTGTCATTTTAAGATGAAGAAACTGAGGTACAAGGAGATTAAAAATTTTCCAAAGCTCGCAGTAAGAAGTGGAGCAAGTATCTGAAAGCAGGTATGTTTCCCAGAATCCATGGTCCTTTTTTATTTTTAAGATTTATTTATTTATTTGAGGGGGGGGCTTCCAGGGGGGAGGGGCAGAGGGAGAGAGAGACAAGCAGACTCCCCACTGAGCAGGGAGCTGATGGGGGGATCAATCCCAGGACCTTGAGATCATGACCTGAGCCGAAATCAAGAGTCAGACACTTAACCAACTGAGCCACCCAGGGGCCCCAGAATCCTTAAATTATACCTCCTCAAATAAATTTAGGTGAACATCTTTCCTTTGAAAACACATTTCTTCCAATCCTCAGTTGTTTAATGTTCCTTTAGCATGACAAAGAGGGTGACAAAGAGATTCCCTCTGTAGGCTCACTTCATAGATCTCCATAGTGTCACCTGCAACAGTATTTTAAGGACCCTGAATAGCATTTGGGCTAAGTGAGGAAAAAGGAGTGATCCATTAGCAAAATCTGCAATGGACTTTCAGAATGTCTATCTATTGATTATGAAGTGAAAAGATCCACAAGTAAGGATCTTTGTATCTTAATTTTGAGGGAATGTGTCAATAGAATGATTTCATGAGTTAGGACCACAAATCAGACAAAGTCATAGCATCATCTTAATATTCCTAAAGGGTATATTGTCCTTAATTTCCATAAAACAAAATAGAGAAACATTTTCATATCTTAGGACTTTGTCAAGTTCTAAGTCTTTTTTTTTAAGAGAGAGCACTTGCATGAGCCTGGGGGGTGGTAGGAGGGGCAGAGGGACAGAGGGAGAGAGATAATCCCAAGCAGCCTCCACTGCCAGCTCAGAGCCTGGTGTGGGGCTCATCTCACATCCCTGAGATCAGGACCTGAGCGGAAATCAAGAGTTGGACGCTTAACTAACTAAGCCACCCAGGAGCCCCAACTGCTAAGTCTTTGAAGTTAAGAAGAAAAACGTTTACGTATCTTCAAATTACATCAAGTCCAAAAGTCTTTAGGAATAAATGAGAAACCTATGCACATATCTTAAGAGCTGAAGAAACAAAATGCAAACATCTGATTAGCATGGTTCAGAGTTGGTTGGGAGCTGCAGACTCTTGACAACAGAGAACTGGGTACTGCAAGGTAGAGAACAGCCAGCCTCCCGTCAATTTTCAAAGCCCAAACCATAGTGACTA
This sequence comes from Callorhinus ursinus, assembly GCF_003265705.2. NCBI lineage: Eukaryota > Metazoa > Chordata > Mammalia > Carnivora > Otariidae > Callorhinus > Callorhinus ursinus. The sequence goes on from NW_027397076.1 coordinate 8,402,648, forward strand.
CGAGAAGGAGCTCAGGTTGACAGCGGAGTGCAGAATATCTCTGGAGTTCTAGGTCTCATGTCTGGACAAAATCTCTGGTCCCAAATTATCATTACTACCTAGAATAATTTCTTCATTGTGCAAAGGGCAAGCTCAGTTAGCTAGCATAGTAATCATCTTCATTAAGTGATGATGTGTTTTTTTAAACTCTGGAAATATTTAAAACTAAGTGTAGGAAAGTTTCAGAGAAGCAAAACCATGGTATGAATATTTTTGTATTGATCTTTGACATTTGTACTGTACTATTTAGGAGACAGCCTCATAATTCCAATATAAAACGTGTAATTGAGGGCGCCTGGGTGGCTCAGTTGGTTAAGCGACTGCCTTCGGCTCAGGTCATGATCCTGGAGTCCCGGGATCGAGTCCCACATCGGGCTCCCTGCTCAGCGGGGAGTCTGCTCCCTCTGACCCTCTTCCCTCTCGTGCTCTCTATCTCTCATTCTCTCTCTCTCAAATAAATAAATAAAATCTTTAAAAAAAAAAAAACGTGTAATTGATTTAAACTTGTGGTTTTAAGTTGAAACCTCATTGAGTTTTTGGGCAATATCAGCATATCTTTGAAAATTTTATTTTATACACACACACAAGTTATTTAAATATTTAAGGCATTACTTAATTAATAAAAGTAAAATCTTTTAAAAGAAAACCAAATATATAAATTTATAAAACTTAGCCTATTAGAGTGATGTGCTGTTTTAGAAAGATGATTTAGCTAACTAGATTTGTAAATGGAACAATCTAATGCTATCTCTTTAAAAGTGATGGCTAAATTTTACCACAGGTAAAAATATAATTATTACATTTGTAAGCTCATTTTAAAAGCTTAAAAAACCTAGATTTATAGTGTGCAATTACAATAAATTTTTTATTCCAAAATAAATTTCTGAATAATCTTTTCTGCATACAAATGCCTCCAGCAAACCCTAAGCTTTCCATGTGCAGGAAGCATCTCTAACCTGTCATTTGATTCAATTACAGTCTCTTGAGATATCCAAGATTCCTATGACTAATCCTTGTAAGGGACCTCAATCCAATTCAGTTCAATGTCTATTTATTGAACATCTCCTTTGGGCCTAACGTAGTGTTAGCCCTGGGTATTCAACAATGAAAAGACCCAGCACCTGCCCTCACAGAGCTTATGGTTAGCTGGGGAGACAGACACTAACAATTCACCTCACGGCAGTTCACCACATTATCAGACTCATGGTGGAGGGATGGATTGACACCTCTTCAATACCACCTAGTGGACTAGACCTCACTGTTGCTGATGCCACTGTTGGTTTAGTATGATTGTTGGTGACACCAATAGACTTGAAACTATTCAAGAAGCCAGATATGATTTCTTTCATTGGTTGAAGAAGAGTCTGTCCCCACCTGCATGAAGGACTTCTTACAGTCAAAGTTGCATTAGCCACACAGCATGGCTGTGGTTTCTCCCATATTCCTTACCCGGGTTAATAGCTCTACCACCAACCTAGTCGTCCAAGCCAGAATATTTGATTTCACATTGTCCCCACTACCCTGCAAACTCTGCTGAGTCTATTTCCACCATAACCCCATGGTCATTTACCATCTTACAGACAAAGGGAGTAATATTATCACACTGCACATCTAGACCAAGTCTCCTATTACATCCATGTGTCTCTATTTGTGTGTGATTTGCCTCCTGGGACATATTCCCAAGTAGAAGATCTATAGAGTCATATCCCAAACTTATATTACATAAATGACTTAAACATCTAATAACATTTTTTAAATCCTGTGGTTTGCATGTATGTGATCCTGGGCCTTCCACACAGGACCTTAGTTAGCAATCCCCCATGAAGTTTGGTCTGTTCTATAATCCCAATTAGGTAATTAAACATTTTCTCCAAAGAAAGTTACTAAAGAGGGAGGAGGTTCAGATATGGTATCTAAGAGCCCCTTAGACCTTCCCTTCTAGGCATTAAGAACTTTCCTACACAGGCCCTTCTGCTCCTCAGGACCATGTGGATGGGTTCTGAACCTTCCAGGCTAACACCACAATACAAATATTTAAAAACTGAAACTAGAACAACCAACTTGGAAAAATGCCAGGCAATATTTACAAAAGCTGAACATGACCCTGCAATTCCACTCCTAGTTACATACCCAACAGAAATGCATTTTTTATGCACATGACAAGATAAATAACAGCATTTGTCATAATATAAAGAAAACTGGAAATAATCCAATTGTTCACCACCACTGTAATGGATAAGTTATGACACATTAGCTAGCAATGAGAATAAATGATATGGATGAATGTCACAGACCTAATGCTAAACAAAAGCTGTAGAGAAGCAAAAGACACAGAGAGAACATGCTATATACCCTTCTATCTATGAAGAACAAAACAGGCAAAGCTGACCTATGCTGTTAGAAGTTGTAATGTTCTGTTTCTCAGTCTAGATGCTGGTTACACCAATGCATTGTGTCTGTGAAAATTGAGCTATATACTTATGATATATGCACTTTTCCATATGCATATTATACTGCAATAACATTTTCTAAATGGAAACAATAAAATAAAGTATTTTAGCTATGTAAAAAATCAGCTTTGAGAATATAGGATTTGCTCCAAAATAATACAGAAAGCAAGGGACTTGGTAGAATATAAATCAAAAAGATTGGCTATGAGTTGATAGTTGTTGAAACTGGGTGATGGGTCATTATACCTACAGAACGAAGGTTCATTATCATTCTTCTGTTTGAAGTTTTTGATAATAATACAAAAACCAGAGAAAAAAGCTGACTACCTATCTCAGGCTAATGGTGACTGGAAAGAGACTGCCTGGAGGAAATGAAATCACCTTTCCCCACTTTCTCCTAGTGTGAAATCTTTGGGAAATAACAATTTAGTTAAAACTTCTTTATTCGACACGATAAGATGGTGGGTTAATAAAAAAAATCTGATAATTTTTTAAATGATATGTACCAATATTTTTATGTAAACTTTACAAGTGCACATTCAGTCATCTTTCTTTTGGTATAAGACTACATCTTTTTCTTTTTTAGATATGCTGACTGGAGATCTTTGTTATATTTATCACATAAATGACATTCATAGGATTTCCAACATTTGTTTCTCAAAAACAGAGCCAAAACTTAGTCCTAGAAGTCTTCTAGATTATTACCACTTTCTAAGTCTTACAGTTCATGGTTTGACCACTTACGTTGACATTGATTTTTACAATTTGAATTAATTTATGCATTCCACCTAGTTATTATAGAAACAACTCTCCACATTCATATTTCATCTGCTTAGTTAACATTTAATTAAATTCCAATTACAAGTATAACTGGCATACACAAGTTGGGGAACAAACAATACTCTTGATAAGGTTATCACTCCACTGGTAGGAGAAATAAGCCTGTGTAGTTAAGAGTATTCCAGGGTGGGTTAGCCTGGTGATGGGTATTGAGGAGGGCACGTTTTGCATGGTGCACTGGGTGTTATGAACAAACAATGAATCATGGAACACTGCATCAAAAACTAATGATGTAATATATGGTGATTAACATAACAATAAAAAATTAAAAAAAAAAAGAGTATTCCAGGGTGCTAGGGGCATCAGTTGGCACGTGTTTCTAGAGAAAGTAAAGAGAGGTGGTTAATTTGCCAGTCAGTTAAGTAGAGTTGGATAAAGACAGTTAAGATAGTAATATATAGGGGCACCTGGGTGGCTCAGTTGGTTAAATGTCTGCCTTCAGCTCAGGTCATGATCTTAGGGTCCTGGGGTGGAGCCCTGGGTCAGGCTCACTGCTCAGCAGGGAGTCTGCTTCTCCGTCTCCCTCTGCCCCTCTCCCCATCTTCCTGTCCTCGCGCGCGCACTTTCTCTCTCTCAAATAAATAAATAAAATCTTTTTTGAAAAGGATAGTAATATCTATTATTTCTTGACTACTTAGATATGGTACCTAACTCAAGCACTATGCTGAGCATTTTGCATAGATTATTCCATTTAATCCTTTATTAAGGATTCTGCATTTACTATTTAATTCTTCCAATGTCCCCAAAATTATCATCACCATTTCACAGATGAAAAAAACAAGTTTCAGAGAAACTGAGTCATTTGTCCAAATATATAAATGTTTAGGAAGTACAAGAGTCAGAATTTCAACTTGTGTGGTCTGTCTCCAACACCCACCCTTTAACTGCTGTGGTCTCTGTTTCTCGTGTTCGGTCAGCCATGAAAAGCTGGGAAGAAATGTTAACACATGTCCCCATTACCTAATGTAGGAGAACACCATTTGACCAAAAATGTCCTCCACTTGAAGGTGTCACAGGCTCACATTTTGAGGGCTTACTAAATAGGGGAGAGGGTAAGACACCAGAGGAAGCCAACTGTCTGGTTTCATCCTTTCTTAGGAAACTGGTTCTGAAGGGAGCAAAAGAACTTGGTAACCATAATTAGTAGCCATGAGGCACCCTCAGTAAGACCACTTTCTTTAAATAATTTCCTTGGGTATCTTTACACAAGTCAGATTCTCTTCTCTCCCCCAACTGTCTTGGTTATCACAGTCCACTTTCCCCCTTCTGAGGAAGGGAGGGGAAAAAATGTTAAGTTCTAAGTAGATGCTTGCAACTTGCTCAGGGAATTTGAAATAAAAATTTCTTTCAGATTTAGGTGGTTTGCAACCCTGATACCCATCAGAATCTCCTGGGGAACTTTGAAAAAAATACCCCTACCGGACCTTTCACTGCCTGGTTCAGGTCCACATTCAGATTTAATTGGGGTGGGTGGGACGGAGCTCCAGCATCAGGATTTTTTTTTATTCACATTCTCCAAGGTGATTAAAATGTGCAGTCAAATTTATAACCACAGGTGTCAACAGTCAGACTTTTAAGGACCGAGTGGTGTAGTTGATTGGTCCAAAGGAAGGATTCCTCCAGGTGTAGCTCCCTTTTACAGTGGGGGTATTCCTGAAAGGCCACTGGAATTATAAACACCTCCTTGCTCACTAACTTTATAATTTCAAAAGGCCTATTTTTTTCTTTCATTGTTGCTCACTGACATTTCAGCTTCTTTGTCAAGTAGCAATGATCTAATAATTCTATATCATATAACTTTTTAAAATGTGTGAAAATTCACCACCTATTTTTCCCCCGATATCAATATCATGATAATCCAGGGGAGGGGTCAATGATATGTTCAGCTGACTTAGAACAAAACAAAGATATTTTTGTATTTTACTGGTCCACATCACCCAATTGTTTATGAAATAGTCTGTTAGAAAAGACCCTAACTTTACATTTTCTAATTGATTTGAAAGGGAAATGCGAGAAGGAGAGAAAGATCTGGATATTTTTTAAGAACTACACTTTTGCAGGTTATGCTAATGATGAGCAAACCCTGTGCGTCAGAGTATAAAATCGGCCCCAGAGAGGCCAAAGTGGAATTTTCACAGTGCTACCTGGCGTAATTGGTCAAATGTGTCATAAATTGTTATCTTCCCTTTCCTGCCAAACCCAAATGCCCATCTTTCTTATCTATTCTGAGAAAATCAAATGTGCTTGAAATGTTCTTTAAGAGAGACAAGAACTCTGTCGGGACATTTCCATATTTACAGAAAAGGGAAATCATACATTTCCAGTTCTCTCTTATATTTCTCTTCAAGGTTTATTCAAGGTCGTATTAATGTTCTTTTTTTTTTGTAGGAAAAACTTTACAGTCGCTTTGATCAAAATGGCTTTTTTTAAAGAAAGTAAAATATTAAACTCTTACACTGAGCTTTTCTGATACATTTATGTTAAAAGACACTGCTGCCTACCCAAAACAAAATGATGTGTCATCACATTTTTAAAAAATTAGAATTTGCTGTTCCTTCCTTCCTCCTTGGCCATTTTAAACATGTATATTTATAGGTTTGATGAAATGCATACTTTGTATATATTTATCCCATCAACTCTACAGACTTAAGGAGATTTATAGAGTCCTTTTCCCAAGCATAATGGACTGAAATCGCTCTTCGTGACCTCTCAATGTCCCTGTAGCTCTCTGTTCCCCTCTGTAAACTGAGCGACCCTCACAGGAGTCTGAAATTTTCTGAGAGAAAGGGACAGCTCTGCAGGTTTAAAAAAAGTTCTCCCCTCCAGAATTTCCCAGTTTCTAAAGACAGAGAACTAGAGACACTGGTTGAGAGGCCCTCCTATGGGGGAAGATTCTTCATCCCAAAATAAACTCTTCCTGCTCAAGTTAGAGCCTCGGGCTTAAAGTCTCAGCATCCTGGAACCAGAACAATACAAACATGGGCTAAGTGGAATGAGACAGGAGCATTTGTACATGATGTGATCATCGCTTTGTTAGTGCAGGCTCGGTGACACATCGGGAATGTGTGGAAGTTAGGGGGGATTTTAGTCAATATAAAGGAAGACTAGGTGCCATCTACTGGAGAAGAAACGGAACACTCTCCATTTTTCCAACAAAACTTACTGTCTTTTCAGACAATGCAGTGTGCCGGAGCTGGTTACAGGATATACAAATCATCATCCTGTAGTCATGATAAGCTGGAAAGTCTGTCGAGCACATTCCCCAGGCTGCTTTGGAAACTTACATTTTCAATTCCAAAAATTTACTCTACAAAACTCTGCACAAGATGGTAAGGATTATGTAAAAGAACATTTACTGTGGCACTGTTTGCAATTACTAAGAAAATGAGCCAAGGGACCAGTAATAGGAGTCTGATTAAATATATTATATCTATCTGCTGCACAATGAGAGGGCACATGCAAAGGAACTTATAGCCATCAAAAAGAAAGGAGAGGGGCGCCTGGGTGGCTCAGTCCTTAAGTGTCTGCCTTCGGCTCAGGTCATGATCCCAGGGTCCTGGGATTGAGCCCTGCATTGGGCTCCCCGCTCTGTGGGAAGCCTGCTTCTCCCTCTCCCACTCCACTTGCTTGTATTCCCTCTCTCGCTGTGTGTCTCTCTCTGTCAAATAAATAAATAAAATCTTTTTTTAAAAAAAAGAAAGAAGTAGAGTTAAACAGTTTGTCATGGAGCACTATGTTTGACATATCAGGGGGAAATAAGCAAGCAGAACAGTAATATATATATATATCAATATATATATGATACATATAATGTAATCCTGTTTTGTAAATAATATGGAGGACTATTCAATAAAGTAGTGACAGTTTTTATACCACGTCCCATTTGTAACCAGGATAAAAAAAAATGAATTTTAAAGGAAAATAAGAAATTTGCAAGATTTAGCTATGTAGTTTTTTTTTTTAAGATTTTATTTATTTATTTATTTGAGAGAGAGAGAGAGAGAGAATGGGAGATAGAGAGCACGAGAGGGAAGAGGGTCAGAGGGAGAAGCAGACTCCCTGCCGAGCAGGGAGCCCGATGCGGGACTCGATCCCAGGACTCCAGGATCATGACCTGAGCCGAAGGCAGTTGCTTAACCAACTGAGCCACCCAGGCGCCCCTTAGCTACGTAGTTTTTTATTATTTAAATCTTTTACATTTCTAAAAAATGGTTTATGCCCTTTTTAAAAACTTTGATTTACCTATGCACTTCCTTTTCTAGGAATTTATTGTACAAAAAAACACTTGCACGAAATAGCAAAGATTGTGTAAAATCATGCAGATATAGAAAAGCTAAAGAGGGGTGCCTGGGTGGCTCAGTCAGTTAAGCGTCTGCCTTAGGCTCGGGTCATGGTCCCAGGGTCCTGGGATCGAGTCCCACATCGGGGGGGGGGTCCCTGCTCAGCGGGGAGCCTTCTTCTCCCCCTCCCACTCCCCTGCTTGTGCTCTCGCTCACTCTTTCTTGCACGTGTGCACTCTCTCTAGCAAATAAAAACAAATAAAATATTTTTTAAAAAAAGAAAAGCTATAGAAATAGAAAGGGGAAAAACCCCAATGATATACAAAAGAAAAAGATAAATCACCTGAAATTCCACTCCCCATGTATTCAATGTTGTTGGTATATTTCCTTCCTTTTGGTATTGGTTTCACACTGTTCTTTACACACACATTTTATGTGCTGCTTTTCTGCGCCACATTACAGTAACTCTAGAAACTGCCCAGTTTTATTTTTTTTTAAGATTTTATTTATTTATTTGACAGAGAGAGAGACACAGCGAGAGAGGGAACACAAGCAGGGGGAGTGGGAGAGGGAGAAGCAGGCTTCCCGCCGAGCAGGGAGCCCGATGCGGGGCTCAATCCCAGGACCCGGTATCATGACCTGAGCCGAAGGCAGAGGCTTAACCGACTGAGCCACCCAGGCGCCCTGAAACTGCCCAGTTTTAAAGACTCTCCTTTTCACTTCCTATGCTGCATCTTGAGGTAATTTCAAACAAAGCATTCACAGTTTTACCGTACCGTCTTAGCCCCTTCTCTTTGTTAACCTAGTTGAAATATTGTTTTCATGCCGTCACTAAGGATAAAACTCTAGCATCTTCCAAAATAGAGACCAAGGAAACGATCAGATTTCTTTAATGCTCAACTCAGCATAATAACTTGGCTGATGGAATAAATACATGCTGAAGAGTGGCACAAGGGCCTTGTAAATAAAGGGCTGGTTACAAATATCACAATTCTTGCAAAATCTGACCAATTAAGAAAATAAGATCCTTTGGTGAAATGAAACCAACTGGGAAGATAGACTTAATCTGGTTGAAATCTGAGTGAAGAACAGTGTAAGCCACTAGGAAAACTTATTTAGAGAAGTACTTAATAAGTCTGGCTTATGCACTTTCTCTTTAACTGGCAGGGAGGCTCCTAGTGGACTTGGAAAAGCAAAAAGCGGGGTTTATGCAACCCTGAGTGTTGACGGAAAATTTTATTCAAGTGCTTGGCTCGCCCAAGAAAGGAGAGAACAATTGGGGTGACAATGATAGCGAGCTGGAGGCTTGAAGGTTTTGCTACGTGAGGCCCCACTGTATTACACTGTGAGTTATTTTGGGATGGTCACAAGAGTACTTGAACCCTGAACAAAGAACCTCTCCTTGCCTTATCCTACTGCAGATGGGAGTGAAGTGTTTCAAGTGCCCCAAATCTGAAGCAACTGTGAAACTCCAACCAAAAGGCTAATGGATGGGGGTCTTTTCCATTCCTTTGGTCTGCCTTTCTCCTAAAAACCAGTAACATTTCCAAACGCATGTTAGCCCTGTTTTCTCGTGACATTTATAATCGTCTGCTTAGGGGGCATTTGATAGGACTGTTGAAACAGAGTGGGCATCTGATACAGCTGGTGACAGGTACAGTAAGGAAATGTCACTAACTCTGGTTACACTTGGTTTTAGCCAACTTTGTCCTCAGAGCACTGCCTTGGGTACTGGTGGGAGTTGAATTTAGAAAAGGAAAAACAGCACTACCAAGAACACATGCCCGAAGTCATTTTCCCTTGCCGGTAAGCAATTCAGGAATATTCAAGCCTTCAAGACTTTCCTACAGGAGAATAAGTTTTAAATAATAATACAGAGAAAAACACTTTTTAAGAAAAAAAATTTAGTTAACATACAGTGCAATATTGGCTCCTGGAGTGAGGAAAAAAAACACTTTAAAAAACAAGCCACACTGTGGGTAAGTTGGATAATATTAGCTTCCCTTTAAGTTCAACATTACTCAGTATCCACTGTGGAAAATATCCCCGTAACAAGTGAAAACATAGATCCCAAGCCCTATTATAGATTAGTACCGGCTACCTAGAGTCTTCTCCCCCTTCTTTCATTGGCCTGAACTCAACTTGGATCCCAAATGAACAAGGACCTTTCATCTAAGCAACAGACTTCCAGGGCAGTTATAAATATAGGCTCAAACTGCCTTACTCATGGGGTTAGGTTTAACTTCTGATATACGAAGTGCTAATAGTTTCAGTGAAGACCTGGCAAAGTACCTGTAGTGCTCTCTTTCCTTGTACTATATTATGATTCTATTACCCAAGCTAATTCCAACTCATTCAAATGAAAATTTCTCCTAGCCCCTTTGCTTTCTATGCTCATCCCATTTGGATTTAATTACAATGCTCAAGTTCTATTTCATCAAAACATTTAATATAAGAAGAAAACCATTCTCAACTCTCCATCTCAAGAGGACTAATATAATATTACTCTTTACTATTTATGACTACAACAATCCTATGTGGAAGGTAGTATTATCATCCTCATTTTTCAGATGAAGGAACTCCTTTTGCCCAAGTTACACAGCTAGTAAATGGTGGAGATGAGATCTGACTCTGGACTATCAGGTTCCAAGCCCATAGTCTGAAGCTTGGAGAAAATATAAGCTAACTAATACCCTCAGGCTTTCATTTTATCTCCCCCAACTCAATATCAGCTTGTTCATATATTTTGCGCACAATTCAGTGATATGTTTGTTGCTGATACAATTCTTCAATAATTCACTTTCACACATAATACTTAAAGATTTAGGCAATAACATCTTCTCCAAGGATACCAGATTATCTTACACCTATGGATAGAATTCATTCACTGGCTGTGCAAATTCTACCATACTAGTAACATCCAATAGCCATATCAATAGAGTAAAAAAGATACTTTAAGTTACAGTCAGGTGGTTGGGTCACCCCTTTCTCCTTTCCATCTTGGCAACCCACCTGCTGTTGTTACTCCTTTCACATGCCTTACCTCTGCTAACTTGGTTCTCCTCTTCCATTTGACTCTGACACATTCCTGCCTGCAGGTTGCCAAACACCCTTGTGATGGGGCAAAAAAGAAAAAAGTCATGTAAGAGTGTCTACAACTTTCCTTTCCTCTCTGCCAAAGAGAATTCTCCCTCTTCCCAAAGCCCTAAAAAAAGGATTCTTGCTTAATGGAAGAAAAACTAGGTCAATTCAAAGATGAGGAAACTGAGTCATAGAAGTTGCTTTCCCTAAAGTTCATTCTATGGTTAAATGATAACACAAAATTCTAAATCTAAATGTTGCAGGAATTACATCTTGTTAATGCTTGTACCCCCATAGCAAGGTGCTAAATGTGGTAGCATGGTGCTACGTGTCTGGTCCAAATTTGTTGTGTGAATGAAATAGATAGGAAAGAAAAAAAAAAGGAAAAGAGAGAAGAAAAGTGGGGCATCTGGGTGGTGCAGTCAGTTAAGCGTCTGACTCTTAGTTTTGGCTCAGGCTGTGATCTTAGGGTGGAGGGATCAAGCCCCACATCGGGCTCCACGCTCAGCATAGAGTCTTAAGGAGACTCTCTCTCCCTCTCCCCATCCCCCCATGCTCTCTCTCTCTCTTTCTCTGAAATAAATAAATAAATCTTTAAAAATCTTTAAAAAAAATCTTTAAAAAACTGAGAGAGGAGAAAAGAAAGGAAATTGCTAGCAAGTGCTATTTATTACTGTGCTTGAACTCATGGGAGGCAGTGATAAATTAGGTGAAATTATTATCATGGTTGTTTTTGTGCTTCTTCTAACTAGAACCCCTTGCGTGACATCTGAACATACCTAGGTTTATGCCTAATTCTGCTTTAGAGTTGGTTGTGTAATAGTGAGGTGTTGAATTAAGTTGTCCTTGGATGTCACTGAATACCCAATTTTCTTTCTGGGTTTTCATTCCCCATGGATTTTGCCAACCAACAGATTTGGAGGCCTGTTATTTACTAGTGACTATGCAGGGTGAAAGAGGAACAAAAAATGGGTGGGTATGATAATCTTGTTGGGGGCATCACAATATAGAACCAAATAGTTACAGTACAGGATGGTAGGTGGTCTGGTGGAGAAATGTACCCAGTGCTGGGCACAGTGGACAGTAGTTCCATCTTCTAGGGGAAAGAAGAAAATAATCAGGAAAACATTTCCAGAGGAACCCTGGAGGGTATGAAGGACATTCCTGACAGAGAAAGAAGCCAGAACAACGGCACGGAGGCATACACATCATGCTGTGTTCAGGGACTGGTGAAAAGACTGGAGGGGCTGGTGCAGTGCCTGGTGGGGCCTGCACAGTGCCAGCGGCAGAGGCAAACAAGGAGGCTGAGCCAGATTCTGAGGGGCCTTCTCTGCTCAGCTAAGGAACTCAGGCTTCTTCTTTCTTTCTTTTTTTTCTTTTTTAAAAAATAACCAGGCCTGGAGGCGCCTGGGTGGCTCAGTCGTTAAGCGTCTGCCTTCAGCTCAGGTCATGATCCCAGGGTCCTGGGATCGAGCCCCGCATCAGGCTCCTGCTCAGCAGGAAGCCTGCTTCTCCCTCTCCCACGCCCCCTGCTTGTGTTCCCTCTCTCGCTGTGTCTCTGTCAAATAAATAAATAAAATCTTAAAAAAAACAACAACAACAACAAAAATAACCAGGCTTATCTCATTTTCTTGCATAGATTAATATCTGTGCATTCCTTGTTCTCCAGTCTCCTTCTGAGTGGACCTGCTTCACATGCCTTCACCAGCCTGTACCTTGGTCCTTCTGGCAAGAAGTCCTAGAAAACTCTGTTTTGGTAAGACTACAACTGCCAGCCACAGCTTGATGAGAAGCCTGGAACAATGGGAATATTCTGGAGGGGTGTGTGTGTGTGTGTGTGTGTGTGTGTGTGTGTGAAGGGGTGTGGGGAGAGACATAAGTCTCTTAAGTATGCCACAAAACATTATTTTTGTTGTCCAAGGAAAAACTTCCTAAGAAATTTTGTTTCTTAAATCGGCTTTCAGTATTATATATGTATTTTCACTATTACATAATTAACTAATCTTAAAGTAAAAGGTCAATAAAATTAAAGAGGTAAATAATTCCATTTAAAATACCAACTACTAGCATTTACAAAATTTTTTGTCTTTTTTATTTTAAGCATTGTGTAAATCATTTTTTATGTAACTAGTATAAAGCACACATGTCCTGTTTTCTACTTTTTCACTTAGGGTATCTCAGAGTTCTCCATTTGTCTATTCATTTGCCCATTTATTTTATAAACTATAAAGTAGTAGTAGTAACCATAAGGATATGCATATCTTATCTAACCATCAAAGCAAATCTATTGGTTAGATACTCTTGTTATCCCCATTTCAAGATGAAGAAACTAAAGCCCAAAGAAATTAACTGACATGCTTAAAGTCACACAGCCAGCAAGCGATAGACCCAGGACTCAATCATAGGCACAGTATATATCTAGTTCTGGCCTTTATGATTCTATTACAATGTACTTAGTACATTATGGTTTGCTTAATTACTCCCCGGTTTTTAGCCATGTGAGTTTTCTATTGCATTGCTGAAGAAAAATTTACACATTTTTTAAAAAACTAAAAGGGGTCATAAAGAGGGGAGAGGTAGCTATTTCTTCAGGGTATATTCCCGAAGTGAGTACCATTTATTCTAGGAAATTTGTTTATGTGGCTCAGTTCCTTTCAACAATCATGCTACTGATTCTTGCAGCCCCCAATTACCTGTCAACATATCTGCTGCTCAACAGTCCTGCCAACAATGAGGGCTTTTTTCTCACACTTTATTTGATTTTCTTTTCAAATCTCAAAAGAAATACCTCCTTTTTGCCACAAGCCTGAATAAGCGAACCTTCTCCTCTGTAGGATTTCCTCTACCACAAATATCATCCTCCCTCAGATCTCAAGGTAACTAATAGTAACAGTTGAAATATATCCTTCCATACCTTTCTCTGTCATATACAAATATATTTATACATATGGAAGGCTTTTCCTCTTACCTTTTTTAACTTGAATGGATTGAGCTATACACATTATAGTACAACTTGTTTTCTCACTGTATCATGAATATTACTTAAAATAAATACATACAGCATTACTTTTACTAGTATGGATATACTGCAAATTTTCTTTTTTTATGTTAATGGATATAATATTTTTGCTCAAATAATGCCACACTAAACATCCTTGTATAAATATCCTTATATTCTGGTGCTCCAGAAAGAACCAAAGGGTATGAATGTTTTTAATTTTATTGTATACTGCTACATTTCTCTCCCTAAAAGTTGTAGTAACTCAAAATTTTTTTTAGTAATTCAAATTTTTAAAAGCAATGCATGGCAATGTCTATTCCCTCATAATCTTGTTAACACTGGATATTACTAATATTTTTAATATTTTCCCAAATACTTCCCCCCCAAAATGGTATCTCATTGTTTTAATATACATTTCCATGATTACCAGTGAGGTAGAGTATCTTTTCATGTATTTAACATGTTTATTAGCCCTTGAGGGAAGTTTCTCTTCTATGAATCCATTTTTACTTATAAGCACTTTATAATGTATTGCTCTAATTGAAAATCCATGCATGAGAAACAACAGTTTTTATAAATCTTTATAAATTGATAAATGTAGACGTGCTTATTTCAGGTGAGAGAGGAGTTGTATAGATGGGTTGATTGTGAGGTGTTTCTATTTACTATTTAAAAATTTTTAAAGATACTACTCTATGTGCACACACAGAGTTGTTTCTGTGTTCTCTTCATTTTGCTCTTCACTCTGCTTTTCTTTTTCTCCATAACAGATCCTGTTGGTGCCCTCCCCATGACCCCTGGGCACTAACCATTCCAGTGCATGCTTGTAGGAGTCGTCTCCACTTAAGGGCCTGTTCTTGGCCCCCTGGAAGCAGGCTAAGTGGTTGGGAATTGGAATATAAATACCTTAGCTTCCTCTCCTCTGGGGAAGGCAAATAATTTTGAGATGCCTCTGAGATGGTCTCTCAGAGTTCCCCAGTGTGATTGCTCAGTGACACACCATTATTGCCCTCCTCTTCCATGTCTTTCTTCCCCACCTCTTTATTAATGCTTCCTCCAGGAATATCTACTTCAAGCCAGGCATTTTGTGAACTGCTGGCTACACTCTGTTGAATAAGATGCCCAAGGTTCTTCTCCATGTGAACTTAGTTTTATTATTTTTTTATTCTTTGTTTCTGAACTTGTTGAATAGCATCAGCAAGTGCAAGTTGCAGAACACAGATGCTACAGAGCCCAACATCGTTCATTCAGAAGGAGGTCTAATATTCAGGTGGTGTTGGAGTGAACTCAAAGAGGCAGAAAACTTGGAATCTGCTCCTTTTCCCATTCTTTGCTAGGAATTTGGCATGAACACGTCTAACTTGAGACATGTTTCCATAACCAATCCCAAGTGTTTACATCCCTTACCGCAACTCTACCCCAGCCCCATCTCCCAATTAGGAACCCAACCTGACTGATAAGTAAATCCTCAGTCACAGGAGATCTCAGAGCACAGTGTTGGTCTTGACCCCACATCCTGTTCAATGGATTGTAAGGACTCCCTTCTACACACACACACACACACACACACACACACACACACACACACACATTAACAAAATGAAGAGTCAGAGTACAAGCTTCAGAAAATTTCTCTTTGAATATGTGGGTTGCTATGGGGATGGGAGTGTGGCAGAATTGGAGAGGGGCTTGTGGAAGTGACTATAAATGAAGCTTAAGTAATTTTCAAGAACGTTTTCCTCTCTAAGTCAGGCTTGAGCAAGAGCATCACGTTGGGCTCCCTTGGCTTGTGATGAACACATTTTTATGTTCATTTATTTAGTAATGTGGTAGGTTCAGTGTGGTAGGTAATTGATCAACCATGGTGAACACATACCTGCCTGCCAGGGGTTGATGGTGAAATAAGACACCTTCCTTAACAAGTAGAGGCATAAGTGAGATATATGGTACCAAGCAAAGAACAGGGGCTATAAGAATAATTCTATTTTATATTTGTTATTTATTTACATATTACATTTGTGATAGCATAAAAGGGGAAAACAGAGAGAGGCTTGGGGAAGGGAAGCTTTCTAAGGAAGCATTAGTAAACTGTGGTCTTAAGAATGAGTGACAGTCCTGAGCCATGCCTGAGAATGGAAATGGAGAGCAACAGCACTGCAAGGGTTAAGGGGTGGGAAAAAAGGTGCTACATTCTGGAACTGGAAAGCACAGGGAGCATAGAATCTAGTAAATGAGATGAAGAGTGGGGAGTTGGGGTTGGAGTTGGAGGTGGTGCCTTGTGGCTTCATACCATGTATATTCACATGTCTGTCCCTAGAAGATTGTTATTTCACTCCTAGAAGTCTCTTAAACTTGGATTTTCTGTGCCTCAATTACCTCTCTGAAATATGCACCAAGATTGATAACTGGGCCACCTGTTTGGGAAAAGATGAACCTGCTTTGAATAGAGACAATTACCAGGAAGGAATAAAAAATGATGTGTGCCAATAATCCCACTAAACCTTCGGGAGTATGTCCCTGTGTTGATACATGAGACCACTTGCCAGGATCACCCACATAGGCTTTCTGTGCTTCCTGAAACACTTCCTTCCCTTGGCTCCCATGACTCATGCCTTTTCTAGTTTCCTCCTATGTTAATATTTGCTCCTTTTTCTCCTTTGCAAGCTCTTCACTGGCTCTGGAAAGGTGGGAGTCCTTCACAGGTCAGCTCTCATTTTTGCTGGTTAGTGCCTACTTATCACTCAAATTTCATTCTAAGCATCAGTTCCTTGGTGAAGGGCTTTCCTGGTCTCCTTGACTAATCAAACCCCCTTGTGGACTGACATTTGTGTCCCTCTAAAATTCATATATTGAAGCCTTAATGTCCAATGTGATGGTATTTGGAGATAGGGTATTGGGACATAATTAGGTTTGGATGAGGTCATAAGAGTTGGGACCCCATGATGGGATTTGTGTCTTTTTAAGAAGAGGAAGAGACCAGAGCCATGTGAGGACACAGAGAAGGTGGCCATGTGCAAGCCAGGAAGAGAGCTTTCACCAGAACCTGACCATGCTGACATGCTGATCATGGACTTCCGGCCTCCAGAACTATAACAGATCTCTCCTGTTAAAGCTGCCCAGTCTGTGGTATTTTGTGGTGGCAGCCTGAGCTGACTGATACACCCCCTCTTCCAGGCATGGCACCATTCTCCTGTCCTTCAGATGTCCTTATAGTCATGATTTTCATTTAATTGGTGTGATTAATGGATTTCTTTCCAGGATTTAGCTCCATGAGTACAAATGCTCATTTCCTAAGGCTTATCATAAGAACTAGCTTCATGTAATGTAGTCACACAGTCCCCATGCTCAGAAGGACCCCATGCTTGGTTTAATGCTCTGAGGTCACCATCTTGAAATTCTTAATGCTTTTTGAACAAGGGGACCTGCATTCTCCTTTTTTACTGACCTCACAAATTATGTAGCTAGTCCTGCTTATCTTTTTTTTTTTATCTCAGCATTGAGCATAGTATCTGGCACATAGTAGATCCTCAATAAATATTAGTTGAATGAGTGGGTGAATGCATTAGTAACTGACTGGTTGAATATAAAATGCCAGAGCTAAGAATTATGGCTGGGTCTGTCTGACTCCAAAGCCTATGCATTTTCTGCCTCCCCATATACTGCTATTTGTACTTACATATGGAGCTGGGTTTGACTAAATCTGCCCAAGGACCTTCCTCTCTCACTTATTTTCCAAATTATTTTCTCCCGGGGCATCTCTGGGGTAGTGTTGCAGTGGCAGCATTCTCTGGCATAAACATCCCTCTGAGTCATAGAGCAATGCCATCGCAAGGGGCCGGGACAGCTGCAGCTGTTAGGCATCTGTGAGTTACTTTGAGATGGCATGAAAAATATCCCCCAATTGGTTAAATCTACCTTACGTCCTGCCCCCAGATCTGTAGGATTGACGTTTCCAGAGAATACTTTTATATACATATGAAAATACACCACCTGCCGCTGAAAGGAATGTACCTTCTCAAACTCAATGAAGAGAATCTTTCACTTCAAAATTAATTCAGATTTTTATCTGAAACTCTTTGACACCTCCCTAGTCATAGTTAACTAACAGGAGTAACGTGAAGGGATTACACTTGGAATCAGGAAGTTGGGGCCATCCGGGAGAATTGATTCAGTTTAGGTAAAGGAATTTGCGAATTGGCTTGCCTCCCCAAAACCGAGAGGTCTGTCTCCATGGTTAAGCGTGCGGTGAGATAGATTGGCAAAATCCTACCTTGAAGCAACCATCAAAGCTAAAAAGCTGGGTCCGCCTTTGGTGCAGTGCCCACGGGGCAAATATTTAGCTCTTTCAGCATTCCAGAGATGAGCTCTGTGCCCATAAACCATCTTCCAATGGCAAGCTGGGGAGAGGTTCAGGCTCAAAGAGAATTAGCTGGTGTGCTTTCAGTCATGCATAAATCATACCCTGGGTGAGGGGCAAGGGGCAAGGGTTGCTGGGCAAATGGATCGGCTCCAGGAATAGCAAGGCCTAACATTCTTTAAATAAAAATCGGACCGGGGCTTTTTTTGTGAGATTGTGCTTTGCGGCATCAACAATGTCACTTACCCTATCACGGTCGTGCCACCTTTGCTTCAGTTTGTCCTCTTGGTATTATGATGCAGGGATGGATAAAAAATCCCATCTACTTTGGGCTCCTTGAAAAGGTGGAGGGTATTATCTTTTGGATTGATAGGTTTAAATGGTTGGTGGTTAGAATCTCAAGGAATCTTCAGTCTGCCCAGTAACTCTGTGTACCCTAAAAAAGTCTCAAGAGCTGTGTTTGAGGTCCACATGAGTCTCTGGGAGGTACAGAAAGGACACTGTAGCACATTTGTCCATCCCAGACAGATCAGGAACTCTCAAAGACCAATTCATTCTCTCTGATACCATCCCAAGAGAACACGAGACCAGCAATATCTCCTACCAGCCACTCAGCTCTCATATAATAGTATTGATAATAATGGTAAAGGCATCACTAACACTTTTTTAGTGATCAAAATATACAGAAACTATTCTACATGTATAGACATTTTACATGTATTGATTGATTTACTTTATGCAACAGCTCTCTGAGATAGGTACTATTGTTCCTCTCCTTTGACAGATGAGGAAACTGAGGCACACAGAGTTATGTAGGGTCCCTCTGCCTAGGGAAGGGACTACAGTGGTTTTCCTCACCATATTTTCAGGACTCTGTTGTAGGAGTTTGCAAAGGTGACTTGAAAAATAGGTTTCAACATAAGGCATTTGGTGGTGATGCAATCATTCAGTCTACAGCAGTGTTAACCACTAGGCAGTTTTGTGTGGTAATTTTTAGGTATCTCCTTGTGAGGCTCAGCCTACACTTACTCCTTTTCCTCTGACACTCAATAGAAATGTTGGATGCCAAGTTTGAAGAAATCTTCCAGACAATATGTCAAAAAGAAAAAAAGAAGAAAAATAGAGCAAATGTAACACCTGAATAATAACAGTTATAATAAGAAAGAACAGAGAAAATGAAGGCAAGGAAAGCCTCAAAGAAATAATTCGAGAACATTTCACAGACTGAAGTATTTGAGCTTCTAGACTGAAAATATCCACCAAGCATCTTGGAAAATGTGTGTGTCTAGTCCCAGACCTTAACATCCACTGCTTACACTACCTCTTCTCTTGGATATCTTTGAGGCATCACCAACTCCACAAGTCAAAAATTGCACTCAGGGTGTTTCTCCCCTCAAATCTTGTTCTCTCTGTGCTCCATATCTTGAGGAAGGGTATATAGCCATCCATCCAGTTATACTGCTTAAAATTCCAGGAGTTATCCTGACATCTCCCTCTCTCCTACTTTCTATATCCATTGCATCTCTAAGCCCAGTTGGTTTTACCTTCTGTCTTTCAGATCCATCTACTTGTCTTCACATTTGACTTCACCTCTTGCGTGGCTGATAGCAAGTGTTCTTATCTCCCTGCATCCTCTCTTAGCCTTCTCTAACCCACCTACCCCCACCCTTTGCTCACCTTGTTATCTAATTATCTTCTCTTTTCTTTTTTTTTAATTTAAGTAATCTCTACACCCAACATGGGACTCAAACTCACAACCCTGAGACCAAGAGTCACATGCTCTTCCAACTGACCCAGCCAGGCACCCCTCTAGCTCTTTTTTTTTTTTTCAAAAGACAAATCTGATCATGTCTTTCCTCTGCTCTTACCCAGAATGGAGATTCTTTGGTGAGACTTAAAATATGTAAGAGCTGCACTTCTTTTTCTGGAACAGTTGGTTTCTTCAGGGGTTCACATATAAGCTGTGATCAAAATGCCTCTATCATATGCTCTGCTAAACACTGAGAGAAACATGAGACTAAGGCTCAGAATTGGTTGGATAACTGAAGAAGAGCAGCTAAAGGGAGGACCAGACGTAGGAGTTGGATTGGCTGTTATTTTAGGTTGCACTTGATAAGAAATAAAGACCATGCGTAGCCCTTTGCCTCGTCTCTATGTCTTGGTGTCCTGACATTTTATTTCATCATAATTACAAAGAATCAAAGTGAGGCTTGACCCAGCAAAGAAAAGCATCCCTAAGGTTTGGAGACCCAGTGACAGCTTCCCAATGTTCTTTATGTAAATATAAAGATGTTTGGCCCTACCTACTTCGAGCTAAAGCTCAGCCAGCCTGCCCTCACTGTTTCAGTCTCTGTCCCTCACTGTGCCCCTGCCACCCCAGGACTTCTACTAATGCTGTTCCCTCTGTCTAGGATGCAGTTCCCTGCTCTGTCTACTTGGTTCACTCCTACTTGTCCAACTCTCAGCCCTATCAGCAACTTCCCTGACCAAATCAAATGCCTTCCTCATAGGCTCTCAAAGCAATCCTTTCTCTTCTCAATAGCAATTATGTCAGTTGGCAATTTTATTTGTGTGACTATTTGGTTAACATTTCTATCCCCCCTGGACTGTAAGCTCATGGGGACAGGGACTGTATGTTCTGCTTCCTTTTGACTCCTCAGTACCTAGCAAAATTTCTGACCCATAGTAAGCCCTCAATACGTATTTGCTGAATAAATGGAGAGTTGAATGACTGTATAGGTAAATGAATGAAAGAATTAAGATTTAGTCATCAAAAATATATTTTTAAGTGGCCCAAAACAACTGTTGTAGAATTACTCCATTGTTTGTTCAAAACCTGTCATAAAAGAGCTCCAGGTAATAATTAATATATCATGGTACTTAGGCCCTCAAATATATCCTGTGATATTAATATGGATTTGTAGCTATAAGCTGTAGTTTCAAGAAGGCAAGTGCTGTCTTCTGCTATAGTGAATCATGGTTTTAGTCTCTTAAGAGATCACCAGAAAGCAAGCTGGGATAATTCTATAGCTGTGAGCTTAATTTTATATCCCAATAAAAATATGATATTGCTTATTTGGAAAATTCAATAAGAATCTATTTGTAGTGGTGTCTGGCTGGCTCAGTTGGTAGAGCGTATGACTATTGATCTTGGGGTCATTGGTTCAAGCCCCATGTTGGGCATAGAGCCTACTTGAAAAAAAATTTATTTATTTTATTTTATTTTATTTTATTATGTATGTTAGATACAATACATCATTAGTTTTTCATGTAGTGATCCACGATTCATTGTTTTCGTATAACACCCAGTGCTCCATGCAGTACCTGCCCTCCTTAATACCCATCACTGGGCTAACCCATCCCCCCACCCCCCTCCCCTCTAAAACCCTCAGTTTGTTTCTCAGAGTCCATAGCCTCTCCATGGTTCATCTCTCCCTCCGATTTCCCCCCCTTCACTTTTCCCTTCCTTCTCCTAATGTCCTCCATGCTATTCCTTATGGGCTATTCCACAAATGGGAAAAGAAAATTTATTTGCAGACTTAATAGTATAAGGAACTTAAAAAATCATAATATAAGGAACTTTGTTGAGTTACAGGTTACCCATCTTTGTGAAAGTATAGCTCAAGACCAAACTCCCCCTGATAGTCTTTGTTTGACGTGAGATAGGAATTCTGGAGTGGCATATGATTATCTTCGCAAAATGTCAGACATATAGTCCCTATTTGGAAAGCTCAGAGCTGGACCTTATTGAAAGTTTGCTTTGATCATTATAAGGATGTGATTAAATGAATATCTGATGATAAGAAAAGGTAACATTTACTGAGCACCAACTCTGTGTCAGGCAATGTTCTAAGCGCTCATTTAATCCACATAACAATTCTGAGTTAAGTAGGGACTATCATTTTTCCCAGCTTATAGATGAGCAAACTGAAACACAGAGGTTATGTAACTTTCCTAAGATTACATCCCCAGGTACTCTGGCTGCAGAGTACCCACACTGCCCAATATGGCGCCCACTAGTTCATGGGGCTGTTGAGCACATGAAATGTGGTCAGTAAGAACTGAGATGTGCTATACGCTAGATTTTGAAGACTTAGTATGAAGCACATATATTTCATTAAGTGTTTCTACTGATTACATGTTGAAATGATATTTTAGACAGGGTTCATCAAGACATGATTAAAATTAGTTTCATTTCTTTCTTTTCATGTAGCTGCCACAAGGAGGCTCTGCCCCGGGCTGGGGGAGGAGCTGTAACTGTAAATTTGTGCTTTTCTAGCTACATGTGTCTATTTAAATTTAAATTAATCAAAATTAATTAAACATTAAACAGTCAGTGCTTCAGTTGTGTTAGCCACATTTCAAATGCTCAACAGCCACATGCGGTTAGTAGCTACTGAAAGGGACACGCCAGAATAGAATATTCCCATCATCTCAGAAAGTTCTGTTAGGTAGCACTGTTATAAATTCATTATAATTGATTTTCGTTAACAAATGACAAACAGCAATTGAACAATAATCAAACAGTCCATACAAGAAGTATGGATTAGGGCACCTGGGTGGCTCAGTTGGTTAAGCGACTGCCTTCAGCTCAGGTCACGATCCTGGAGTCCCAGGATCGAGTCCCACATCGGGCTCCCTGCTCGGCAGGGAGTCTGCTTCTCCCTCTGACCCTCTTCCCTCTCGTGCTCTCTATCTCTCATTCTCTCTCTCTCTCAAATAAATAAATAAAATCTTTAAAAAAAAAAGAAGTATGGATTATATGTATATTGAATACTTCTATATGATATGTAAGGCCTCATTTAAACCTCATAGCAACTTCTAGAGGAAGCCTCTATTATTATCTCCACTTGCAGATAAGAAAACGGAGGCCAGAGGTATGAAGCAGTCGAGATCACATAGCTAAGCGAAATGAGATAGTTGGGACTTGAATACAGCCCGCCTGGCACCGGAGCTGGTGAATCTAACTAGTCAGTCATTCTCAAAGTATCGTCCCTGGACCAGCAGCAGCAGCAGCATCACCTGGAGACTTGGTAGAAATGCAAATTCTCAGGCCCCACCAGACCTCCTGAATCAGCAACTGGTGGAGGGGCACAGCCTGCTCCGTTTTCGCCAGCGCCCTAACCAAGCTGGGTGCATACTCCAGTCTGGGAACCACTGCACTCTGCTGTGCTGCACCCTCGCTTTTAGGCATCTCTGACCTACCCAGCCCTGTGCTCAGCGTTTGCTGCTGGTATATCTTATTTTATTTTTTAAGATTTATTTATTTATTTGGGAGAGAGAGAGTGCGCACACCAGAGTGGGGGGAGGGGCAGAGGAAGAGAACCTTCAAGCAGACCTCCTGCTGAGTGTGGAGCCCAACACGGGGCATGATGCCATGACCCATGAGATCACAACCTAAGCCAAAACCAAAAGAGTCAGACACTTAACCAACTGAGCCATCCAGGCACCCCATGACTGGTGTATCTTAAACTTGGAATCATATGCCTAAAAGAATCTTTTTAGCAGATAAAAGGATAATTAACTAACATGTACTGAGCATTTACTCTGTAGTAGACTCAGGGGGCCATTTCTCACTCAAATGGACTTGGAGTCATCATCTGACTTATCCACAGTCATACAGTTAATAAGTGGTGGGGCAGGGATGTGAATCCAGGCTCCTGGCCCCAAAGCCCATCCTCTTCACCATGAACCCTTACTTAAAGAATGGTGGAGAAGCAACTTTTCATGTCCCTGAATAAAAATGAGTTTTCCAAATTCTCTGCTGCTGGAATGTCCTCCTCCTTGCTTGTCTCCTAAAGGACACAGACTGTCCCTTCTCCTCCCGAGGTCACATTCCATCCATTTCTTAAAGTGTATCCCAAGGGGATGGGTGAAACAGGTGAAGGAGATTAAGAGTACATTTATCTTGATGAGCACCGAATAATGTATGGAATTGTTGAATCACTATATTGCACACCTGAAACTAATACGACACTGTACATTAATTATACTGGAATTTTTTTTTACAAAGTGTATCCCAACATAAAAATAATTTTTCACATCAAAATATATCTGCTCTAGAATGTGCCAACCTGAGGTTCAGGATTTCTATTCCTGAAGGTTTTCAAACAATAAATATTCATTCGTTCATTCTTCATTATAACAAATTATCAAGTGCCTTTTATGTGACAGGTGCAGTCCTAGGCAGTGAAGAGCAAACATGGTTAAAAGAGGAGGTTCCTGCCTTCATGGGGCTTGTGTTCCAGTGGGAGAGACAGACCATAAACAGGTAAGCATATAAACAGAAATAATAAACACATTGTAAAAAGTAGTAGGAAGGAAATAAATAAGATGCTGGGCTAGGGGATAAATGTTGGTCATTAGGCATAGGGATAACTTCGCTGAGAAGGTGACCTTCAGGCTGATACATGAAGGATGAGGCGAAGCCTGTCATCCAAAGAGCCTAGGAGATGGCATTCCAAATGGAGAGAACAGAACATGCAAAGGCCTGAGGTAGAAAAGAGCTTAGCTGGTCCTAGGAACTGACAATCTGTGGAGCATAAGGGGGTAAGGGGAGAGCTAAGCTGAGGTTGGAGATGCAAGAAGGAGCCAGGTCATGCAGGGTCATGTGGGCCAAGATAAGAAATTTGCATTTTATTCTAAATGGGATTTTATGCTTTAGCAAAGGAACAGCATGATCACTGTACCTATTTAATAACTATTTGTTGAACAAGTAAATTGATCAAGGGCATTTAAAACTGATTCTAGTAAGAAGAACTCTTATTTTTTCTTCTGAGAATAATAAAGTGGCAGCTCTAATTTATGAAACACCTTCTATACGCCACTTGTGCATTCATCAAATGTCCTCGCAACAACCTGGTGAAGTGGTACTATCATCATCCCCTTTTTACAGCTGGGGAAACTGAAATTCACAGACATACCTTCAACACATTTACTCAAGTGTTCTTTGAGTTCCTTATCTCATGGATAATAAGTGGCAGATCTAGTCTTAAACTTAAGACTGATTCTGAAGCCCATGCTCTTTTACTAAGTTATACTATGTCTGCTGAAAATTAGAGAATTGAGAAATCTATAATCTCCCTATATTTGCTCTATAATCTGTAGGTAGCAGCAAGTACAAAATGGGAGCTGGCTAGGTCGGGTTCAGAGCACACCATAAGCCTGTACCTCTGACCTTTTATCCCCAACTCGGAACACTACTATGCATGACACCAGGATCTCTTGTCAGGGGTGGAGACAGGGAGCTGGCCGGCTCCATGTGTCTACATTCCCACTTGCTGTCCCAAAGGTCCAACTGCCTGCAGCTCCCCGACGTTAGGCCCTGACTGCTAAGTCTGGTCTGGCACAGGGACAGAGGGACTCCGAGGCCCACTAGTTGAGAATTCTTGCTGGCCGCTTGGGAGGGCCAGATAACGCAAGTGAGAGGCTGGCATGCTAAAAAGAGGGAGTGCTATTTCGAGCCTCTGTTCAAGGAACGTTTCACAGTGGAAAAATGGTGGCACGGTGCACAGGATGTGACCTGACAGGAGTTATGTCTCAGGCATCAGTGCCCTGGGTTTCTATTTTTATTGCTAAAACTTGCAATTTGAACCAAAAAAGGCTGGCCCCTAAGAAATAAGTAAAGATTGGTATGAAATCTGGAAAATTTCTGGAAATGTCATGGATCAAGATCGGAGGGTCAATCTATTACATACATTATGTCATATCTACACCAGGAATACCATGAAGCTATTAAGATGATAATATGAAGCTCTACTTGCCCACAAAGAAATACGTTCATACTACATTTTTCTGTGTAAAGAGATGATTACACAGTGCGCACCGATGGCACCATTTTGTAAAATGCATGCATATGTATATGTGTACAGAAAAGGCTTGGAAGGAGATATTTTTAAAAGGTAACTATTGTGCCTTTATATCTATATTTTATGAACTTTTTACAAGAAGTATGGACTATATGTATGCAACCAGGAAAAAAAAATGAAGCTATTGTCATTCTGAAGAAAAAAGATGGTGATGAAGGGGGTCCCTGACCAAGTGATTAAGGGGAATCCTGTAAGGTAAAGATTAGGTAAGAAAGGGCCAAAGTCCTTAACCTGTGCTTTGTTTCCATTATCCTGAAAGAAAGGGTTTTATTCCCAAAATTATACCAAAATTGCTTATACTGTGATGATTACATGTGAGATCAAGATTAGATGTATAGTTCTGGGTTCAAAGAATATCTAAAAAGTCAATGAAGGTAAAAAGAAGAAATAAAAATTAATCGGCCATCATATCCACAAATTTATACTCAGTTCATGGGAACTAATTAACATGGAAAGCTTTGGCTGGGACCAGGACCACTATTTACATAGGGGTAACAGAAGTCTACCAAAGGCAGGGAGCCCTGTGAGAAGAGAAACTGCATGCTGCAAGAGCTTCAGGCACCTTGACCATGAAAGTTAATATGATGGACACATTGCAGAGAGAAAATAAAACTTACCTCACCGTGTGCTAGTGTCACATTCATCTACCACGTTAATTTTCTTAGTTCTTCAATTTAGAGGGAGGGTTTTTGTCCTCTCAAGCTCCCCATGACTGGATATTCTGCCTACAAGTTGGTGTATTTAAACTGCATAACATTTTGAGTAAATATTTAATTGGAAAGAGGGTCTTTTTCATTAATACTTTGGAAAATATGTTAAATATTATGCAATTATCATATGTAGCACAAAGTTCTCTGTGGCTGGGTTATGGATTGAATTGTGTCGCCCCAAAATTCATATGTTGAAGTCCCAACTCCCAGTGTCTCAGAATGTGACCTTATTTTGAAATAGAATTGATACATAGTTAAGTTGAGGTCATACGATTGTAGGCTGGGCTTTTAATCCAGTATGACCAGTGTCCTTATAAAAGGGGAAAATTTGGACACAGATAGTTGCATAAAGGGAAGATGAGGTAAAGAGACACAGGGAAAGAGACCAAGAACAGACTCTTCCCTCACGACCCTTAGAAGGAGCCAATCCTGACATCTTGATTTCCAAACTTCTAGTCTCCAGAACTTTAAGACAATAAACTTCTGTTGTTTCAGCCACCCAATTTGGTGTACTTTGTTACAGAAACTTTAGCAAATGAATACAAGGAGCAATATATCCTAAGGATATGTGTGCATTAAATTCTAATAATAGGCATTTGAGTTGGGTCACCCTATTTTCCTCCTTTATGGGGGATATCACCAAAGCTCTAAGCGCAGAGCATGCCCAAGGTCAAAGCTGGAAGTTATCTCTGTGTTCTCTTTCTACCTCTGGGTTCCTCCAGAAACCGTTCTCAATCCAATCCTTAGAAGGATATTACAAATGGTAAAGCTATTTATCCCAACAAAACCAACCCCTTGAGGAGATGGTTGCAGACCTTTCTACCCATCAATAGCAGAAAGAGTCCTGGATCAATTATTAAAGGTACCATGATAAGTTTAAGGAAGACTTTGTGCTCGCTGAGTTTTCTCCAAGGGAAGAAAACCATTATCTAAAATGAAGAGTCTTAAGGGTCTATGAGCAGTGACAAAGCCCCTCTCCACCATTTCGCTTTTACATCCCCAGTTTTAGTTCTCCGCAAGATGTTTACAACATTTTTGTTTGTTTGTTTATGATCTGCCTCTCCCTTCTAGAAAGTGAGCTCCATGAGAGCTGAGACCTTGTCTATTCTGTATCCTTGATGGTGCCTGGAACATAGCAGGCTTCAATAAATGTTTTCTGAATAAGCAAATAGATCATTTTAATATAAGTTAATAAAGAAGTCAGGCAGTTTTATAAGATGTTGCAGTCAAATTCTGTTGATGCCAATTCTTAATGCTAGTGTAAGGATGGGAAGATTTTTAACAAATTCAAGCTCACCACACACTCTCTGAGAGGCTGAATGGTTTCTTCCTTAATGCTGTATGGAAAGATATAACTGAATGATTGCTCTGTGTAGTAGAAGAATCTTAATATATGATGATGCATTTTGGGCTGGAAATCTGGCACAATCAACAGAAAAAAAGTTTCTACATAAGGCTAGTAAATTAAATTTCCGAGTTTATTCCTAGGTCTAATGACTTATTAAATTTTCTCAGTACCAGCACAGTAGTTAAAATCAGAGTCTCAATAGTCAGACAGTAGAGACTTAAATTCCAGCTCTGCCCCTTCTTGGCTGTGTGACTGTGGATCCAAAGTCAAATGAGCCGAATAAGTTCTTCGGTATGGAGGTAATAAGATAGCAAAAATATTTTTATGAGTTTGAGTGACATAAACCTTCTCTCACTCAGGGGACATGATAGGATATTCTTGCTTTACAAAAATGTTTTTACATCATCTTGATATCATGTAGTCCCTCCATATAAATGCTTCTAAAAATATCCATAAGAAACGTTGGGTTGTTTTTGCCTCCGGAAAAATTTACATAAGGATGGGCGCCTGAGTGGCTCAGATGGTTAGGCGGCTGCCTTCAGCTGGGGTCGTCGTCCCAGGGTCCTGGGATCGAGTTCCGCATCGGGCTCCCTGCTCCCTGGGAGCCTGCTTCTCCCTCTGCCTCTCTCTCTCTTTCTGTTTCCCTCTCTCTCTCTCTCTGTCTCTCATGAATAAATAAATAAAATCTTTAAAAAAAAGTTTACATAAGGAAAACTAAAAGAAATACCAATTTCCTATGGCCAAATGCATACAACTCATGGTTTTCCCTGTATTTTAAGATGCTTTACATATTTT
This sequence comes from Callorhinus ursinus, assembly GCF_003265705.2. Taxonomy (NCBI): domain Eukaryota; kingdom Metazoa; phylum Chordata; class Mammalia; order Carnivora; family Otariidae; genus Callorhinus; species Callorhinus ursinus. The sequence continues at coordinate 8,431,417 of NW_027397076.1, forward strand.
AAAGTACAGCAATATAATAATTCCATTTGAAGAGCCTAAGAAACAGTAATGTCTCTTATATTCATTATCTAACCTCTTTATATAAGATCAGTGATTTAAATAAAAGTGCCACACAAAATTGACAAATCATGTCACTGTCTTTAAAGAAAAACTCAAAGTTAGCTTACAAAAAAAAAGGCAATGAATAAAATAATGCAATAAGTAGATAGATGATAGATAGATAGATAGATACACAGATATAGTTTATGCCCCAGTCTACCCAAAAAGTCTATAAAGAAGCAGGCAATAAATGCACATAAAAGTGTGTTTGATAGGGGTGCCTGGCTGGCTCAGCTGGTTAAGCGTCCGACTCTTGGTTTCAGCTCAGGTCATGATCTCAGGGTTTCAAGATAGAGCCCTGCATGGGTTTCTGTGCTGGGCATGGAGCCTGCTTAAGATTCTCTCTCCCTCTCCCCCTGCCCTTCTCACCCTGCTGGAGTGCGCTCTCTCTCTCAAAAAAAAGGTGTGTTCGATAAATGAAGATAAGAAAAAACAAAATAAACATATACAAAAGATGAATAATTGAATCAGAAGTTATGAATAAGAGTGTTTAAATGGATAAATAAATGAAGGGGACTGATTGTTATTGAATGTCTACGATGTTATGTTCTGAATTTCCTGGCCATTGTGGCAACAAGGAAGGAAGAAGAAGCAAATTAGATGCAATCACTGCTTCTCAAACTTCCCCATTTAAGTTTGAGGAGAATGATCCTGGGGTGCATAAGCTGAAAGAGTTCACTAGAAGTGAAAAATTATTTTATGATCTAGTATAAGAATCAATGGAAATACTGTGTTCTATCATTAATGCATTGAAATTTGTTTTAATAAAAAAATAATCATTTTTCTTGTCCCTGTCTGCATAGAATTTGTTCTCTAAAATGAAGTAGCATGTTGATCCTTAGCTAAACACCATATTCCCACAACATCATACATTTCCTCTTACTCCTGGGAAGTAAATATGCAGTTTGAAAAACATATGTTTACAAAACTCTCATTATCTGATTTATTTGTTAAAATCATTCAACACACTTTTTAAAGTAAAAAATTTAAATTTAAGTATAACACATGTGCAGGGTTACACCCTAAGAAATAGTATTAAAAAGAAATAGGTTATACCTTATAAAGACTGAAACTCAGTCTTGAAATTCAGCCCCTAACTGGCTTAAGGTGATCTACTCCTAATCTATATTCTAACCAAATCTACGAAAAAATTCTTTCTGGAGGAAATAAGATCATTCAGAGTCTATAATTTTTCATATTAAATATCTGGCATTCATTTAAAAATTACCAAACATACCAAAAAATGGGACCAAGAGGAAAAATAGACAATAGAAATAGACTCACAAATGATCCAATGGAGAGGTAGTAACTGCCTTGGCCAAGAAAAGGTAAGAACCAAGCTGATTTGCCTCTGCCTGAGAAGTTTAGCATTAGGAGGCAACAGGTATCATAGAAAGCAGAGGGCAACATAGGGTTGAAAACAATGATTAGTTGGAAGTCTTTAAATGGAGCAGCTTCATCTCCAATTCCTCCATCAGAAAGGTAACTCTTCTATCTAATAGGAAATTATAAATTGATCATGTGAGGAAATTGAATCAGAATGGCTCCAACTTATGGTTGGAGGGTAGAGTGAAATGTGAAGCTAAAAACACTAGTATTAAGTGAACATCTGCTTATTGAATACTTCGATCTTTTTCAACCTGCTCTGAGAACTCCAGGAAACTTGTCAGTCTCCCTCCAAGGAGTATTATTCTTGGGAAGATTTCTTTGCAGGTGAGGGTATTTGGGTTTCCTAAAGAAACAGCCTACTCTCAACCACACCATTTTAAAGTGAAGCCCATAGTTAGCAAATTCCACCAAAAAAATACTTTTTAGCGCATGTTAGTGGAAGAGTCAAGAATCACCAGACATTTGAAGAAAATCACGAACATAAGACAGAAGGAAAAGTAAATAGGAAAAAAAAATAGAAAGGAGTACTTGGAAAGAAAGGAAACTATGCTGGAAATGGAAGAAAACTTATATATTTAATAACCTTAGAGAGATAGTAGAGGATAAGGCATAGTGGGGAGGAAATTATCAAAGAAGTAACAAGAAAAATATCCTATAACTGAAAAGCTCACGTCTCCAGGTTTAAAAGATCCCATAAGTGCTCAGCATATTTTTAAAGATACACATGTCAGGGCACAAATCAAGAAATTTTAGAATACCTAGGATAAAAAGGAGATCCAAAAGCTTTCAGAAAGGAAAAGAAAAGGAGCTACTGTCTCAAGGGCATGTAGTGTCACAAAAAACAGTGAATATGAGAAGGCAAGGGAGAAACGCCTTCGAAATTCAGAAGGAAACTGGTTTTTAACCTTGAATTCTCTACCCAGTCAAACTATAACTCAAATATAAGGATAAAATGAAGATCTTTTACATATACATGGACTAAAAATATTAACCTACTATGAAGTTACATATTATGAAGTTATAACAAAAGTTATTTGAAGGGTGCCTGGGTGGTTCAATCAGTTAAGCGACCCACTCTTGGTTTTGGCTCGGTTCATGATCTCAGGTTGTGAGATCTAGCCCAGTGGCAGGCAGAGTCTGCCCAAGATTCCCTCTCCTTGTTCCTCTCCCTCCCCACCCCACCCCCAATTCATGTGCTCTCTCTTTAAGATAAATGAATGAATGAATGAATGAATGAATGAATAAGTAAATAAATAAAATAAGAAGTTATTTGAAGATGTTCCTTAGCAAAATGAGAGGAAGCCTGATATCCTATAAGTGTGGACCCAGCATAGAAGAGTGCAGGCTGATAATGTTAGTTGATAATATCTAAAGTTGGGAAACCAAGAAATAGTAGCACTAGCATTTATTTAGACATGTGTCATAAATATAAAAGAAATAGCTAAAAAATTTGAAGTGGTTGCCTCTGGACAGCAGGTCTGGAAGAAGGGAGGATTAGAACAAGGTTGCTACTGTTTTTCTTTTTTGTTTGTTTGTTTTTGTTGTTGTTGTTTTTTAAAGATCCCATCTATTTTACAGAGAGAGACACAGCGAGAGAAGGAACAAAAACACGGGGAGTGGGAGAGGGAGAAGCAGGCTCCCCGCCGAGCAGGGAGCCCGACGCAGGGCTCAATCCCAGAACCCTGGGACCATGACCCGAGCCGAAGGCAGACGCCTAACAACTGAGCCACCCAGGTGCCCCTACTGTTTTTCATTATAAACTTTTTAGAACTATTTGAAGCTTAAATTCTGTACATGAGTACTTTGACAAAAATTTAAAAATATACTGATTTCTAATTATATGTATTTAAGACTGATTAATATCACACTGTTTTCGAAAGGTATACTAATATAAACTCCCATCAATAGTGATGGAGAGTAGGTGGTTACTTTATATATGGTTTTTGCTAAAAGCATTGAATAATCTTGGCAAAGGCTTTTCTGCAAAATGATAATACTGTGAAAAAATAGCAGTGACACAGGAGAGAACCTATATTAATGCATGCCTAAGATAGTCTTTACATCAGCAGACATTATGGTGTAGTAGAAAGAATTAGATGAACCTGAGTTCAAATTGACAATGGGACCCTCATTAGCAGGATGACTTTAGAAAAGATAGTTAAATTCTTCTGGTGTCAGTTTCTCCATCTATAAAATGGGGTGCTAACACCCACCTCAATCCATGGTATAGTCTGCCTGAAAGAGAAGGGGAAAGAGGGAGAGAGGAGATGGCAAACAAACTAGTATTCTAGTAAATTCAATCTTCTGCTTTCATCCAGAATTGATACAACTGAGTGTCATAAGTAACTTGATTCAGTTAATGGCTCATATTGGGTCTTTCTCCTCCTCCAGAAACTGACACTAAGACAAGAATGTGAAAGTCAGTAGTCCGAGAGGTGGTTCCAGGAACTAGCAATAGGGAAATAGGGAAGTGCAAGAACATTTCTCAGCATTATTCCAACTATGGGATGAAGAAGCAGAGGTAAGTATCTACCAACTCCCATATGTCATTGATTGAGAACTGCTCTAAGGAGCCATTAAAAGCTTGAGTACTTCTAATGTACCCCCTCTCATCCTCAGAGCAAGCTCTGGCAACCAGAAAATGCTCTTGGGGAAAAATCAGTATTGGTTATCTTATTTAATTGTAACTGGTTGATTATATTATTTTGAGTTCTTCAAATTTAATCCCAATGAAATTAAATCATGAAACTGGAACATTGTAAGAGACCTTTGAACAAAGGAAAACAGATATGAATAAAGCCTCCATATTGTGAAAGTTAGAAATTATAGACTTCAATTTCTTAGGTTAGCTTCAGTTATAAAATATAAGTTAAAATTTTATTTAATGTTTGGAGAATTTAAATACTGTGCTGAAAGTGTCTTCTCAGAAAGATAAGGAAAAGTTGTTTAGAGACTATTTAAATTCCTACGAGCACAAAAGTACCAAGAACAAAGAGCATTTTTGGAGATTAGCCGGGTAGGGCAAAGGTCTTTAAAATTAAACTATACATGATATGATCCTTGTTACTGTAGTTAAAAATTCTAATGAACTTTTGTCATTCTTTTGGCTGCCCAGCATCTGAACCCCATTCTATGTTTGGGGAATTTTTGACCTTGTAAGTCTTGATAGGATGCAGAAACAGTCTCCCATTTTAAGAATTGAAAGTTCCAGATAATCACTTTTCTAGCTTTCTTTGCAGTCAAGTATGGGCATATGACCAAGCATGAGCCAACTAGAAGTACCCTTCCCAAAATTTGAACGGGTTCTAGTGATTTATAGAAGCAGGGATGGTAGACAACCACCTGTGAAAGCAATGGCAGTTGCAGCAAGATAGTTTCTGGGGACAATGGTGATGCTATGGTAGCTCTTTTCAGTGATACGTGAGATGACGTTAAGTCGAGGCATCTGGTAATTGGTAACACTGGCAGTGTTATGTGATGTCCTAACTTGGCCAGAACTTTGATGTGGTTTAGGGCTTTACGTCTGGCTGCTTATTCTCCAGCTTCCTCAGAAATTCTGTAAGCAATATTTTTAAAAACATCCCAGTGAATACTTCAGTGAGGTAAACCTTCAAAGCTGATTTCAGTTAGCTACAACCAAAAGAGTTCAAAATTCATTACCAGCAAGTAGGGTGTTGTCAGTAGCAAATGCTAAAATGTGGAATTAGCAATCTCAGACTTCTGAACTTGAATTAACATACTGCTACTCAGTACTGAGGAAATACATCTTTCAAATGCCTATTTCAGATATGACCATAGAAAAAATAAACTGGGAGATTATTCCAAGAGGCAGAACCAGGGATCATGAAAGACATGATGAAGGGCATTCCCTGAAGAGAATGTAAATAGGGTCAGCCTCATTGACTGAGAGGAATTTACCTCTGTCCCAGGCGGGAATCTCACCATCCCTGTGTAGTTTGGATAAGATATGAGTTATGGGGAAGTGACCAGGAGTGGTTTTCTGCTCTTGCCCTTTCCCAATGTAGTCTATTGCTGAACCATGAAGAGCAAACACAGTTATGGATCAGAGGAGACAAATGAACATTTGTATGAATCATGTTTCTAGCTTCTGTAAACTTGATGCTTTAACGTCTGCCCTGCATGCATAGGCCAGACACACCTGTTTCTGGACAACCCAGTAATATGCCTGAGTTACCTTGCCTTAGCCAACTGCCTCCCTTGTCACCTTCTCCATTCCCCCCCAGGAGGAATCCTCCCTAAGGTGTAATTTTTAAATACAAGTCAATAAATCCAGAGTCTACACCCCAACCACTTCCCTTGTGGGGTTCTCATGCTCTGGGCCACTATGTACCCATCCTAAACACCCTAAGGCCAGGTACCAGGCAAGTAGGGGAAGCCTCTTTGCCCCACTAAATTATTTAAACTAGCCAATCCTAAACCTGTTCACCTGCCTCACCCATTTCTTCTTGCAGAAACCACAATAAAACCTCTTGCCCACAGTTTCCCTTTCCATCTGCCTCATGACTAACCCAAGTGCTTCTCCATGTAGCCATCATGGCATGATGTACTCTCTTTCTTGGAATTGTGAGTGCAATAAATGATTTCTTTGATGGCACTCTTACCATGTCTAAATAATAATAGTATTAAAACTACATTTTCCAGCAATCCTGGACTTGGATGTAGTAACCTGATGAGGTTACTTCCTGTTAGGGAATACGTGAATAATTTCAATAAAGGCATGAACACCTTTTAAGTATGGAGAGATATTGGGCACTCAAAGTGGTGGACTATAGCAAACATTGTTGGTTTTCCACTCAACATCCATTACTCTCTCCTTTCAGGCAAAATACTAGTTTCATTCAGGTATTCATCTCTCTCTTCACTAACCCAAGGGATCATGACCCTTTTCCTCCTCCAGGATTGAATTCCCTTTGGTCTGAGCCAGTAACAGTGGCTCTTTTCCTTTGCCAGTGAATGATTTAGGCCTGAGCAGGGATCCCAAGTATGGACAATAGGACATGAGATGTTCTGGGGGGTTCTGGAAAATTTCCCCGACTGAAAAGAGGACACTGGTAGAAGTGGCTCTTTCTGTTGGACACTGCTGTGCTGATAAGAGTTGGAACTGCAGTAGTCATTTTACTCTTAGCAAACCTGAGGAAAAGGCCAATGGCAAGAAAGTGTAACAAAAGACTCACCAGAAAACGAAGCCAGAACAATAATGTGTCATGGTTGTAGCATACTCTTCCTTTGGACTTCTTTATCTGTGAAATATTAAATTTTCTTATCATTTAAACCAGTTTGAGTCAGGGTCTTTTGTTACTTGCAGCCCAGTGCATCCCAGTGAATTTCCCTCCTTTTACTAAGAGTTAATAAGAAATGAAGTGTTCCAAGAGGTATCAGTCTGACTTATCTGAAACTTGTAAATGTGATCTTTCATCACGTAACTTGCTATAATTTCATTGCATATGTAACGCATGATTATTAAATAAATTTTTATTTGTTCACCTATATCATACATTTTTGATTATAGGAAATTCTGTTTGTTCACTTAAGCTGCATATGAATTCACTGGCCTTTTGTTGATTAATCCTCCACTACAAATCCTGGGTGAGTGTGCTTATCAAGGAGAATCTTCCCTAGCTTCCACAGCTGTCAGGAATTAAACTATCTCTGATAGCAGATCCAAACATTGTACAAAGCTTTGTTCTTGCACAATTTGCAAATTTCTCATATTTGAACCACATCTACTTCTTTGACACTGAATTTTGACTCATCAGATCACCACTGAAACATTCATGTGCTCTCTTCATTTGGATTTCTGATTCTGGGGCCCACTACCAAAAAACAAAACAAAACAAAAACCTAGATGCTCTAGATTCTTCTTCCACATTTAGTCAAACTAGTTCATGGCCAAGCTAAGTCAGGGCTGCTCCTGACAGACAATCTTTGAGGTAGTCTGTTTCACACATTTATGGGATGCCTCACTGTGCTTGCCTGACAAAGCCACAAATCCCGGGGCGCCTGGGTGGCTCAGTTGGTTAAGCGACTGCCTTCAGCTCAGGTCATGATCTCGGGGTCCTGGGATTGAGCCCCGCATCGGGCTCCCTGCTCGCCGGGAAGTCTGCTTCTCCCTCTGACCCTCCCCCTGCTTGTGTTCCCTCTCTCGCTGTCTCTCTCTCTGTCAATTAAATAAATAAATAAAATCTTTAAAAAAAAAAAAGCCACAAATCCCTACCTGCAGACCCTTTTCTTTCTAGTAACTATCCACTGCTCTTAAAATCCATCCAGGCTTAAGGAGGCAGCCATCTATTAAATTCAAGCTAATTTTTCACCATATTGCAAAGGCAAACATAGAGTATCTTCAGCTTTGAAATGGGGGGCAGGAAACTTGAAGAAATATGGTTCATTTTAGTTTAAAAGTATTTTCATTAACTTTCAACAATCCATGAGAAAGGAGTAAATTGCTTTAAGCCTATTTTACATTAATATCATCAGGATTTGTATGATCAAAACACAAACTCAAATTCCATCCAGATTACATGAGTTGGTAAAAATATATTAACCAAAATATCTAAATATAAATTGTGGTTTTATGAGTGTACATCATTCCAACTCTGTGGAGGACAGGCATCAATGTTTGACAATAAAGGAACACTATCCATGTGAATATAAGAATATTCTGGGTCCATTTTATATTTATAAAGTCTGGGGATTGAAGAAGAGATTTCAGGCACTGTCTTTTTAAAAAATCAGGAGCTGAAAAGCAGTAAGAATAAATTCCTCTTATATCCAGCAACACTGATGAACTTCATATTGTATTGAGGGAAACAAAAGCAGATGCAAAAGAATACAAACTGTGATTCCATTTATATGATGTTTAAGAAGGTGGGCATTGGGAAAGAGAACCTTATGAGATGCTGAAGTGTTCTGTATCTTCATCTAGATGATGGTTAAGTGGGTGTATAGATCAGTCTGTACAGGTTAGATATAATTAATGTTGCCACACTGATGCACTTTACATACACAATATATGTGCCCAATCAACCAATAAATTGCTCTTTGGTAAGGCATTAGGTAAACTTTGGTTAAATACTAATAAAACTTACCAATCTGTATTGACAGAATTGAAATTTCCTAACAGAAGAAACCATGTGTTTCACTTAGCACTGGACACCTCCTCACTGGAGAAGAGTTTGGGTCATTCAGCCAGGTGACAGTGACAAGATAGAGGTTGGGATACCATATACTAGGAAATGAAGGGCCATGATAAGAGTTTAACAAGTCTCTCTTCCCTGTCCTTTGGTGGTGGTAGGGAGTAACACCCTGTTTGAAGTAGGGCACATGGCACACAATATACGGAAGTTTTGGTCTTTAAGGACTGACATGCTTGTGAAAATGGCCTTTGATCAGCCCATTTTGGGTAAAAGGCAGAGCCCAGATTTCTGCCCAAGAGAAAGCTACTCTGTAGAACAGTACGAAACAGTATGAAACAGATTAGGGGCTGACTGGGGGCTTTTGGGAGAATTGTCAAGATGAACCCCTCAGGCTGGCATTGAGTTTAAGAGGGACTATGGAGAGAAGTAAAATGTTAATGAATTTTATTGTTGGCTGAATGATCTGTGTAGTAAAACCTCTTCATTTATTTCCTCTTCGCAAAGTCTGGTAAAATTTATGTGGTTCATTAATTTACAGAGCATATTTCTTTGTAGGAAAGTGAACACAAAAGTACGCTGGGTCCTACTTTTAAGGTGAGCACTGATTGGAACTGTCTTGCTCCTTTTCGGCTGCTGTAACAGAATACTGTAAACTGGGTGTCTCATAAACAGAAATTTCTCACAGTTCAGGAAGCTGGGAAGTCCAAGATCAAGGCGCCAGCACATTCAATGTCTGGTAAGAGCCTGCTTCCTGGTTCATAGGAGGCCGTCTTGTGTCCTCAAGCAGAAGGGGTGAGGAAGCTCTCTGGGTCTCTTTCACAAGGCACGAAGCCCATTTGAGAGAGCTCTTCCTTCCAAAGAGCCTGCCTCCAAATACCATCACACTGGGGGGTTATGATTCAACATGTGATTTTGGGGAGGATGCAAACATTGTTTATACCAGAAGGCCAGACTACCTGTGCAGATGGCCAGTATCATTACCTTCACTTAGTCTGCCATGTTTTTAAGAATCCCTGAGGGACAAAGGGCACCAGGAGGACACAAAGAAAAAGGACAATGGTACAAATCAAATAGGGTAGGCTCCAAGCAGCTCTTGGCCTGGACTGAAGATAGCCCATGTAGTCTAGGAAGCTCTCCCGTGTCATAGTAATACAGATGGAGTATGTATGAACCTGCCAGGTTTCGTAAGAAAGTTAACAGGGTTTCCTTCTTCATTCCTGATGGAATGTTGAGAACAAACCATAGCTTTCAAGTCCTGGTTCCTTTCTGGATTTATTTGCTAGTCTCTATCCTTTATCAAAATCTTTCTTTTCTTTTCTTTTTCTCCAATTGTTCCAGCCTGGTCTTAGCTGGGCTAATTCAAGGGAAGAGGAAGTCTTGTTTCAAAGTTGGGCCAGAGAGCCGTTAACAAGGCAAGAGCACCTTCTTGTGGCTGAGCGGCAGGATAGCAAGAAACGTTAGCTCCTGGATCTACCCCAGGGGAGAAATGCCAGGAAATGACTTGTGGGTAGTATAAGCTTTGGAGTTCTCTTATCAGTAAGGTAGATCACATTTTCCTTAGATCATTTCTTTAGCGCCACAGGGTTACAGACCATGAGGTCTGAAGTGCAAAGAAACTATTTTTTTTAAATCATGAATGTATTTTCGCATGACTATCATATGCAATTTTGTTGTCACTAAAGCCATCAGATATGTTAGAGTGGTATTTTTTTTTTTTGCCTTAGTGTATGACAGGAAAACAATATTTAAATCAATATAGGTAAAATAATCTCTACTAGCATTGTTTATCTGAAAGTGTTGCATAAACAATAGTAAGAGGAAGGACATTTAGTCTGTACTTTCAAATGGGGCTTGATCGTTTACAAGTCGTTCACTGGCAGATTTTTTTCACCAAGTCTGTATAGATTATAATCTGTTAATGAAAGATTAAAAACAATGAAGTTAATTGTTTTTCCCTCTCCAGCATTTGCTTTAAGAGAAAAATCTTGAAATTGGTAGGGATTTCTGATGCCAGGAAATAATGAAATGTTAAGAGAGTATTTAGCAATCAGGGTGGCTTAGCTCATGATAATCAGCATATGGACAATTACAATTTGCATTCCAATTACTGAAGCTGAGAAAGCCTTGCTCAGGTTGAACATACGGTGAGTAGAAGATCTCTTTTTCTAAGAAATAAGATGGAGAGAGTCTTTGGAGAATGGCTTCACTGAATTGGTAAGTTAGCTTTCTCCGGATTTTGGTGATTTCCCCAGTTCTTCCATAATTCCTCAGTGCTCTGGCCATTTTCTGGTAAGTCATGGTCTTCCGGTTGCCTTTTCTTTTCCCCCAAAGTTGGGCAAGTTTTTCTTTGTTTTTTGACACAAACTGAAAGATGCCTTTGGTTTTATCTACCCACTGAATACAAGATGCCATCTCAGGATTACACAGGGATTCATGAAGGTATTCGAACAGTCGGAGCTTCTTCCTGCCTAAAATTGAGAAAAACAATGTCATACTCCACCATGGCTACACACAAGGAAACATCCTCAGGAAGGGTTTGCTGAGTCACTACTAAATTCAAAGCTGCATTGGGACTTGAAAGTCAGAGGTCTGTTTGGCCTACTGAAGTTTCAGTTGGACCTTTCTTTGTTGGGGATGTTGTAAAAATTTTTGTACTGTCCTTAACTGGAAAAGGAAAGCCTGGTGCCTTTTTATCCGAGTCTGCCATCTGTCAGGTGGTCTTTCTTCACCATTAAATCTTTAACTACTAGTTCTATGTCATATGTTAGAACAACAAAACTGGGGCGCCTGGGTGGCTCAGTCGGTTAAGCGACTGCTTTCGGCTCAGGTCATGATCCTGGAGTCCCGGGATGGAGTCCCACATCAAGCTCCCTGCTCAGAAGGGAGTCTGCTTCTCCCTCTGACCCTCCCCCCTTTCATGTGCTCTCTCTCCATCTCTCATTCTTGCTTTCTCAAATAAGTAAATAAATAAATCTAAAAAAAAAAAAGAACAACAAAACTGAGCAACATGAACTGCAAAGTTTAGTGGTTTTAAATAAAGAGAAGCCTCAAAAGCCATTTTCAGAAAGCAAATCATTTGAAAGGGCTTTATTCAAATAGTCAAGTCAAATGAGGTAAGGAATGTGAAAGTATTTTATAAAATGCAAAATAGTAATCAAATATAAAGTAATATTAGTAAAATCAATAACAAAGACTTAAGTAAAAAAAACTGTGGGTCTACATAGTTATGGGAAAAATAAAGAATAGAAAAAACTGGAGTGGAAATGCCACCTTCATTGCCATATTCGTGACATTTTGACATCATTTATGAGCAATGACAATGGGCATTGTGGTATTTTTCATTGCTGTGAAATAAAATGGTACTACCAGAGTTTTTATCTCTTTAGGAATACAGCCCTATATTTCAGAATGTCTAGACAGAAAACTTCAGGAGGATTTGTTGTGATTTTTGCTAAGTTGATTGGATGTCTTTGGCCTAACAGAGAAGAAAGGGGACAACCCATTTTGTGACTTCTGAATTGGCCTGTAAATATGATGCCTCACCAGATCTATCAGTAGCTAACACATTCATGGCCAAATTCCCTTTTCCCCTAGAGAGAGTGGAATAGTGGATTCCCAAACTGCTTTGAACAGTCTCTGGGAAGTAATACTCTTGCATCAGTCATCATTCATCCTAAAACCTCAAAGGTTTTTATCTTTTTGTGGTTATATTATCTCAAAATTAAAAATTGAGAAATGAAAGGGACTTACCAAAAAACACATCATGAATTAAAAGTCACAGCCTTAAACTTTGTCTCTTATCTGGTGGTCAAATCAATGGTAATGAATCCTCACCTTTTAAAATTTGTTTTCAGTTTTGAAAAAAAATATTTAAATTTTTATTTAAGTATGATGTGGGGCGCCTAGGTGGCTCAGTTGTTAAGCATCTGCCTTCGGCTCAGGTCATGATCCCAGGGTCCTGGAATGGAGCCACACATTGGGCTCCCTGCTCCGCGGGAAGCCTGCTTCTCCCTCTCCCACTCCCCCTGCTTGTGTTCCCTCTCTCGCTGTCTCTCTGTCAAATAAATAAATAAAATCTTAAAAAAAAAAGAAAGTATGATGTGCTCAGAGTAAAAGATTCAAACAAAAGCACAAAGTGAAAGTAAAATTCCAGTCTATTCTACATATTTTTAAAATTTAAAAAATTTGCATACAAACATACACATCCTTAAATAGTAGGGGTGGGATGCCTGGGTGGCTCAGTTGGTTAAGTGTCTGCCTTCGGCTCAGGTAATGATCCCAGGGTCCTGGGATCGAGTCCCACATCAGGCTCCTTGCTCAGCAGGGAGCCTGCTTCTCCCTCTCTCTCCCTCTGCTTGGGCTCTGTCAAATAAATAAAATCTTTAAAAAAATAAAAATAAATACCCGTGGTATCATATTATTTTGCAGTTTTTTTCAGTAAGTAATATGTCTTAAATCAGAGAATAATACAGAAATTAGCTATAGATGGGTAAAATACCCAGCTGTTGAAGTAACAACTGTTACTTCCGGGACATAACATGGGAAGAAAAAGGAACACTTCGACTTATTCTTTGTGAATTTCTGAATCCTTTGAACTTTTAATAAATAATGTGCATTATTACTTTTAAATCATGGAATTAAAAAGGATTAGAGTTTTTTGGGGTTTTTTTTAGATTTTATTTATTTGACAGAGAGAGAGCACAAGCAGGGGGAGCAGCAGGCAGAGGGAGAGGGGGAAGCAGGTTCCTCGCCAAGCACGAGCCTGATGCGGGACTCAATTCCAGGACCCCGGGATCATGACCCGAGCTGAAGGCAGCCGCTTAACTGACTGAGCCACACAGGCGCCCTAAAGTTTTCTTTATCAACACATTAAGATACGCCTTCTTGCCTTTTAACAGCTATGTGTTCTGTTTTATGCATGTACTATTTTTCTCTGGATAATGAATCCCCAAATAATTTTGAAATTTCATTCTGTTTCAAATGTATCCCTGTTTCAGGTGGAAGATGAAACTTTAAAAACAGAAAATGGTGGATGATATGTTCCATACTGGCAAAGCAAATAATAATAGTGACAAGCTAAACCCCTGGACTGAGATAGAAGTGTTATTCTCCTTATATTAAATTACTACTAGTAATAGTTCAATATTCAATACCAATATTCAGTGATACAGATTTATTTTACGTGTGTGGTTTTATGCAGTATTCTTTGCTGGATTAAATTATTGCTGAATATTTAGAATTTTGTTCTAGGATACAGTATTCTAAGATGCAGATATAGGAACAAAACTAGTTTTCAAAAAAATATTCATTGAAAATAATTTAGAAACTATGATATGAAAAAAATTTCATTGTAAAATTATGATGCATCTTACACATCTCTGTACCTTATACACAGACAGATGCAGTAGGTAAGTTCCATTCTTTTCCTTCAACAAACAACATTGCAAGGAACATCCTAATGTGTATAGTGTACACACAGACACCCCCTATGGTCTCTTGAGAAATTATCCAGTGCCAGTGTCAGGTTATGAGTGTAATGCTTTACAATGACTTTCTCATTTAATTTTTACAGCAATCTTACAATATTAGTACAATTATCGTTATTTGTTCTTTGAATGAGGACACTGTGGTACAAAAGGTTAAGTGATTTTCCCAGCCTCACACAATTAATCCAGAGTTCACACTCAGTCACTCAGTTATATAGTCCCTAAGAATCAAAAGATACAAACATTTAAGTCTTTGTTAGTTATTGCCAAATTGCCTTACAAAACTTTGTACCAATTTATACACTCCCTCCAATAGCACATGTGCACGTGTGTGGCCCACAACATAGCCATCAGAGGCTACTATCCTACTTTATCACTTTGTCCATCTGTTAGGTGAGATCACCATCACCTTCAATTTATGAAATCAAGATTTCAAATTTATGAAATATTGAAATTATTATGAAACTTCATTTGCAGGAAACTTAAATGGAGAGACAACTTCTATACTAAGGCCTTCATGATTAGGGTAGGACTGCTAAAACAACTTATGGAAAAGTTCCCCTTTCTATACCCCAAATATAGACACATTATTCTTGAATACAGATTTATTTGAGTGAAGTGATACTTTGCAGCTTCACATTTCTATGAAGCAATAGGAAGGCTCACTCAAGCTGAATGGCTTGGAGTGGTTCAGTCTGTCAGAGGTCAATTATTCTTAATCACAATACTATAATATTTTGCAAATGCAGTTCTAAACTCAGATATGAAATCCCTTTAAAGTTGATTTGAAGAAGATTTGGTTCTTTTACCTATAAAAAGAGTGCTGGATCCACATACCTTTTCCTCCCTTTTGATGGAGAACAGCAGGTTGTACCAGTTGGTTTTCAGGGATATTTGGCAGAGATGGATGAGTATTTCCTTCAAAATAGAGGTCCGCAGCACTGTTCTATATAAATAATGCAGCAGGATGTTAAAAGGGACTTTCCATGTGGCCCCCAGTTGATGGCTAAAGTCAAAAGCTGAGGACAAAAAGAGTGCTAAGCATCTCCCAAATTCTAAAAAGCATAATCCTCAACTGCAGCCAGATTATCTCCCAGGGCAGAACTGGCCTCAAATCCACATAAAGAGAGGACCAAGGGATGGAAGGTACTCTTTGGCTTTGTGAAGACTTTCATATCATCCCTTCCCTATAAGAAAGAAGAGGGGGTTGCTTCCTTCCTTCTCCCTAAAAATACCAGGAAGAAAAATTTTAAAGAATTATCAGTACAAAATTGAAGTGCCAGCAAAAAGGGGAAGATGAATTTCCATTCCTCTGTTGGATGCCCATCTGGGCAAGAGGAGACAAGAGGAGAAAGATGACAGCCAAAGGAAGGGCAGAGCCAAGAGAGGGGACAGGAGGAAGCAGCTGTTACCATTACATATGGCAAGGATATGTAGGTCTCCATGGGTTAATTCGACAAAGATTGACTTGAGCCACCTTACCATACCCCATAAGAGACTTCCCAGCAGGCAAGGAGTGCCCCCAGCCACAAGAGGCTGTGATATATACTGGGGAGTGGGAGTTGAAGGGGAAGCAGGGTTGCCAGATTTAGCAAATAAAAATATTCACATGCTGTATTTTACCTGGCAACCCTAAGTGAGGTAGAAGAGGTTAAGCTGGAACCCAAACTCCCTGTTCAAAGAAATGTCTTGTGGAGAGGCCCTAACAGAACAATTTAAAGGGTCAGGGAAAGGACATTTGACATAGCACAATGACTGGGGAAAAAAAGAAAAAAGAAAAAACATTTCATATTTACACCGCACCACATTAAGACAGCCGGCATTAAGAAAACAATACAGGGGCGCCTGGGTGGTGCAGTCCATTAAGCATCTTACTCTTGGGTTTTGGCTCAGGTCATGATCTCAGGTTCATGGAATCGAGCCCTGCATCAGACTCTGCGCTGAGCGCAGAGGCTGCTTAAGTTTCTCTCTCCCTCTCCCTCTGCCCCTTGCCCCACTCACTCACTCTCTCTCAAATAAAGAAATAAATCTTTTTAAAAAAGGCAAAAGAAAATAATACAAAAGAACACATGGAGAGATAGATGGTGGGGACACTTTGTTTGCAGGGAGCTATAACAATATCCATGAGTTGGTCCAAGACATGTAGCTAGCTCTGAGCTCGGGAAGGGAAACAGAGCAGGTTAATACAAGACTGTAGGTAAAGCCAGTGCAGGGGAAGTTTGGGCTTTGCCCTATGGCTTATAGGGGAACCATACTTTTTTGCAATTTTCCAGGTGGACGAGAAGCAGTAATGTGAGAACCCTAAAAACACATCTTTCTAGAAGTCATTCAAACCGTCTGATGCTGGATGGAGAGCAATGATGGAGGGCAGTTTCCTTCTTGACAGCCTTGCTGAGATCACCCATGTTGACTGTAAAATTCACAGCATTGATGTCTGTGAGTGTTCTCACAGTCACCACTGCCTCTAAGCTGGGTTTCAGCAAGCCTACACCAAGTGGAAGGCAAGTGTGAATAGGGAATTTGCCTGTTACTGGGAGATTGGTCTACTGGTACATGTACTCACTATTACTGTTCTCCAATTATAGACAGGTTCCTCTGTAGGCAGCACACCATAGCAGTTGGAATTTCCTCTAACATGAGAGCAGTGGTTGATGAAAGCCAGGTAATTTTTGTAATCTAATTTAAAAACAAAAAAAGAAAACTCCAAAAGTCAAAGTTTATAATTGCATGTGTATGTATGTTTATATATGCATATAAGCTTATATGTGTGGTTGCTTCATCATGTGTTCTCTGTCACTTTGCATTTCCCTACATTTATTGCATTATACTGGTATCTTTTACATATCCCATTTCCCTTACTGGAGCACATGTTCCTTGCAAGCAGAGATCCCATGATTTCTTTTATCTTGGAACTTCCCGAAATACCCTGTATAAAATCAATAGGCAAGATACCTGTGTTTCACCTACACTATCTTTCCACAGTCTATAGGGCAATGGGTGAGGAAGAAGATATTTACTCTCAAAAGAAAAGAATTCTGCTTCTGAGTAGAATATCTCTTGTATGGAACGTCTATAAGATAAATTAGAATAACCGAAAAGCCCACTCTGAACAGTTAAAATTTTCTATTAGATAAATATCAACCAGATATGCTTAATAGCTAATAATTTTATGTGCTAGTATTCCTATGTGGAATGTCATTCTCTATACTCTTGCATTTTCCTATGTGACACTTTAAATTTACGTAGGCTAGGTAACCCTGGAAGCTTTTTGCCTTTGTTAGAATAAATCCTAGATGCACTAGATTAAAATGGTCTTCTCTGTTCTGATAATTATTATGTCTGTGTGACCAAGAAGCCATTTGATTACCACTGAAAGAAAGGGACTGACATCTTTACCTGGAGAGTACTGAAGATCTCCGGCTGAATGTTGCCTCAGCACCTCAAAAGCATCTTCAAAGGCTTGTCCCAGCTTGTCTTGTTCAACACAGGACTGCTACAATGGCAGAACCCTCAAGTTATGAAATTATCAATTGAACTTAATCTTTCTGATATAAAGGAGGGTTTTTCACCCATGACACTATTGACACGTAGGGTTGGCTAAGTCTTTGATGTGGAAGGCTGTCCTGTGCATTGTAGAAAATCTAGCAGCATCCCTGGTCTCTACCCACTCACTGGATGCCAGCAGCACTCTCAGCCCTGGTTGAGATCCACTGCTCTATAATATACAGCATTTAGAGAACAGTATTCATGCTATGGTATAATATTTAACATTCTCATAAATTTTAGTAAGGAGTTGTATAGCAGGAAACTGATTTGGAAAGAAGGATCAAGGAAATATCTTTAATGAAACAGAATCTGAATCACTACTTAAAATGGAATGCTCTTAATTTCAAAAGTATGTCTCCAAGATGTAAAATTAAACTGTTTTTTTTAAAGATTTTATTTATGTATTTGAGACCCAGGGAAAGAGTGTGAGCGGGGAGGGACAAAGGGGGAGGGAGGAAGAATCTGAAGCAGACTCCATACTGAGCATGGAGCCTGATGCAGGGCTGGATCCCACCACCGTGAGACCATGACCCAAGCTAAAACCAGGAGTCGGACCCTTAACAGACTGAGCCACCCAGGTGCCCCCAAATTAAACTATTTTGCAAACCATTTCATGCCCTTATAATCTAATCCATATATTTTCCAAAATGGAGGATATTCATCCTTCAAAGAGGATGCTCATCCTCCAAAGATTTTAAAATGCCAACTTACCATGCTTCATTAATATATTGACAATTCTGAAAAAGACTAATAAATAAACAAAATTAATAGTGTATTTAATTTGCCTCTGAATTAAAAGATCTTACTCAAAGTATTTTCTGAAAATACCTTGTATGAATCCAAAGTACCATCTGAAGTCTCTTTAATGAGTACACATTTTTCTTCTTATAAAATTGCCTACAAACTCTTTTTTGCTTTTCTGTTATTACAAAACTTTTTAAATGTTAAAATAGCTAAATAGAGTTAATTACCTAAACTGCTTAACTTATAAGAGAATATAAAAATAACTCAGGAGAACACGTAAGTATTTCAAAATTCTTTTAAAGAATTAAAGTATTTAAGGGGCGCCTGGCTGGCTGAGTCAGTAGAGCATGTGACTCTTGATCTCGGGGTTGTGAGTTTGAACCCCACATTGGGTGTAAAAATTACTTAAAAATAAAATCTTAAAAACAAAAGAGAGTATTTAAAAATTCTGAAAATCAGAATCCTTTTTACCTTAGCATAGCTCTCCATTTACATCGGTGATTTCTTTTCCCCCAATCTTTCTGGTGTCAGCCTACTGAGAATCTGGTGAAAGATAGGCTTTTTCTCCCTTGAAATGGAAATCTACATTACAAATAAAATTTACCCTGTAAAGCCCATCCATTGACTTCTTAATGTCCTAGGATAAGAGCCCCGGTCTACTTTCTTATCCATGTAAGTTAGATTTTGTTTTAAATAAACAGTGATTAAAAAAACATTAAATGGTTTTTAAAAGATTTAAGTTCTATAGAACTAAAAAACAAATTTACATAACAAGAAAGAGCATGTGGGGGGTCCAACACTGCTTATCATTTTATTTAGCACAAGCAACTCTGTTTACAAGTTATCATTTACCCTGCAAACAGTGAGTTTACTCGTTAACACTGTAGAATACAAAGAGATGATATAATCTAACACACTATTACAATATAATAATTACATCAGTATAGTATGTCAGACACTGAAATTCTATTCTGCTCTTCAAAATCACTATGCCATGTCAGTTGGAAGAAAATATGAGGAAAAAAAATCCCTAAAAAATGTAAAAGTAATTATGTAAGGTGATGGAAGTGTTAACTAATCTTATTGTGGTTATCATTTCATAATATATTCGTATGTCAAATCATCACATTTTCCACCTTAAACTTATATCTCAAAAAAGCTGGAAGACAGCTTTCCACTGTGAGAGATATTGAACATTTTAGCAAAAACTTAAAAAAAAAAGAAAACCCATAAACCATGCCTGGGCTATGATCCCTAATGATTATCATCAGTATATGTATTTTTAAAAAGCCATGTCAATGACTTTCAATTAACTATGCCTCAACTCATAAGCACCAAAGCAAATACATGAGTGTTGTACTTTGAATCAAATACTTAAATGACTTTAAAATACTCCACAAAATTATCACAACAATCAACTCTTAAAAGTAGCAAACCCAAAGGGAAGAAAAAAGCTCAAAAACGCTATTGATCACTTCAATTGCATAATATTTCTTGTATCTGAACAATCAATATGAGAAACATTCTTTAGGGCAAAGGAGAAAATTATCACAAGGTATTTTGGAAAAACAGAAGCTAAACACTTACCAGGAAGACACTTCAACCCTTTACAGAGATGTTTCATTAATATCAGAATCGTTAAGACAGAACTGTCAAGAACTCACTGGCAGAGTTGCATTAAATAGCTGTTTTTAAGGAAGTGCTACAAAAGGGGATTTTTTTTAAAAGATACAGTGTACTCATGATTTCTATTTCACGATACAGCCAATAGACAACAGGGGCTATTATTTTGAAGAGACACATTGAAGTTTATATCCCGTGGGCCAAAAACATCCAAACAAACCCCATGAATCCCCCGCCCAGCCTAAATTGCAGTGCCTCTGGCCCCCCCACAGACACACTGGAAACCTCTGACCTGCACAACTCTCGTTCATCCCTTTTTTGTTCCCGTTTTTCCCCCCGATTCTAGACCCTATATTGCCTTTCTTGCCTGAACTGTAAACAGCCTTCACTCTGGCCTTCCAAAACTGGCCTCTTTCCTCTCAAACCACTTCGCTCCTACTTATCGCCTTACTTAGAGATCTTAAAGGCACAGGCTTTTGTCCTGGCATTCGAGGCTCCTCATCCCAACTTTAGCCTTATTTACCACCATTCATTTAGGAGCAGGAAATGGAATCCATTGCTATGGTCTTCCCTCCATACCTAAATCCAGCAGAGGTTCCCAGTCAAGAATGGCTCATGCGTGGTGATCCAGGATACACTTGAAGCTGCTGATCTGCAGAGAGGTCCAGTTCTCTTATTTAACTATAAGTTCTACTGGAGATGGATTTTGGTGACTCTGATGGAAATCATGGGGTGCACCCTCCACCTATAATTCTTCCTTCCCAGTCCATTTATCTGCCCAGTTACCCATTCCATTTTACCTGTCTATCAGAGTCTGATCTAGTATCCACATGTAGCAACCAGAATTAACTTTCCCTTCTGAAACACGTGTCTGAACCAACCTTACCTAACTGCAAACTTCTACCATTTTAATAGATACCACATTTTGCCAGGGGGAAAACCACCTGAGAATTTTTTGTAAACCTTTTGGGTGGGGAGAGAGATTTTCTGTTTTGCATTGTTGGAATCTGAGCTCACCTTTGATACGGGACTATTGTTCTAGACCATTTACTTTTTGGACCCAATTTGTTATGCAAATGTAAACACACATCCCCTCTTCTGAAATGTAGATGTTATAGTAACGACCATATAAAACTGTAATCACTAATGTTGATGAGGTTTTAATCTGTACCATTTCCATGTCTACGCCCTCCGCTTTGTTCCGTTCGATTCATTTATTTAACAAGTATGTATTTCTGAGCTTTTTTTCTCTACTGGACACTGTCCAGTGTCCTGGGACTATAACCCTGAACAAGTTCTAATGAGGAGAAATGATTTTTTTTAAAGCAAACTACTCAAGTGTTAGATAATGAATACTAAGAAAATGATAAGAGAAAGGTGACAGGGAGAGAGTATGGAGTCATGATGAATGGTCACGAAAATTCTCTGAGGAGGGAATGTGTGTGTGAGCTGAAATCTAACAATAAGAAAGAGTGAGCAAAAGAAATGCAGGGATGCAAAGAACCAGGGAAGTAGCTCCTGGCAGAGGAAGCAACAGGTGTAAAGAACCTTAAATAGAAATGAGTGTGGTTTAGTCAAGGCAGAGGAAGAAAACCATGGGGGGCTCAAGCAAAATGAGCCTAGGGGCTGAGAGGCAAAGTTAGAAAGTAGGAGGGAGGATCCAGAACAACCCATACATCAAGCCAGAAGAACCAAAAATATATTTCAGAAGAATCTAAAAATTGCATGCTTAGCCCCATTTTACAGATGAGAAATATAAACCTAGGCTCAAAAAGGCTTCATGAGCACACTGATGCAAGTGAGAGATAGGCTGGGCTGGATCTAGATTTGGGTCTAGATGTGGGAGATAGGCTGAGCTGGGTCTAGATTTGGGTAATTTCATGAACATCCTCTCAACCAACATGCTGGAGCCCTGTGTCTGCAGGTTAGGTTCCATTTGACCAGGGTTCTCAGTCCGCATGGCAGCCTCTGTAGCACTCAACAGATACTTAGAGGAGTGCAGGCTTGGTACGTATTTGAAATGAATGGAAAAATAAGTGAACTTTTTTTTTTAAAGATTTTATTTATTTATTTGACAGAGAGAGACACAGCGAGAGAGGGAATACAAGCAGTGGGAGTGGGAGAGGGAGAAGCAGGCTTCCCGCTGAGCAGGGAGCCCGATGTGGGGCTCGATCCCAGGACCTGGAATCATGACCTAAGCCGAAGGCAGACGCTCAACAACTAAGCCACCCAGGCGCCCCATAAGTGAACTTTCTAAGCCAGTATTTTCCCAGCTGGTGTCTCCAGAGTTTTATTCTGCAAGATATTAATAAATGGACCCTTGAGTGGCAGCCAGGCTTGCTATGCGGAACTTCTTCAGCCAAGCTCAGTTTGTAGAGTAGGTGACTCTTGATCTTGGGGTTGAGTTCAAGCCCCACACTGGGGGGTAGATTGTACTTAAAAAAAAAAAAAATCTGGGCACCTGGGTAGTTCAGTCCGTTAAGCTCTTAGTTTCGGCTCAGGTCATGATCTCAGGATCATGAGATTGAGCCCCGTGCATTCAGTGTGGAATCTGCTTGACATTCTCCCTCTCCCTCTGCCTAAAATAAATAAATAAAATAAATCTTAAAAAAAAATCTTTAAGAACTTCTTCAGCCAAAGCAATGAGCACGCTGATGTTTTTTTTTTTTTTGACACAACCCAATATTACAGATGAAAAAACAGAAACATAGTTTTGTGTCCTTTGTAGGGCTAAGATGTAAAAATGCTTTCAGCAACTTGAAAAGATGATGCAAGTCTTTTTAGCATTTTAGAGGTCAAAGCTTCTATTCCTTGAGAATCTACTGAAAGTTGTGAGTTCTGTCCCCAGGAAAATGCTATCACCACACATTATCTGACAATCCTCCAAGTAGGGCCAACAGACTCCAGTTTAGGAACTCCTGCCATAGTGTATTCTCAAAGCCTTCCTATTTAAGGTCTAAGTACTTTTTTTTTTTTTAAGATTTTATTTATCCATCTGTGGAGGAGAGAGAGAGAGAACACAATTAGGGAGAGTGGCAGGCAGAGGGAAAAGCAGGCAAAGGGAGAAGCAGGCTCCCCACTGAGCAAGAAGCCCGATGTGGGACTCAATCCCAGGACCCTGGGATCATGACTTGAGCGGAAGGCAGACGCTCAACCGACTGAGCCACCTAGGCATCCCTAAGTACTGCTTCTTAAGACATTTATACCCAATAGACAAACACATACACAGAACATCTTTATCGAGGTAGACATCAACGATTCCCTCAACACCAGAAATGAGCTGAGTAACAGGGGCTCTAAAGAGACGATTCCTGATGAAGTCTCTTTTGCAGAAGTTCATTGTCTGCAGTGGTAACTGAGATTATTTTAGAGAATCTTAAGCAACAGATGTTCTGGATTCTATATCATATGGTGCCAAGCTTCAGGTGGAAGATTGCATTTTCTGAGAATAGAGAGAATAGAGAGCTTCATATATATGCTTTTTTTTTTTTTGAGAAAGAGAGTGAAATCCTCTGTTGGGCTCCATGCTGGACATGAGCCTGCTTAAGATTATCTCTCTCCCTCTCCCTCAACCCAACCACCAGCCCCCTAGCTCACGTGTATACTCTCTCTTTCTAAAAAAAAAAAAAAAAAGAATGTAGTGCATATATACAATGGAATATTACTCAGCCATAAAAAGAAAGAAATCTTGCCATTTGCACCAACATGAATGGATATAAAAGGTACAACTAAGTGAAATAATCAGAGAAAGATAAATACCATATGATTTCACTGATATGTGGAATTTAAGAAACAAAACAAATGAACAAAGGAAAAAAGAGACAAACCAAAAAACAGACTCTTAACTCTAGAGAACAAACTGATGGTTACAAGAGGAGAGGTGAGGAGGGGGCAGGGGTGAAATAGGTGAAGGGGATTAAAAGTACACTTATCATGATGAGCACTGAGTAGTATATATAATTGTTGAATCACTATATTGTACGCCTGAAACCAATATAACACTACATGTTAACTATACCAAAAGTTTAAAATAATAATAATAATAAAATAATAAAAATAATAAAGAAATAATTCCATTGTTTAGGGGATTAAAGAACTGAGTCTTAAACTTAGTAAGATCTTGGGGTGCTTGGGGTGCTCAGTCAGTTAAGCGTCTGCCTTCAGCTCAGGTCATGATCCCAGGGTCTTCAGCGGGAAGCCTGCTTCTCCCTCTTCCTTGGCCTGCAGCTCCCCCTGCTTGTGCTTTCTCTCTCTCTCCCTATCAAATAAATAAATAAAATCTTCAAAAAAGAAAGAAAGAAAAACTTAGTAAGTTTCTGAAAACCTAGCAAGCAAATAATATGGCTAGATTTGGAAAAAGGTGCTAGAAAATTTCTTTTATCAGAGTAGGAGAATTCACAGAATCATAGATTATAAGACAAATAACTAGCCTTCTCATTTCAATAATTACTTACACTAGATTCTTTGAAATTTATTGAGACTTGTTTTATGACCCAACATAGGGCCTATGTTAATGAAGTTTCCATTTGTATTTGGAAGAATGTATATTTTACAATTATTGTACATAGTGCCTGATAAATGTCAGTTAGATCTACGTCACTGATAATACTGTACAAATTTTCCATATTCTTACTGACTCTTTTTGGCCTGCATATTTTATCAGTTATAAAGATTACAGAAGGTTACAGAGATTACAAGGAGTAATGTCCAACTATAATTGTGGATTTGTCTATTTCTGTCTTTAGTTCTGTTCATTTTTGCTTCATGTATTTTGAAGCTCTATTATTAGATGCATCCTCATTTGGAATTGTTATGTGTTCTTGATAAATTGAGTCTTCTGTCATCATAAAATGTCTGTATTTCTTTTTGGTAATCCTTTCTTGTAATCCTTGAAGTCTACTTTTATATTAACCATACTAGCGCTCTTAACCTTTTTACTTTTGACATGTCCAATCTGCTGTGTCCTTGTATTTAAAGTATGTCTTTTGGGTTCAGTGGGTTAAAACATCCAACTCTTGATTTCAGCTATTTGTGATCTCAGGGTCGAGATCTCAGGGTTATGAGATGAAGCCAGGTGTCAGGCTCCTTGCTCAGCGGGGCGTCTGCTCTCTCTCCCCCCCCCCCCCCCCCGTATGTGTGCCCCTCCCCCCGCTTGCTCTCTCTTTCTCTAAAATAAATAAATAAATCTTAAAGAAAAAAAAGAAATTTAGGTCTGTTATCTTCCTATTTGTTTTCCATTTGTCCTATTTATTTTTGTTCCTTTGTTCTTTTCTCTCTTGCTTTCTTTTGGATAAAACAAGCATTTTTATTATTTCATTTTGTTTCCTCCATTAGCTTTTTATATTTTGATTATATGTTATGATATGATATACTTCTGTAATTTTTTTTAAAGATTTTATTTATTTGAGAGAAAGAGAAGGAGAGATAGAGAGCACGAGAGGGAAGAGGGTCAGAGGGAGAAGCAGACTCCCCGCCGAGCAGGGAGCCGGATGCGGGACTCGATTCCGGGACTCCAGGACCATGACCTGAGCTGAAGGCAGTCACCCAACCAACTGAGCCACCCAGGCGCCCTACTTCTGTAATTTTTGAGTTACCATTATACCATTTCATGTATCATGTAAGAACCTTATTTCACTGAGATGTGGAATTTAAGAAACAAAACAAATGAACAAAGGAAAAAAGAGACAAACCAAAAAACTGACTCTTAAGTCTAGAGAACAAACTGATGGTTACAAGAGGAGAGGTGAGGAGGGGGCAGGGGTGAAATAGGTGAAGGGGATTAAAAGTACACTTATCATGATGAGCACTGAGTAGTATATATAATTGTTGAATCACTACATTGTACATAGTACACAGTTGACCCTTGAACAACACAGGTTTGAACTGTGCAGGTTCACCTATATACAGATTTTTTTCTTTTATAAATATAGTACAGTGCTGTAAGTGTTTTTCTCTTCCTGATGATTTTCTTTTCTTTTTTTAAAGATTTTTATTTGACAGAGAGAGACACAGCCAGAGAGCGAGCACAAGCAGGGGGAATGGCAGGCAGAGGGAGAAGCAGGCTCCCTGCTGAGCAAGGACCCCGATGCGGGGCTCCATCCCAGGACCCCAGAATCATGACCTGAGCCGAAGGCAGATGCTTAAATGACTGAGCCACCCAGGTGTCCTCTCCGTGAGTTCTGATTCTGGTTCCATATCTCCTATCTGTGTAAACTGGGGCAACTTACTTAAACTTTCTGTTTCCTCTCTGTAGAATGTGGATAATGATTTTACTTACACATAGAGTTTTGGAAAATCTGAGGGAATCCATGTAATGTACTTTCGACTGTCCTGACATTTAATAAATGCTCAACAAGTGTTAGGTACTGCTTTATAATTATCCCCCTTCACTGATGAAGCAACAGAGGTTCCAGGAAGCTAAGTGCCTTTCTCAAGGTCACACGGCTAGTAAGTGGTAGAGGTGAAGGTTTTTCAAACCAGTTCTATCTGACTCCAATCGAAGACTTTTAACCATTCAACCAGACTTTGCTTCCTTATCTTTGGAGTGAAACTGAGACAAAATGAGAATGAGAATAAGAATTTGATAATGGCTCTAGAGAGGTTTTATTGAGATAGTGCGGAATAGTAGTAAACATATGGTGTGGTAGCCGTGCCATCACCAAAACTGTGCACCTTCTACCACATTTGGGACCTGCAGCCTAGCTGGCAAGCAACAGAGTCAGGACTCAATCCCAGATCTTCCCTTGCTGTATCTGGTGCCTCTTTCCAATAACCGGGTTGCATGTATATTCTCCACAGTCTCTATGTATTTACTGTAATTAATAGCTCCTATCAGTATTCATACCAATGGAGGAAACTCCTTTGACATAAGACTAGTGAAAAACCAGGTGCGTTGGTGGCTCAGTCAGTTAAGTGTCTGCCTTCTGCTTGGGTCATGATCCCAGAGTCCTGGGTTAGAGCCCTACCTCGGGCTCCCTGCTCAGCGGGAGTTTACTTCTTCTTCTGCCTCTCCACCACTCCTCCTTGCTCTCTCTCTCAAGTAAATAAATAAACTTAAAAAAAAAAAAGACTAGTGAAGGCTCCATAGAGAAGGGGAGACAACAGATCTATTTTCATGGTCTCTGTGGGGTGCTGCAAGGGTGGCAATTTGTTATCCTGTGTTCTTTTTTTCTTTTTAATTAAATTAGCCAACATATAATACATCAATAGTTTTTGATGTAATGTTCAGTGATTCATTAGTTGCTTATAACACCCAGTGCTCATCACATCACGTGCCCTCGTTAATACCCATCACCCAGTTACCCCAACCCCCCACCCACCACTTTCTGCAGCCCTCAGTTTGAGAGTCTCTCATGGTTTGTCTCCCTCTCTGATTTCTTCCCATTCAATTTTTCCCTCCCTTCCCCTGTGGTCCTCTGTACCATTCCTTATGTTCCACATAAGTGAAACCATATGATAGTTGTCTTTCTCTGATAAACTTATTTCTCTTAGCATAGTGCCCTACAGTTCCATCCATGTCAATGTAAATAGTATTTTTTAAAAAGATTTTATTTATTTATTTGAGAGAGAGAGAGAGCATGAGCAGGAGGAGGGGCAGAGAGAGGGAGAAACAGGCTCCCCGCTGAGCAGAGAGCCAGATGCAGGGCTCCATTCCAGGACCCTGGGATCATGACCTGAGCCGAAGGCAGATGCTTAACTGACTGATCCACCCAGGCACCCCCTATGTAAATGGTAGTTATCCTGTGTTCTAAACCATGACTGATCCTGTGCAGGGACACTCTCTGACAACCTACTGGTGTACCTGACTGCATTTTTAGGCAGGGAGAGGTGAGCTAAACCATAGCTGAATTCTTAATACATCCTTATCTTTAATCTAGAGAGCAAGTATCCCTCTTCCCTTCAGCCTTTCTGGCCTCAGAAGCTTCTAAACTCAAACTATTATTCACTGGCCTAGGAAAGGGAAGAGGAATGACCTCCCTCCCTCCTCTTACTGGGGTCATCATGCCTATTTCACTTTCTAGTTCACCAGGAAGACAGGCTTACAATGGGTTCTGCTTCATCTCTAGGTCCTTTTGGTTAGGATTTTTTTTTTTTCCTAGCAGTTTATAAGTGGTAACCCTATGTTTTAACAAAATCCATTAACAAGGCTACAGTGTCCTTAGTTATGGAGAAGCAGCAACCCATTGCTACAGAAGTTAACTGGTTAACTGGTAGGAAACTGGTACGGAAAGTGGGGTGGAGGTGGGGGGTGGGATACTCTGAGCTCAAAGCAGTTTGGGAAACTGACACTTAATGAGACCCCAAGTTACAGCTAAGGTATGTGTTTATAACTGGCTCTAAGTTTCTAGAACCAGTTGGCATTCATTATGAAATATATAGTATCTTTATATTGAACTTTTATGAGATAACTGAAATTAACAATGAAAATACTCATTTTTAAAAATCTATCAAGTGCCTTTGGTATGGTTAGAAAAAAGAGGAATTGCAGGGTGCCTGGGTAGCTCAGTTGGTTAAGCATCTGCCTTCAGCTCAGGTCATGACCCCAGGGCCCTGGGATTAAGCCCTGCATCAGGCTCCTTGCTCAGCAGGGGTCTGCTTCCCCCTCTCCCTCTATGTTTCTCTCTCTCTCTCTCTTTCCCTCAAGTAAATAAATAAAATCTTTAAAAGAAAAAGAGAGAGAGAAAGAGAGATATATCCCTCAAAGATCTTCTTCAGGGGATTCTCAGTACTTTATGCTCCAGTTTTTCACTTTTATAATTTTTATAACTTTTACATATTCTTCATGATAACCACTACCACCACCATGATCATATAACCTTCTACTTCCATAGGATTCTGTCGTTTTCAGGGGGACGTCTGGGTGGCTCAGTTGCTTAAGCATCTGCCTTCGGCTCAGGTCGTGGTCCCAAGGTCCTGGGGTTGAGTCCTGCTTCGGGCTCCTTGCTCAGCGGGGAGCCTGCTTCTCCCTCTGCCTGCCTCTCTCCCTGATTGTGCGTGCTCGCTCTCTCTCTCTGACAAATAAATAAATAAAATCTTTTAAAAAAAAAAAGGATTCTGTCATTTTCAGCATTATCTCTGCTGTAGTACTTTGACAACTCCAAAGAGGAAAAGAAGAGTTCTCATATATCTTTTGCCTTCCTGAAGTAGGTGGCAAAACACTATAACCCAACGTGGGACGTCAGTGAAGGTCAGATGAATAAATGAGGGCCGTGCATCATCTACACTCACAAAAGCCCATGAGGCTGGCAAGGCAAGTGTTATCACCATATTGCTGGTGAGGAAACTGATGCTCAGATAGGTCAGAAATCACTCAGTGAGTTAGTGTTACTTAGAATTCAGATCTCCTCATTTGCAATTCAGCTTTTCAGTTATCGTCTCTGGAAAATGTTGGCAGATACCAACATTGTCTTTTATTTTTTTATTTTTACTTTATTTTAATGTTTTTCATCAATGTCTTTTTATTTGCATATTGGGCTGACTGCCCTCTTTAAGCAAGTATGTAAGGTACAATGCTCAGGTATCCTGGTTTATGGTTTGCATTTGATTCAGGGTGTCAGTCTGCTTCTGTTTTAATTATATCCATCTCGATATGTTATTACAGTCTCAGGAAAACTTCTTTTCATTCTATAAATGGCTATAAGTATATACACTGGTACATGAGTGCCAGGTTGTCTGTACAAAGATGGTGTTAGTAGCCATGTCTATAACAGAAAAGATCTGCAAACAACTCATATCTCTATGGAGAGGGGAAGAAAGAGGTATTTATATACACAAACACACACAAAGATAGATACATCTATATACACATTGGCAAGAGAATGAGTAAATTGTGGTATGTTTGCATAATGGAATCATACAGAAGAGTGAAAATGAATAAACTCCAGCTAAATGCAATGACAAGGAAGAATCTTGACTACAATATTCAGTGAAAAAAGTAAAACCTAGGGGTGCCTGGATGGCTCAGTTGGTTAAGCATCTGCCTTCAGCTCGAGTCATGATCCTGGGGTCCTGGGATAGAGCCCTGCATTGGGTTCCCTGCTCAGCAGGGAGTCAGCCTCTCCCTCTGCGCCTCCCCCTACTTGTGTTCTCACTTTCTCTCTCTCAAATAAATAAATAAAATATTTGTTTAAGAGAAGGAAAACCTAGAAAACCACTTAAAATATGGCAAGATTTTTAGAGTTCAAAAACAATTAAACAATATATTTTAATCAGCTTTTCTTTCTTTTTTCTTTCTTTCCTATTTTTTTTCTTTTATCTCTCATCTATCTAACTACCTATCATCTATCTAGCCTATCATCTTTCCATGGTGTGTGTGTTTGTAAACCAAGGGAGTAATAAGCACAAAGTTTAGAGCAGTGGATACTCCTGAGAACGGAAAAATGGAGATTCAAGGAAGTAGCACATAATTTATTAAAAATGTTTTAGTTTTGGGGTGGGGGCACTTGGGTGGTGCAGTAGGTTGAGCGTCCAACTCTTGGTTTTGGCTCAGGTCATGATCCCATCGGGCTCTGTGCTCAGTGTGAAGTCTGATAGAGATTCTCTGCCACTCCCTCTGCCCCTCCTGCTCGTACTCTCTCTGTCTCTAAAATAAATAAATACATCTTTATATATCTCTTTAAGATTTTGTTTATTTGAGAGAGAGAGAGAGAAATCACGAGCAGGGGACAGATAGAAGGAGAAGTAGACTCCCCGCTGAGCAGGGAGCCCAACCCAGGACGATCCCAGGACCCTGGGAGACGCTTAACCAACTGAGCCACCCAGGTGCCCAATAAACAAATCTTTAAAAATGTTTTAGTTTCAGGACCAGGAGATGGCTTCATATATGTTCATCTTATCAGTGAAAGCATATATACAAAGGGAACAAGCAATATAAGAAAGTCATCTAACAAAGTTCCAAAAAAGAAATTCTAAGGAAACAATTTTGCTTTGAATATGAAAATACTCATTAGTCAGTGTTGCAAAATTAATTTTTTTTTTATTTTTTTTAAAGATTTTATTTATTTATTTTGAGAGAGAGAGTGAGAGACAGAGAGCATGAGAGGGAAGAGGGTCAGAGGGAGAAGCAGACTCCCTGCTGAGAGGGAGTCCGATGTGGGACTCGATCCCGGGACTCCAGGATCATGACCTGAGCCGAAGGCAGTCGCTTAACCAACTGAGCCACCCAGGCGCCCGCAAAATTAATTTTTTATTCTATTAAAAGTCCTTCATGGTGTAAATATAATCTGTGTACATTTATGACAGAAATTTGGAAATATGACAGTAATGAAAAAGTCTGACTGTTTAGAAAGCCGATTTTGTCCCGCTCACCTCAGCCTCCAATCAATTCTAAGTGCAATTTCTTGTTTGAAGACCTACACTAAGTGGGAATAACTTTTCCATCAGATAACACTGCACTTTACATATGGACTCTAGATTCGTGTTTCTTGGCATGCTACTTTGGAAAAATATAAAAGCAGACCCACCTGATTTTAAATATATTTGGTAATATATTTATTACTATGTTCTCTTATTTTGTTTAATGAGAAACCAAAAAGCCCAGTTATTTTTCTTTTGCATTCATGGTGCCAATTCCCACGGTTTCTGTGGAAAAGAAGAAGTTAGAGATTAAATTGTCAGATTTGTGGTACTGATTTGTGCTAATGTGCCTAAATGTTCAGGCGTTTGCAAGGATCGCCATCAGATAGGTTCAAAGTGAAAGTCTCTCAAGAAACTGGACAGAGGAAACATAATATTGTTCTCATTAGATGAAACAGCAAGAAGAATAAAAACAAGCTCAAAACCTCCTGAAAGAAATGGGTGAGCCGGAATATCCAAAAAGAGGAGGAGAGGATGAGTCATTCAGGAGGGAATGCTACTAATCCTCAGAGAAAGAAGCCTATTCTAGAACTATCCAAGAAGTATCCAGAAGGAGAGGTAAACCGCTTCTGGGGAAAACCATCTCTATTGTGGAAATGGGTGCTGGGTGTGGTAGAATACTCGGGAATCTCTTAGGAGACCATCCTCACGGTGGGATGCAGAGACAGATAAGGGTGGGCTGGGCTGGTAGGTTCCAGGAATAACAATCTACAATATCTAGCCCTAATCTATCACTACAAATGTATAGCGGTAAAGGAAATATATTTACCCAAATTCCTCTTGAGGCCAGTACTATAATAAGTCATTGGAAAAAAAATGTTTGATCAACTGTGGGGCAGTTTGGGGAAGTGAAACACATGGACATCGGTGGGAAGACAGTCCAGGCAGAAGAAGCCACCAGGGAGATAGCAGGTCAAGGGCTGAAAGAAGCAGTGGGGCTGTGGGCTGCTGAGGAGAGAGTCCTGTTTAATTACAGGATTATATTGCTTGCTTGGAGGCACTGAAGAAAGTGATCTTTATCTGACCTTTCCTGCACTCAGAAATCACTTCTAAGTACTTCAAATGTCAGATATTTTAGGGATATGGATTTGAGCATGCACCAAATTAGGAGCCTACCTACGATGCCTGTTTTGTTTCCGTCTTTTCTGATGCTGTTAAACATTCACTGTGGCTTGCTCTGGGGAGGAGAGGCATTTAAATTCCCCCTCTAGCAATTTGAGTTGAGAGCCTTCAAGCCTTCACACTAGAAGTACATCAAAACAAAAGGTAGACTTGCCCTACTAGGAATTTTAGCCTGATTTTGTACCTGTCATTTCAATCCCTGAAATTGGATTAAGGCAATCCCTGTTGTTAATGTCCTTAGGCACTTTTCTGTAGGAGATTACATCATAGCCTCAAATTACTTCTACGTTGTTTCAAACACAATGTTCAGCAGACATTAAAGAATCATCAGGCACATAGATTAGGCAAATTGAAGGAGAACCAGTTCATGACAAAAAATAGAGATAACCACACAAGAGCTTCTGACACTAGGCTTATCAGCCCAGGCTTAAAAATAATTGTATTTAAAAATAATTGTATTTATAGTGTTTAAGGAGATAAAACAGAAGATTGAAAGTCTCAGCAGGTAACTGGCAATTATTATTTTTTGTTAAAAGCAGAGTTGGGGGGCATGGCAAATATGAAGGACCAAATAGAAATTTTAGAACAGAAAAATGCAAAAACCACAAAAAAGAACTCAATAGATCCATTCATGCTTTCTCTATTTTACAAAACAAAACAAAATAATTTTGTTGACCTTTTCAAAAAATGTCAACTGTTGCTTTTATTGTTTGCTTCTTTGATTCATTCTCATATTTACTATATCCTTCCTTTATTCTCTTTGGATTTGTTCTGTATTTCCTTTCTAACCTCTTATTTGGGATACTTGTCTTTAATATTTGTTTGTGCTTGTTTTGTTTTTTAACCACTATGAGCCTATGTAAGACTAAAAACATCACTTTTGCCCTATCTCACAAATTCTGATAGAGAATATTTTTACCACCATGCTGTTCTAATTGTTAACTTTCATTATGATTTCTTCCTTGACCCTTGAGTTATTTGTAAGTACATTTTTAATTTCTAAATACAGTATCTCAAGGTCTTTTAGTATTAACTTCTTTGTTATTAACGACTAACTCAATAGTGAGTGATTAGATCATGCTCTCCAATCACTCACTGTTGAGAAAAATTAGTAGCAAAAACAGAACCTAGCAAATTTTTTTCTGTGAAGAATCAAGTAGTAAATATTTTAGGCTTTGTGAACAATTTATGGTTTCTGTTGCACATTGTTCAATGAAATGTTATGTAGCTATGGCAATGAGGTACTTTTTTATATCAAAGTGGAATTCTAAGATATATTATAAAATTAAAAGATGCACGATACTAGTGTATATGGAAGAATTTGATTGTATTTATAAGGCTATATTAAATATTATGTGTGCTTACATACACATAGAATAGCCTGGAAGGATACATAAGAAACGGTTAAAAAAATGAGTGTCTTAGGGAACACTAGGGGTTGGGTACCAGAGATGGAAGACTTGCTTTTCATTATATAGTGTTTGATACTCTTTGAATTTCTTTTTTATCATATGTATTACCTAGTTTAAAAAATATAAAACCTTTTCAAAAATGAGAGGCTGGCATTTTATCATATAACACATGTTTAATATATACCTTCCTCCTTCGTTCAGAAGAAAATTTTTCACAATTAGGGATAAAAGAGGGGATGAGTAAGAGTATACTTACCGTGATGAGGCCTGAGTGGGAGTGCTATTGTTCTTAGCGCACAGTTCAAGGAAGCCAACTTTATTTTTGCTTCTACATGCTGTAGACTAACAATATATTAACAGGAAAAAAAAAAAAATCATGTGCCGATGTGGTTTAGAAACCAAAAGTCGGGGCGCCTGGGTGGCTCAGTTGTTAAGCATCTGCCTTCAGCTCAGGTCATGATCCCGGGGTCCTAGGATCAAGCCCCGCATCCGGCTCCCTGCTCGGCGGGAAGCCTGCTTCTCCCTCTCCCACTCCCCCTACTTGTGTTCCCTCTCTCACTGTGTCTCTCTGTGAAATAAATAAATAAAATCTTTTAAAAAAAGAGATTAAACTGAGGCACATTAAAGTTTACAAGAGTTTATATGAGCAAATATTGATTTGAATTTAGATTTCTAAAATAGGATACAAAATATTGATTTGAATTGGGCAGCACCAAACCAAAAGTGGTTAAAAGCACCCCCTGGACAGAAGCTAGGGGAAATGTTCTTAGATGCCTATAGAGCAGATATAGAAGCAAAGCAAGGAAATTGTTTGACAGGCTACAGCTTAAGCAGTTATTTTATGTGAGAAAGCCTAGTTTACTGTTTGTGATTGGTTGTTCTTAAATTTCTCTTTCTTTCTTTCTTTCTTTCTTTCTTTTTTTTTAAGATTTTATTTATTTGGCAGAGAGAGCACACAAGCAGGGGGAGCAGCAGGGCAGAGAGAGAAGCAGGCTCCCCACTGAGCAAGGAGCCGTATGTGGGACTCAATCCCAGGACCCTGGGATTGTGACCTGAGCTGAAGGCAGAGGCTTAACCGACTGAGCCACCCAGGCGTCCCGGTTGTTCTTAAATTTCATCCTCTTGGATATGAGTGCATTTACAATTGACTGTGTCCTAGGTTTTGGTTTGCTTATGTAGGCTATCAAGCATGAGAGTCACCTCAGTCTAATAGTTTCTTTGTTTAATTGCTTTAATTGCTTTAACTGATACAATTTACATTCAATAAAATGTACCCACTTCAACTGTATACATTTCAAATGTCTTCAATTTGCTCTATTTAATATTGTACTGGAGGTCCTAACCAGTGTAATAAGGCAAGAGAAAGGAATAAAAAGCATACAGACCGGAAAAGAAGCTACAAAATTGTCTATACATAAAGATGATATGATTAGCTATGTATACAATACTAAGAAATCCACAAAAATGCTACTGCTACTAATAAATGAATTTAACAAGGTGGCAGAATATAAGGTTAATATAAAAAAATCGATTGTATTTCTATATATTGGCAACAAACAAGTGGACATTGAAATTTGAAAACAGTATCATTTTTTTAAATTTTTTTTTAGATTTTATTTATTTATTTGAGAGAGAGAGACAGAATAGTGAGAGAGAGCACAGATGGAGTCCTGGGACTCCATCCCAGGACCCTGGGATCATGACCTGAGCCAAAGGCAGACGTTTAACCGACTGAGCCACCCAGGCGCCTGAAAACAGTATCATTTATAATAGCATTTTAAAAACACAAAATACTTAAGGATAAATATGTGTAAGGCATGAATACTGAAAGCATTGTTGAGAGATATTAAAGAGATCTGAGTGGGGGCGGGGCCGCAGGCACCCACCAGATCCCATGGCCTCCACGCCGGAGCCCGGCGAGCCCGCCAAGTGGAAGCCCTTTAAGTTCCTAGGAATTTTAAATGTTGAAAACATTCCCTGTGCACGGGATTCAATATTGTATGATTCATTAGGATCTGTTGTGGCTGGCCTTGGACATTTTTTGTTAACTAGTAGGATTAGAAGATCATGTGATGTTGGAGTAGGAGGATTTATACTGGTGACTTTAGGATGCTGGTTCCATTGTAGGTATAATTATGCGAAGCTAAGAATCCAGGAAAGAATTGCCAGAGATGGAATTAAAAATAAGATTTTGTATGAAAGTACCCACCTTGACCCTGAAAGAAAACAAAGCCCCAGGGTGCCTGGGTGGCTCAGTTGGTTAAGCGACTGCCTTCAGCTCAGGTCATGATCCTGGAGTCCTGGGATCGAGTCCCGCATTGGGCTCCCTGCTCGGCGGGGAGTCTGCTTCTCCCTCTGACCCTCCCCCCTCTCATATGCTCTCTCTCTCTCTCTCATTCTGTCTCAAATAAATAAATAAAATCTTTAAAAAAGAAAAAGAAAAAAAGAAAACAAAGCCCCAGTAAGAGCAGCAGTTGAGCGGAATCATGCTTGAGAATACAACTCCATGGAGTCAGTGTGAATAAAATGGAGAGCAACTCGATTAAACCTCATATGTACCATTAGACTTTCAATCAAGTAAATAAAAGATGTGTTGGTTGTAAAAAAATAAAATAAAATAAAGAGATCTGAGTAAGTGGAGAGTTATACAATGTTCATGGATTAGAAAGCTCAATATTGTTATGAAGTCAAATCCTCTTAAATTTAATTATAGATTTAGATGATGCCAATCAAAATACAGCACATGACTTGTAGAAATTGACAAGCTGATTATAAAATTTATATAGAAGTTCAAAGAATGTGAAATAGCCAAACAATTATATAAAAGAAGAACAGTGTTGGAGACTTACCATAAAGTCACGGTAATCAATATCATAGTTTGATATTGGCATAAGGATAGATATGTAGATCAGTGGAAAAGAATAAAGAGTCCAGAAATAGACTTACACATGTGTGATTGATTAATTTTTTAAAGTGAATCTGGAATAATTTGATATACAGATGGAAAAAAAATAAACCCCAACTTTTACCTTATAACATATATAAAAATTAACTCAAAATAACTCGAAGATTTAAAGTAAAGAGGTAAAACTCAAAAACTTCAATATGAAAACATAAGAAAAAGATTTTATGCTCTTATATTTGGAAAGATTTCTAAAATAAGATACAAAATACACAGAACCTAAAACGGGAAGAATTGATAAGTTGAAGTTCATATAAATTTATACCTTGGCTCTTCAAGAGATCCTGAGAAGATAATTAAAAGCCAAGCCACAAACTGGGAGAATATATACGTAAAACTTATTTCTGATAAAGGACTTGTATCCAGAACATTAAAAAAAAACCTTTAAAACTCAATAATAAGACTAAAACTCAAGTTTAAAAAGAGGACAAAAGATTTGAACAGACACTTCACTAAAGAGAAATATATGAAGGATAAACACATGAAAAGATGCTCAGCATCATTCATCATTGGGGAAATTCAAATAGAAATCACAATGAGCTACATCTACACACATGCTAGAATGGGTGTAATTAAAAAGATTGATAATTACTAAGTGTTAGCAAGGATATGAAGCAATTGGAACTCTCATACATTGTTGGTGGGAATATGAAATGATATAGCCATTTGTGAAATAGTCTGCTTTTTTTTAAAGATTTTATTTATTTATTCATGAGAGACAAAGAGAGAGAGAGAGAGAGAGAGGCAGAGGGAGAAGCAGGCTCCCAAGGAACAGGGAGCCCGATGCGGGACTCGATCCCAGGATCCTGGGATCATGACCTGAGCTGAAGGCAGACGTTTAACCATCCGAGACACCCAGGCGCCCTAGTCTGTTTGTTTCTTATAAAGTTGAACATGCACTTACTTTTTGACCCAGTCATTCCACTCCTAGGTATTTGCTCAAGAGGAATGAAAACATGTCTACACAAAGACTTGTATAAAAATGATCATAGCAGCTTTATTCATAATATGCCCAAACTGGAAATAATCCAAATTTCCATCAACTCTCGAATGAATAAACAAATTGCGGTATAGCCATACAATGGAATTTTACTGAGGAGAAAAAGGAACAAACTGTTTTGCACACCCACTCAACATGGATGAATTTCAAAAGCATTTTGCTTAGTAAAAGAATTCAGATATAAAAGACACCATACTGTAAGATTCAATTTATATGAAATTCTAGAACAAGTAAAATTATAGTGTCACAGACCAGATCAATACTTATCTAGGATCTTTTTCTCAATTTAAGAAATCAAGAGAAATGGTTAAGAGCTCAGACTCTTAAGGTTGGAGACAGACTCCTTGGTTTGAAATCCCAGCTCTGCCTTTTCCAAATTCAATTTTTCCTGTGCCTAATATCAATAACACTAACAATGACATCACTGACATTACTTATGATATGGCACAGAGGGGTTAAATAACTTGCCCAAGGTCACATAGCACTATCTACCTAAGGAAAAGACTAATCTTGGTATGAGTATCACCTATGGTGATACTATGCAGAGGGAAATTAATCCTGACCCTCCTATTTGAAGCCTGGAATCCAGCAAAATTCAGTTTAACCCATTGATTGAGCCTGTGCAAAAACAGGACAAGACTTCTGTCCTTTGGGCCCTGAAAATCTTTAGGGAGTTATATGAGGAAACAGCTGGAGTAGTTGTGCAAGAGAAATAGACACGGGAAAAGAATTTTGAAAGCTGGGCGCCTGGGTGGCTCAGATGGTTGAGCGTCTGCCTTCGGCTCAGGTCATGATCCCAGGGTCCTGGGATCGAGTCCCGCATTGGGCTCCCTGCTCCTTGGGAGCCTGCTTCTCCCTCTGCCTCTCTCTCTCTCTCTCTGTCTCTCGTGAATAAATAAATAAAAAAAAATAAAAAATAAAAAAGAAGCATTACTAGAAACAAAAGGGACATTTCAATCAGGAAGATATCAATCATCCCAAATGTGTATGCACCAAATGGCAGAGCTTCAAAATACAAGCAAAACTTAACAGAACTGGGGAGCCCGGCTGGCTCAGTTGGTGGAGCATGTGACTCTTGATCTCAGGGTTGTGAGTTCAAGCCCCACGCTGGGTGTAGAGATTACTAAAAAATAAATAAATAAACTTAAGAAGTAAAATTATTAAAAAAAAAAAAAGAATTTTGAAAGCTTAGTTATGCATGGATATGAGAGGATATGAGATGAAGGTCTGCATGAATCAGGAAAAGCCACAGAGAGAAGGGACCTTGGAAAGGCACTTTAAAGCATGCTATTCTGAATTGTCTTCAGAAGAAGTTCTAGGTCCCCAGGACATTGCAGTGGGGCCTGACTTATTCCCATATAACTATGGTTTAAGTGGGAGTCAATCTCAACTCTGTTCAGCTAATAGTTTTTATCTCTTTCAAAATATAAGTTATTAGGAATGTAGCATGTGCCTAGCATTGTTCTGAGCACTTTGCCCATGTTAAATCATTTATTCTGTACCTCTTGTATTAATCAGAAGCATGTATGCAGAAAAAAAGACATTCAAGAGCTTTTTATCCTCTTTCAGAAATGATGATGGCTGGTTAGATAGGACAAATCTATGGGAAATGGGAAACAATTCTCCAGTAAGTATTTCTCACAGCTTATCTCTGCTTTGCAATATTCTGATTTATAACCTATTTGTATCCCTTTTAAATACAATTTTACTCTCCCAGTTTAAGGTCCTCTATAGAACTATTCTTGATTCAGAAACTCTTCTGACCTGGCGGAAAGGAGATTGGGAAACTTTGCCATTTGTTTGCTTGTTTTTCTTGGGTAGTTTATCTGCCCCCATGCTTTAGGGGAGGATGGGAAGCCACCAGTATCTGTGGTTTTTGTTGAGTGATTGATTTAGTCCATCAGTGCTTTGAGCAAGAATGAATTTGAATGGAAGGGGTGGTTTTACTATATCTCAACCACTCCACCAGAGCCTTGGATTTCTGTTGCCAGAATGCCTTTGCTTTCAAAGGGGATTTCCATTTCTCCTCAGTTTTTATATTGCCATGGAACCTTTGGTTACAAAAATTCATGTCCCCTTCCAAACACCCCACTCAGAAACTTCATTTTTTTCCTACTTCAAAACCTCCAAGGAGGGGGAAACCATAACTTTGCTTTGAAGAGCAAGCCTAATGAATCAAAAGCCTTTATGATAAAGAAAGGCAATTATAGTTTGGATTCTACCAGTCTTATCTACAGTAAATTATCTACAGTGAATTATGTAGCATGCTGTACATATCCTTGCCAAAAACTTACTTTTCTGTGGCCAGAGTAGTGCCTGGTGCCAACCAGTCCACGAATAAATGCTTCTTCTTTTTTTTTTAACTTTCTATTTTGAAATAAGACAAGATTTAAACAATTTTAAGAATAGTACAGATTTGGCAATTGTTAATGACTTGCTATATTTTCTTATCTTTTTTATTTATACATATATTTACAAATCCTTTGAAAGCAAGCTTTCATGCCCCTTTATGTCTAGATAGCTCAATGTACATGTCCTAAAAACAAGGACATTCTCTTTTTTTTAAAGATTTTATTTATTTATTTGACAGAGAGAGAGACAGCGAGAGAGGGAACACAAGCAGGGGGAGTGGGAGAGGGAGAAGCAGGCTCTCCACCGAGCAGGGAGCCCGATGCGGGGCTCGATCCTAGGACCCCGGGATCATGACCCGAGCCAAAGGCAAACACTTAATGACTGAGCCACCCAGGCGCCCCTAACAAGGACATTCTCTTATATAACTGTGAGATAATAGAAAATATATATTGGTCTCTGCCCCTGGTTTCTGACACAGAGCTCCTGAAACTCTTATAAATTCCTAAGTGATAAGAGCAGTAGAAGCATCTTTTGTTCTATTGAAATGACTCTGGTTAGGCTCCTGGATGGCTCCTAGATAGGGGTAGTCACCAGAAAGACCTAACCTTGATTAGAAGCTTGGGATCTTTGGCCCCAACCCCCAATTCTCCAGAGAGGGGAGAGGGGCAAGAAATGGAGTTAATATTTGATCATGTCCATGTGAGGAAGCCTCCATAAAAATCCCAATAGTATGGGGTTTGGTGAGCTTCCAGACTGAACATATCCACACCAGGAGGGTGACACACCCCAATGCCATGGGGACAGAAGCTCCTATACTCAGGATCCTCCCAGACCTCTCTTTGTGTATCTCTTCATCTGGCTGTTCATCTGTATCCTTTATCATATCCTTGAATAAACTCATAAATGTTAAGTGTTTCCCTGAGTTCTGTGAGCCTCTCTAGCAAATTAATCAAATCCAAGGAGGGGGTCACTAGGACCTCTAATGTATAACTGGCTGGTCGGAAACACAGGTGACAACCTGAGCTTATGATTGGCTTCTGGACTGAACCCGTAGGTGTGGGATCTGACACTATCTCGAGGTAAATAGTGTCAGAATTGAGTTAAATTGGGGCGCCTGGGTGGCTCAGTTGGTTAAGCGACTGCCTTCGGCTCAGGTCATGATCCTGGAGTCCCGGGATTGAGTCCCGCATTGGGGTCCCTGCTCAGCAGGGAGTCTGCTTCTCCCTCTGACCCTCTTCCCTCTCGTGCTCTCTATCTCTCATTCTCTCTCTCTCAAATAAATAAATAAAATCTTAAAAAAAAAAGAATTGAGTTAAATTGTAGGACACTCAGTTGGTGTCACAAAGAATTACTCGGTGTAGGGGAAAAAATCTCCACACAT
Source organism: Callorhinus ursinus (assembly GCF_003265705.2). Lineage (NCBI taxonomy): Eukaryota > Metazoa > Chordata > Mammalia > Carnivora > Otariidae > Callorhinus > Callorhinus ursinus. Next base: position 8,473,042 of record NW_027397076.1, read on the forward strand.
CTGGTGGCCAGAAGTGTTTTGTATGAGCAGTAAAGGAGACTCGGAGGGAAGAAACACATAGGTGGAAAACTGAGGTTTTTCCTTTCAATAACCATGGTATAATTACCTTAAAACAGCTGTCTCTGACTGCCATTGTAGGGGTTAATTATAATAATAACAATCACTAATTTTTATTGAGCACTTACTTTGTTCTAGGTCAAGAATTAAGAAGTGCTTTATTACATTCATTGCTTCCTTTAATCCTCATTACAAGCAAATGAACTGCTGACATTCTCATTATGATCAGTTTCCAAAGGAAGAAACTAAGGGATTCATTAATTTGCTCAAGGTCACAATTGCTAAGTGGGATCAGAGATTTGAACCAATATGTCAGGTGCTAAAGCCTGTGCTCCTAGCCACTCTGACTTAATCTCACCTATATGATTCATCAGAGTAAGATTTTGAAAAACAACAAATTGGTTTTTAATAATAAGAATTATAAAATCCATTTGTGTGATGATAAATGACCTCAATTTAGCTATTCAGTTGAAGTGTCTATTGTTAATGTCACCAGTAGTGGAGAAAACTGAGATCATGTGTGTCCTGATGAGACACTGAGAACACAACATGTGCAGCATTTCTGCCCAAAGTTCATGATCTGAATCTAATTGAGAAAAACCCAAATTGAGGGACAGTTTATGGAATAACTGGCCAGCACTCTTCAAAAATGCCAGTGCTATAATGGACAAAGGAAGACTGAGGAACTCCTCTAGGTGTAAGGGGATTAAGAGAAGCACAAAGTGCAATGTGTGATCTTGAATTGGGTCCTGGAAGTGGGGGTCAGAAATGCTACAAAGGACACGGGACCTTAAAACTTTCTCAACCTCTTTTGTCATGGAGGTGGGGCCATGTGATCAAGTCTGGCCACAGGACTACAAGTGGAAGTGTCATGTGCCACTTCTGGACTAAGGTCCTCGCAAGACAGTGTGCTGCTTTCATCTTGCTCTCTCACCCTGCCATCATGACCTTGGAGGCTGTATGTTCTACGTAGAGTAGCTACAAGATGGAGATAGGGTGCTTATCACATGTAGAATTTAAATGAATAAGAAGTAAACCTTTTTCCCTTAAGCCACTGAGATTTCAAAGTTTATATTTTACTATACAGAATCTAACATTTCCTTGATTAATTTAAGTAACGTCCACGTAATGTGTGAGCGATGACTTGACAATTATTTAAAAGACTAAATATACTTTCAGTTTTATCTTTACTGATAAAAGAGTCTATGTTTACTGATTGAGTCTATGTTTACTGATATTCAACAAATATTTATTGAGCTCTGACTATAAACCTGATTGTTCTGGTAAGTGGCAAGTGAAATCAGAGTTCCTGTAATCATGATAGGAATAGTCTAATGGGAGAGACAGGCATTAATTGAATAATGACATAAGTAGTTGCAAAGTGTTCTGCGTGGAGAAAGGGAGAGGACCAGATGCTACAAGAGTCTGTAACTGAGAAATGTGGTCTATCACTAGTTGAGTTGCTTGGGTAACTTGGCTTGGCAGCCTCAGTTTCCTCTACAATACGAGTCCATTGGCTTTGCTTATCTTAAAGATCCTTTCTGGCTCTGTTATCTTATATTCTTTGTCAATTCTTCCTTTTTCTCTTGTTTGTGTGAGGATTTTTTTTTTAAGATTTTATTTATTTATTTGAGAGAGAAAGGAGAGCAGGTCTGCACATGAGCGGGGGGAGGGGCAAAGGGAGAGGAAGAAGCCGACTCCCCACTGAGCGCAGATCCCAACAGGGGACTCAATCCCAGGACCTGACTTAACTGATTTAGCCGCACAGGAGCCCTGTGTGAACACTTTTGAAGTGAGAAAAAAAACTAATTTAGCAGAAACACTGGTTAGCAGACAAGGCAACATGACTTCTTTTCAAACCACTAATTTAAATCTAATACTGTTAGGCAGCCTCTCTCAAATGTTTTTGCTGAAACTTTGGAATAATGCTTATTAATCATCTTCAGGGGAACTTTGTGAACTATGAGTAAGCAAGTTTCATTGAGTAAGAAAGGCAGGAGGTTTACATCCATTTAGCAAAGATGACCCTCTCAGGGTAGAAGTGGAAAAGTACCCATAGAAAGCGGCGAGAGGGGGAAATATCTCCCCTGCTAGCTACCTGAAACTGTATATTATTCATGACTTCAGAAAATGTTTGAACGACAATGAAAGTGTTAACTGGGGAGAACACTTACTAATAATTTCTTTTTTCCTAATACTTGAGTGTGAATGTCTTGTAGTAACTGGAAGTCACTAAGGGATAAACAAGGGAAAGAGCTCAGAAAGATCTAGAACTTGAGAGACTTGGCCAGAGACTTGGGTCTGAGTGCAGAAGTTAGTATGCTCTAGGAGGGCCCTTGCAGCCAGGCAGAAGAGACAACCCAAATGAAGGATCAAGGAACAATAACTTTACTTGGCAATGTTGCCCAAGGGCTGACAATCAATACCTGGCATGTTCATTAGCAAATAAATTCATTACCTAATGCCAAGCACCACAATAATGTGGAATAGTGGTCTCACATAGTCTAAGGAAAGAAATATAGTCTAAATACTTTAAGCCAGAGAAGAAAGGGGTATGATCTTTTTTCCCTGAAATGACTGGAGGTCTTTGCTATGAATTTCATAACATCTGTATACCCTAGAAAGGTGTCAAAGGGAAAAGGACAGAAAAAAATTAGCACTAACTTCACTTCATGTGACTTTGTTTCCCATGTTGATGCCAGCGAAAAAGCCAATACATAACTGCAAAATAACTTAAAAAAAATGCATGACTAAGCAAAACTGGTATTAATAAGCCAGTTCTTCTTTTTGTAAAGGACTCGAAACTTGCTAACATAATAGGAGCAGTTTTCTCATGCCCATAGCATCATTTTCACATCCCACATTTTGCCAGTTTGGTATTTCCTTCCTTATTGCTTAAAAGATTGTTAGAAAATTTGAAAGGAGAAAAGAATTCAATTAAAATGCATGTAAACTGTTCTTTAAGAATTCTGGTAGACAAGGAGAATTTTAAAAATCAGAAACAATTGAATATAAGGGTGTTTTGATTATGTTTTTGTGTTTTGAGAGGGCAAGGAACTCTGGTTAATGTTCTATATCCTTAGGGAAAAATGTTGTATTTGTGTTAAAAGTAAATATGATTTTTTTCATTCATTGAAGCATAGTAATTCACTTTATTTCATATGATTCTTGAGTTGTCTCAAACAAAAGCTCCACATGTAGCTTATAAGGAATTTAAGGAAAAAGAAAAAATTTCTCCATAATAATACACTTGTCTAGTTTTACAGAAGGGACTTTGAGGACCCAGTGATTTTCCAATCTTTTTCTTTCTTTCTTTCTTTTTTTTTTTTAGCATTGGAACTGATTTCTATAATAAACTCTCATCTGGAAGGTCAACATATAAAACACATGAAAACCACTCTGGTGGGAGAGGGGACTGAAGACCCCAACCCAATTTCAATCCAGTACTCATTTCAAATAAACTTTCTTTACTTTACTACTTTATCACCAGAGTCCAGGAGAAGATCTGGCATATAGTAGGGCCTTGATATATATTTGTTGAAGGAAAATATTATGCTGCTTCAGTCAATATCAAATAGAGGCTATCCCTTATAATACACATTAGAAAATTTATAAAAATAAATAACTAATAATGGAAACTATTATTTAGTGTATTATTTTTAATAGCAATTGGCCAGGTAATAGTTGGCCTTAAAATACATTTTAGTACTTGGCAAAGCAATGTTAATTCATTTTCCTTTGAGAAGTATATTTTGAGTTCAACAGTGTGCCGTGCTGAAGTGAACTGGAAGGATAAAGTAGCTGCTGTCCACTTTGCCCAGACACTGTTCCCCAGTCCTTGTATGACTGGCTCCTTCTCATCTTTCACCCTTCAGGCTTTAGCTGAAATGCCACCTTCTTCAAGACCTTCCCTGACCCTTCTATCTAAAATAGCCCCTTCTCCCCAGTTAGTTACATTTGATCACATTACCCTACCCATTTCCTCCATAGCATTTATTGCAATCTACACACAGCTTGTTTATTTGTTTACATGCTAAAGGCAACATGTTCTCCTTTGCAGGGAAGTCCCCAGGACTAAGCATAGTGGTTGGCCTATCATCAGGGCTCAATGATATTTGTTCAATGAATGGATAAATAAACATCTTAGTGCCCAAGAGCACACACCTGCCTGTGATGAACTTAGAATTTAAAAGGAGGGGCACTTGGCTGGCTCAGTTGATAGAACATGTGACTCTTGATCTCAGGTCGTGAGCTCAAGCCCCACAATGGGTGTATAGATTACGTAGAAAAAAGAAGGAAAGAAAGAATTTAAAAGGAGTTTGAGTTCAGGTTGTGCTTGAAATGGCTGTGAATGGAGGGGTTCCTCAACCCTGGAAAGGCAATCTGGAGAAATACAAGACTTTAAAATCAGTATCAGCTCCCTGCTTGAACACCGCAGACCCACTTTTTTCCATCTTTGATACTTATCCTCACTTTTCTCAGTTGTAAATGACAACAATAACATCAATTTTGAAGTCCATTAATAAAAGTCAACTTTGGGGTGCCTGGCTGGCATGTGTCTCTTGATCTTAGGGTTGTTTGAGCCCCATATTGGGTTTAGAGATTACCTTAAAAAATAAACTTTAAAAACAGAACAAAACAGGGGCACCTAGGTGGCTCAGTTGGTTAAGCATCTGACTCTTGATCTCAGCTCAGGTCTTGATCTCAGTGTCGTGAGTTCAAGCCCCACACTGGGCTCCAAACCCAGTGTGGCGCCTACTTAAGTAAACAAATAAATAAAAATTAAAAAACAAAATAAAACAAAACAAGTCCATTTTGATGTCCATTAATAAAAGTCCCATTTTGCCATGCATGCCAATAAGGCTCATGTGAGGAAAGAGGACTCTACGGGAGCACTTCATTGTGTGGGTTTAGCAGTGGGAGTGGGGTGGTGTGTGTGACTCATCTTGAGCTAATGAATATAGTTTCATTAAATGGAGTGAGACCCAACTGGGGATATTTGGACTTTAGCTGAAGAGGGTCTACCAGAGATCTATTTGCATGAAAAACCCCTGAGCTTCATAGGAAGACTTATTCCAAGGGAATTACTGGAGAAGAAAGCCAATTTTGAGTGTTGCATGTTGTTTATCACTCAGATTTGAAGGGCTTGTGCATCATGTCAAAGCCAAGAACTGGACAAGGCATTCTGACCCAAAAGTTTTAGTGGAGCTTGATAGGAGAAGAGATGTCATGTTGTTCTTTGTTGTGCAGAATATCATGGTATGAACTTCTCTGTGTGATGGCACCAAAGAGTTCACCTATATCTCTCATCACTTGGAGTCTGAGAGGACATACCTGTGGGATTTTTAGGACGAGGGGCTGGAAATCTTCCAGTCACATATACAGGATAGAGTCCAAGAAACACTGTTTATTGATGTTAATGAATTTCTACTTTTCATTTCACTTTCTTCCCCTGTTCTTCCCCAATAGAACATTTTACCACTGTTTTAAAAGAATAAGGTAAAATTATGTGTATTGATATAGAACATTTGTCAAGATACATTATTGTTAAGTGTGAAAAGATACAGAACAGTGTGAATATTATGCTACCATCTAGATTAAGGGAAGCATACATATACAAGAATACCTCAGAGATATTGCAGATTTAGTTCCAGACCACTACAATAAAGCAAATATCATAATAAAGCAAGTAAAATGAAGTTTTTGATTTCCCAGTCCATATAAAAGTTGTGTTTAACTATACTATAGTCAGCTAAGTGTGCAATAGCATTATGTCCTAAAAAACAATGTATAGTTGCCACAAACAAGGTAGGGTTTAGGGGCACCAACCTCCATACAGTCAAAAATCCACATATAACTTGGGTCCTCCAAAATTTAACTCCTAATAACCTATTATTGACCAGAAAATTTACTGACAACAGTCAATTAACACATATTTTGAATGTTATATATATTATATACTGTATTCTTACAATAAAGTGAGCTAGAGAAAAGAAAACATTATTAAGAAAACCACAAGCAGGGGTTCCTGGGTGGCTCAGTTGGTTAAGCATCAACTCTTGATTTTGGCTCAGGTCATGATCTCAGGGTTGTGAGATTGAGCCATGCGTCAGGCTCACATGCTGGGCATGGAACCTGCTTAAGATTTTCTCTCTCCCTCTCTCTCTATCCTTCTCTCTCTCTCTCTCTCTCTCTCTCTCAAAATAAATAAATAAATAAATAATCACAAGGTAGAAAAAATATGTTTATAGTATTATATGTATTTATCGAAAACAACCCACATGTAAACGGACCCGTGTAGTTCAAAATCATGTTGTTCAAGGGTCAACTGTACATCTTTATCAATAAATATTTTATTGCTAAAAAATCCTAACCATCATCTGAACTTTCAGCAAGTCATAATCTTTTTATTGGTGAAGGTCTTGCCTTAATATTGATGACTGCTGACTGATCAGGCTGGTGGTTGTAGAAAGACAGGGTGGCTGTGGCAATTTCTTACAATAAGATGACAATGAGGTTTGTCATAATGATTGACTCTTCCATTTGCAAATGATTTCTCTGTAGCACGTGATGCTGTTTGATAGCATTTTACCCACCGTAGAACTTTTTACAAAACTGGAGTCAATCCTCTCAAACCCTGCCATTGCTTTATCAACTAAGTTTATGTAATGTTCTAAATCCTTTGTTGAAATGTCAACAATCTTCACAGCATCTTCACCAGGAACAGATTACACTTCAAGAAAGCACTTTCTTTGTTCATCCATAAGAGGCAACTCCTCATCCATTAAAGTTTTACCATGAGATTGCAGCAATTCAGTCACATCTTTAGGCTCCACTTTTAATTCTAGTTCTCTTGTTATTTCTACTCCATCTGCAGTTACTTCCTCCACTGAAGTCTTGAACTCCTCAAAGTCATCCATGAGGGCTGGAATCAACTTCTTCCAAACTTCAGTTAATGTTGATATTTTGATCTCTTCTCATGAATTCCAAATGTTCTTAATAGCATCTAGAATGGTGAATTCTTTCCTTTACTTCGCCCTGATCCATCAGAGGAATCACTCTGGCAACTATAGCCTTGCAAAATTTATTTCTTAAATAATAAGTCTTGAAAGTCTAAATTATTCCCTGATCTATGGGCTGCAGAATGGATGTTGTGTTAACAGGCATGAAAAACATTAATCTCATTGTCCATCTCCATCAGTGATTTTGGGTGACCAGGTGCATTGTCAATGAGCAGTACTATTTTGAAAGGAATCCTTTTTTCTGAGCAGTAGGTCTCAATAGTGGGCTTAAAATATTCAGAAAACTGGGACACTTGGGTGGCTCAATAGGTTAAACATCTGCCTTCGGCTCGGGTCATGATCCCAGGGTCCCAGGATTGAGTCCCACATCAGGCTTCCTGCTCAGCGGGGAGTCTGCTTCTTCCTCTCACTCTGCCTGCTGCTCTCCCTGCTTGTGCTCGCTCTCCCTCTGACAAATAAATAAATAAAATCTTAAAAAAAAAAAAACTCAGAAAACCATGCTCAGAAAACCATGCTATAAACAGATGTGCTATCATCTAGACTTTGTTGTTCCACTGATAGAGCACAGACATAATAGATCTAGCATAATTGTGAAGGGCCCTTGGCTTTTCAGAATAGTAAATGAGTATTGGCTTCAACCTAAACTTACCAGCTGCATTAGCCCCTACCAAGAGAGTCAGCCTGTTTGAAACATTGAAGCCAGGCATTGATTTCTTCTCTCTAGCTATGAAAGTCCTAGATGGCATCTTCTTTCAATAGAAGACTGTTTTGTCTACATTGAAAATCTGTTGTTTAGCACAGTCACCTTCATTAATTGTCTTAGCTAGATCTTCTGGATAACTTGCTGCAGCTTCTATGTCGGCACTTGCTGTTCACCTTGCAATTTTATGTTATGGAGATGGCTTCTTTCCTTAAACCTCATGAACTAACCTCTTCTAGCTTCAAATTTTCTTCTACAGCTTCCTCACCTCTGTGAGCCTTCATAGAATTGGAGAGAGTTAGGGCCTTGCTCTGCAGTAGGCTTTAGCTTAAGGGAATGTTGTGGCTGGCTTGATTGATCCAGATTACTAAAACTTTCTCCATATTAACAATAAGGCTGGGCGCCTGGGTGGCTCAGTTGGTTAAGCGACTGCCTTCGGCTCAGGTCATGATCCTGGAGTCCCGGGATCAAGTCCCACATCGGGCTCCCTGCTCAGCGGGGACTCTGCTTCTCCCTCTGACCCTCTTCCCTCTCGTGCTCTCTATCTCTCATTCTCTCTCAAATAAATAAATAAAATCTTAAAAAAAAAACAATAAGGCTGTTCCACTTTCTTATCATTTGTGTGTTCACTGGAGTAGCACTTTTCATTTCCTTTATGAACTTTTCTGTTGCATTCACAACTTGCTTACTGTTTGGTACAAGAGGCCTCACTTTTGGCCTATCTTGGCTTTTGACATGCCATTCTCACTAAGCTTAATCATTTCTAGTTTTTGATTTAAAGAGAGACACATACGACTCTTCCTTTCACTTGAATACGTAGAAACCATTGTAGGATTATTAACTGGCTTAATTTCAATATTGTTGTCTCAGGGACTAGGAAGGCCCAAGGAGAGGAAGAGACATGTGGGAACAGCTGGTTGATGGAGCTGTCAGAACACACACATTTATCAATTAAGTTTCCTGTCTTGTAAGGGTGCTGTTCATGGGCCCCCCCAAAATTACAATAGCAACATCAAAGATCACAGATCACCATAACAAATATAACAATAATGAAAAAGTGTGAGGTATTATGAGAAATACCAAAATGTGACACAGAAACATGAAGTGAACAAATGCTGTTACAAAAATGGTGCTGCTAGACTTGCACTATGCAGGGTTGCCACACACCTTCAATTAGTAAAAAACACAAATATCTGCCAAATGCATTAAAGTGAAGCACAATAAACTGAGATTGCCTATGTATGTGTATATGCATAGAATACATTTTGAAGGATACCTGAAACTATTTATAGTGATTAATTCTGAGAAGATGACCCTGGGTATGGAAGTCAGTGTAGGAGAGAGACTTTTCATCCTTTATCCTTTTGTACTGCTTGAACTTATTTTTTTGGATATATAAACATATGTAACTTTTAAAAAACTATGCACTGCAAAAAATAAAATTAAAATTGAAAATGACTGATAAATTGGTCTGAACTTCCTCGTATTGATTATTCCTATCTATCCCAAATAAAAGGAAAAGAACACATCACTTAGAAAATAATATGTAGGGTGCCTGGTAGGCTCAGTTGGTTAAGCATCTGCCTTCCGCTCAGGTCATGATCCCGGGGTCCTGGGATCGAGTCCTGCATTGGGCTCCCTGCTCATCAGGGAGTCGGCTTCTCCCTCTACCCCTCCCCCCTGCTCATGATCTCTCTCTCTCAAATAAATAGGATCTTAAAAAAAGAAAATAATATGTAAATATTTTCATATACATATCTATTTATTTATTTTTTTAAAAGATTTTATTTATTTATTTGAGAGAGAGAATGAGATAGAGAGAGAACATGAGAGGGGAGAGGGTCAGAGGGAGAAGCAGACTCCCCGCTGAGCAGGGAGCCCGATGCGGGACTCGATCCCGGGACTCCAGGATCATGACCTGAGCCGAAGGCAGTCGCTTAACCAACCGAGCCACCCAGGCGCCCTACATATCTATTTATAAGTAATAAGGAAATTTCTCATTTTGGGTAGATCGGTTTCTTTCCCAGTAGCAGAACCTAGCAATTCTGCTTAAAAAGTCTGGTTCTCATACTTGGGTCCAATCTTAGCACTACCAAATACTAGCTCTGCACCTTGGGTAAACTACTTAACCCATCTAAGCTTCAGTTTTTTGTTCTTTTTTTTTTTTTGTCTTTAAAATGTGGAAGGGATGCCGAGGTGGCTCAGTCAGTTAAGTGTCTGTCTTCCGCTCAGATCATGATCCTGGGGTCCTGGGATCTAGCCCCATGTCTGGCTCCCTGCTCAGTGGGGAGTCTGCTTCTCCCTCTGCCCCTTCCCCTGCTCATGCTCTCTCTCTCAAATAAATAAATAAAATCTTTCTAAAAATGTGAGAGAATAACAGTATGCATTTTATAGGGTTGTTTATGAAGATGGAATGAAGTAAAGTAGTTGACACTGACTGACCCAAAGTAAGCGTTTGGTAGATGGTATTAGAAAGTGTATATGATGAAAATGAAGGACAAAAATGGGAAAAATTAATGGGGAAAGTCAATATTTGTTTCCCTTTTTGAAAAATGTGGACATCCAGTGACAAATATAGATAATAAGACACATTTAGAGAAGTTCCATTTGTGTAATTGCCATCAAGTCATTTCCAGCCAGTGGTTAAAGTTTGAGTCTCTCAAGGATGGCTGACCATTGAGAGCTGAGTGGGGTGTGGATAAAATGGCAGGACTCCCGGGCGCCTGGGTGGCTCAGATGGTTAAGCGTCTGCCTTTGGCTCAGGTCATGATCCCAGGGTCCTGGGATCGAGTCCCGCATCGGGCTCCCTGCTCCTTGGGAGCCTGCTTCTCCCTCTGCTTCTCTCTCCCTCTCTCTCTCCCTCTGTCTCTCTCATGAATAAATGAATAAAATCTTTAAAAAAAAAAATGGCAGGACTCCCCAGCCAGCCTAGAGGAGACTAGGCTACCTCTTTCAACTATGTGCGTTTCTTGATGCTCTCACCATTCATAGTTTTCCACGTCTCATTTAAAAAGGTGGAAAGGGCCATGGATTGAAGAGAAGGAGAAGAATTCAAGCCTGAATCTAACTACAAGCTGAGTAACCTTGGGGCCGCAATATCCCTGCAAATGAGGAGACTGGCCCTAGTGACCTCCAGTGTTCTTCCAGATTCTATAGAGATGACATTTTTCCCCCCAAAATTTCATTTTAAGTAATCTCTACACCCAACGTGGGGCTCGAACCCACAACCCTGAGATCAAGAGTTGCATGCTCTACCAACTGAGCCAGCCAGGTACCTCAAAAGAGATGACAATTTTTAAGAATAACAAAAGCCCTTCTTAGTCCTAGTGGTCTCCATCAGTTGTATATCCTGTGTTGCTCCATTCTGTTGAACTCAGATTGGGAGGTGACAGAGATTTGCAAAGTCTGAACTAAAAATAAATATTTTCCATAAATATTTTATCAGAGCTAGAGAAGTAAATAAAATAAAGACAATTAAAAATTTTTTAAAAAGTCTGCTGAGACTTTTCACTTCATTATTTATTTTGTGAGGAGAAGTTTCCATCAGAGGTGGGTAAACTAAATTAAGAATGGAAATCATTTGGAGTTTAAATAAAACAAACTGATTTAGATCACTAAAACCTACTAACAAGGAGATTCATTGTGACTAACTTCTCCATTCAAGTGATACAGTACTTCTACTAGGTGTACTCATTTAGCTCATATTTTCCAGCATTTTGCAGAAATGTTATACTTTATGAGTAATCATGATTAAAGTGCTTTACATTTGTGGAGCTGGAACTTCACAGTCTACCAAGAAATTTTTAGTTTGATAACTTACAACCAAAACATCTATCTGGTCAAGAATTTGATAATATACAATATAGCTCTTTTCTCTTGTCAAAAACAATAAATTGATATTTGAGTTAAAGTCTATCTTATAAAACAAATACTGCAAGTTAAAAAAAAAACTTTAATGGAAATGCAAAATAGGGTACTATGTTCTGAAATGCTTCTAACTTTTTTCCCACAATAGTGAGTTAGGCAATATTCAAAGAACTTCCTTATTTTAGCTTTAAAATTTAAAACAACTTCTCTATATCAATAATAAAGACTTTGTTTTTCACCAAAGTTCACTTCATTGTTTGATATGCAACATGGTATTGGGTGTAAGGCAGTTTGTTTAACCAGGCTATTGAAATCATGATATAATACTAATTTTTATTCTAAGGACCAATCTTTTATTCTATATAATGCCAAGTTCTTACATGTAATATATTATGTGTATTTGGTTTTAGAAATTGGGACAGAAACAGTGGTAGCAATTTTTGTTGTTTCAGAAACTGCAGAGAGAAATTTGAATTTTAATATAAACTCATTTTAGATATTTTGATATCACTTATTTTTAAAAAGATCACATTGTTTAGATTGAGCTGCCTCATATAAGTGGACTGGGGAAATTCCATATTGGATCTTTCCTTCATATTCTAGAAAACAATAGAGTACAGTAAAACATTTGATTTCTCTCTGGAGTGGTAATGCTGAAGTGAGTCATTCATTCATTCATTCAACAATGATTCGTTGAGTACTTCCTATATGTGAGGCATTGTATTAAGCCTTAAAGTAAAGAAAACTAACTGGGTACTTGCATACACACAAAAACCAATAATTATCTGTAGATGATGGGTCGAACAACAAGCACCAACAATAGATACTTTAATAGAGTGAAAAAAGATGGAGTAGGGGCACCAGGGCAGTCAGAGAAAGCTTTGCTCAGGAGTAAGTGCCTGAAAAGATGTGTTGGATTCATATAGGAGGAAATGAATGGAGAAAGCATCCCAGGGAGGAGAAGCAATATACAAAATGTTATAGTGTCAGTCACACAGAAGGCATGTCCAGAAGACATAAAAGGGTTATAGAGGACAGTTTTATACTTCCTTGAAGGGTGGTCTGTGGACCAGTAGTATTAACATCCCCGGGAGCTTGTAGAAACACAGGATCAGAATCTGATCCCACATGTTCAGGGTCTGTGGGTGCTTTGTATATACACATTAAAGGCTGAAAAGCTCTAATCTAGTCCAATCCTTCCTTTTGCAGAGGAACCTGAACCACAGAACAGTGGGTGGCTTCCCTGTTAATAGCAGTAAACTTCACTTCAGAACCAAAATCTAGAGAGTCCTGGAAACACTGAGTTTCCCCCCAATTCACAATGTTTGCCTAAACTAAAGAGGGGTAGTTAGTAAGTTGGACCTGACTGTGGAAGTGTTTGAACGCCAAGTTAAGAAGCTCAGGCCTCATCCATTCATGTATTTAACAACCATTTACTCAACTCCAGTGTAGTAGCAGTGGGGATGCAGAGAAGAATACGAAAGGCCCTGCCCTTAAAATCTTCACAGTCTTCTGGAAAAGTAAGTAACCAACAATTATAAACATCTTGGAAAATGAGATTTAAAGGCTCATGATACAGAAATTAACATGAGTTTTATTCAGTTAACATTTATTTAGTACCTAGTACATGCTGGACTTTCATTAGAAGCAAAATGGTGGTGTTCAGGGGTATTTGAGAGTGGGGAGAAACAGATGAATCAGTTAAGTGGCTACTGCCTAAGAGTAGGAAGTAAAGGAAGAATGAATAGGGTTTGGTCACTGTGAGGCTGATGGAGGGCAAGAGAAAGCAGCAAGTTTGCATTAACCAGAGGTGGTAAGGCAAGACAGAATTTGGATCACTGAGCAGAGAGATAGGGAAGCTGGGAGAGTGAATCAGATTTGGGGGGTTTTGTTTATTTTACTTTCCTTTTAGAAGAAAATATAGGTGTAAATCTTCATGAGCTTGGATTAGGCAATAATTTCTTAGATATGACACCAAAAGCACATGCTACAGAAGAAAAAATAGGTAAAATGGACTTCATCAAAATTAAAAAGCTGTGCAGGCTCCTGGGTAGCTCAGTTGTTAAGCGTCTACCCTCAGCTCAGGTCATGATTCCAGGGTCCTAGGATGGAGCCCCGCATCGGGCTCCCTGCTCTGCGGGAAGCCTGCTTCTCCCTCTCCCACTCCCCCTGCTTGTGTTCCCTCTCTCGCTGTGTCTCTCTCTGTCAAATAAATAAAATTAAAAAAATTAAAAGCTGTGCATCAAAGGACTCTATCAACAAAGTGAAAAGACAACTCACAGAATTGGAAAAGTATTTGTAATCATATATTTGATATAGATTTGGTATCCAGAATATGTATAGAAAACTTTTACACTCAACAATAAAAAGATAAATAATGAAAAAATGGGCAATAGATTTGAATAGATATTTTTCCAAAGAAAATATACATATAGCCAATAAGCACATGAAAATGTTGTTAGTTATCAGGAATTATTATTTATCAGGAATATTAAAATAAAAACCACAATGAAATACCACTCTACACCTACTGTGATGGCCAGATTTTAAAAAGTGGAAAATAAGTGTAGGTGAGGATGTGAAAAATAAGAACCCTCAAACTTTGTTGGTGCAAATGTAAAATGGTGCGAAATAGTTTCAGCGAACAATGCAGCTGGAAAACAGTTTGGTAGTTCCTCAAAAAGTTAAACATAGAAAAAAAAGTTAAACATAAGAGTTACCATATAATTTAGCAATTCCATTCGTATGTATATACCCCACAAAACTGAAAACACTTATTCCTACAAAAACTTGTACACAAATGTTCATAGTATCATTATTCAAATAGACAAAAGCAAGGACAACCCAAATGTCCATCAACTGATGAATAAACAAAACATGGTATATCCATTTAATAGAATATTATTCAGCCATAGAAAGGAATGAAATGTTTGATAAATGCTGTAAATGAATGAACCCTGAAAACATTATGCTAAGTAAAATAAGCCAGACAAAAATTGGACAAATATTGTGTATTCCCATCTATATTTTCCGATAGAAATATCTGGAATAGGCAAATTCATAGTGATAGAAAATAGATTAGAGGTTACAAGACACTAGGGGAGGGGTCAGCTGGGGAATTACTGCTTAATGGGTACAGAGTTTTCATTTGGGGTGATGAAAATGTTCTCAAATTTGGGTGATCATTGCAAACCTTGTGAATATACTAAAAGTCACTTAATTGTACACTTAAAATTGGGAATTTTATTGTATGTGAATTACAACTCAATGAGAAAAAAAGACCTTTATTTTTATTTACTTTTTAAAAAAAGATTTATTTATTTTGAGAGAGCAGAGGGGTGGGGGCAGGAGGGGCAGAGGGAGAGTGAAGGAGAGAATCTTCAAGCAGACTCCCCGCTGAGCACGGAACCCAACATGGGGCTCCATTTCATGACCCTGAGATCATGACCTGAGCCGAAATCAAGAGTTGGGCGCTTAACTGACTGAGCCACCCAGGTGCTCCAAGAAAAAAAACAAAACAAAACACAAAAACCTTTAAAGAGAAATTCTTCTCTGTTGGCAAAATACATGTCATTGAAAGGACACATTTGAAATATAAATAGACATCTTGCTCTTTGAAAATCACACGCCTAGTTATGATTTCAAAATGCTCCTTAGTTTACAATTATAAATACACAGTATGATAAGCCCTTCTGAAGCTTATATTTATTATATATTTATATTTATTATATTTCATAGGTTTCTGCTTTATGGAATATAACCTGAGCAAAAGAATGCAACTTTCACTAGGTAATGAAACATACAGAAATGTTAAGTTTCCAACTTTGGAAACTACAGATTCTTGAGTCATGGTCATGTGTTGAAAATCAATTTACCAAATGTACAGATCATGGCTCAGTTACAGAAAGCATCATAACCTAGTTACTCCAGGTCTGGAAGTTAAATGATCAGGATTGCTGTCCTGGCTGTTTCTTAGCTTGTTTCTACTTCATCTATAATTGAGGTGGCAGGAATTGAGGTTCCTTTTAGCTTTAAAATTCTGAACTTATTTGATCTTATTGTGACTTTATAGTCAAAGGACTTTTGAACTTGTTTTACTTGCTTGGACTGCATTAAAACATTCACTTTTTTTAAAGATTTTTTTTTTTAATTTATTTATTCATGAGAAAAGGAGAAGGAGAGATGGAGAGGGAGAAGCAGGCTTCCTGCTGAGCAGAGAGCCTGATGTGGGACTCAATGCCAGCACCCTGGGATCATGACCTGAGCCGAAGGCAGACGCTTAACGACTGAGCCACCCAGGCGTCCCAAAACATTCACATTTTAAAATTTAGTAAATTATTATTGGACCATGAGATTTGAGAAAGATTAAATTATCCACTCAGCTTTTAATTGGACCAATTGATCTGTCTATGGAGAATTAGTTTGAAGCAATACCACCACCTGGTGGCCTCTCCTCAAATAAGACAACCTCCTCGAAAATGATAGTTTGGCCTCTATCAAACTATGACAGGTGGTTCGGATGTATCTATTTTAGGAAACACGTTTAATTATATTGCACGATATATGTTTAAATTAACTAACGCTTATAGCATTCTCCTTAACAACTTATTTTATAATTCAACAAATTCTCTCAACAAATATTTTAGTGCCCAAGTACAAGAACAAAACAGTGAAAAAAAAAACCAAAAATATTGCCATTCACAGACAACATATAATAGGTATAGTAAGTAAGCAAATTATAATATGTTTAGTGGCAAGTTCTAAAAAAACAGCACAAGGAGGATGTTGGGTAGGTTGCAATTTTAAATAGAATGACATTTGCGCAAAGACTTGAAAGGTGAGGTCAATTCTATGTGCTTGTCTGAATAATAAAATTCCACAGACTTACAATCTAAATATTTAGTTTTAATTCTAGCATGCCACTGTAATTCTGTTTCCTCAAGTATCTCTTTTTAGTGAGCAGTAACTGTAACACCAGGCCAATATTAATGACTACATTTTAAAAAAATGATATTGCCCTAAAGATAAGTATCTTTCCTAGGTAATGACTGTCTTTAGTATCAGAAAAGATACAGGAAGTGGAAGTTTTGTTATCTTACTTTTCACAACCTTAAATTTTCCTTTACACATTGAAAACTATGTTCCCATTAAAGTAGGAACTGCTCTAGTCTTATGAATTGAGATTGAGAGAAGGGAGGAGAAGGTAGAGATGCGATGTTATCACCAATAAAGATTAGCTAAGTTTCTCTAAGCAGTTTATGGTTTTGCTTTTATAAATATCTCAGCATTTTATGAAACCATTTAAATTTTCTGTCTTAAACACCCTTGGGTTAATGAGTGAACCCTTGAGAGTAGGGATTGTTTTAGACTATTTAATAGGCATAGCATAGGGCCTTGAACATAGTAAGTGGTCAGGAAAGTTATTTTAGTTGTCCTGAATCTACATTAGAAAAAAATTTAAAGGTAATATCTTAATATTTGGGGATTTTTCTTTAGATCAAAGGTTTCTGAGAATGGAGAAGAATTTTTGATGCAACCAGGAAGTGAGATCAAATCTTAACAGACAAAGCAAAGAGTTAAATGGGTAAAATTTAAAAATACAGTGTTTCAGGGCACCTGGATGGCTCAGTCGTTAAGCGTCTGACCCGGTTTGGCTCAGGTCATGATCTCATGGGCCCTGAGATCCAGCCCTGTCCTTAGCGAGGAGTGTGAAGAGTCTCTCCCTCTGCTCCCCGCCCCCCCCATGAATAAATACATCTTTAAAGAAAAATAAAGTTTTGATCAAATCGCCTAAAGAGTTTTTATTTGTTTTTTATTACACTGTTTCCATAGTGACTTGTAATTAGGTGCTTAATACACATTACGAAAGGCTGAAATGCCACCTGATAGTATTAACAATGCTTTTTAATCTGTATATAGCACTTCAGTTTACACTGCGTCCTCACATAGGTTTCATTTGTTTATTTGGTTCAGAATATGCAGTGCAAATATGAACTTTACAGCGTATCTTTCCTTTTAGTTCTCCCTTAAAGGGAATTTGTATTTTCTGACATGGACAAAATTTGAAGTGGCAATGGTTAAGATTTGCCAAGTGGCAGTAGCTAATCTTGGCGAAGATATGGACTGCAGGTGCATGAAGAACGGGTGAAAAAGGTCAGTGGAATCTCAGCCCACTTAGGTCCAACAGCTGGGACAACGTAAAGGTCCAGCTGTTTAAAGAGTCACTCAACTCTCTCCATAAATAAATAAATAATTAATAAATAATAAATTAATAAAATAAAAACAAATAAAACCAAACTTTTCCTTGCGAGAAAAATTTCTGTGAATTTATGATTTAGAAGTGGGGAAGGGAGGCGAGAGCAACAGGCAAATCTAGTTCAATGCCTAGGCAGCTGGAAAGGTCTGAAAATTGAAGTAAAAAACAAAACAGTCCATAAACTGTTAAATGGATGAAAATCTCTAAATAAAAACATAATATGCAAAAATTATATTTGGAAGGAGGCCTAAGAGTTTACAAAGGTGACTTCTATGAAGAACTGTGGGATTGGGGGCTAGGGATAGGTTTACTTTTCTATGTACCTTTACGAATTTTTAAGACACGCACGCTCAACCTTAGAAAGATTAGAGTCTAGGAGAATCCCTTCTTCCCATCCTCCAAGTATCTCTTCCTTCCTCCCAATACAATTTCCTCTCAAGACCGGCAATACTCTCGACGCCCCTTGAGGGAACAGGTCCTCAGTCCTTGTGAGCTGAACCAGTTCCTCCATCCTGCCTATCCCAGAAAGGTGGTGGGTTAAGTGGAAGAAAGGGGTGAAGGGCTCTAACGCTGACCCTACAGGCCACTGCGACTCCAAAAACCTCCAGTTAGCGGCCTCAGGTGTAAGGTTGATTAGCATTGGCCGCGCGGGGCTGTTCCTATTATTATTACGTAGTCCTATTTCCGTGCGGGAGAAAGCAACCCGGGAAAAGTGCGTCGCCCCCGCACGGCGCTTTAGGACCTGCAACTTCCACGACGCTGCACCCTGAGCCGGCGTCCAGTCGGGCTACAGCATCGAGGCCCGACTCGAATTCTTGGTTGGCAGATTCGCCACTGTTGGGTGTCAGAATTTAAAATGAAAATTCGAATTTCTCTATTTTGGAAGCCCTTTCAGTACAAGAAAACAGAAGCAAGAGAGATTTGGGGTCCTTGAATATTTTTATCCTCTGGCTTCCACCCAGTGGGCCGGGAAGTTTCGTTGAAAGTGACGACGCGGACGCTCAGATCGCCGTTCCTGGCGCGTAGTCGCCGCGGCCCGTCGCTCCCGCCCCCGCCGGGAATCCGACGTGGAAGTTGCTGGCCGACCGGACCTTCCAGGGATTCGCCAAAGAGCCGGAGCCGGAGCCGTAGGCCAAGGCGAGCAGAGGTGGCGGCGCCGAGGCTCGAATAGGAGTCGCTGTCAAGGCCGGGGGCCTGTCTCTCACCACCGATAAGGGCGGACAGGCGGTTCATCATGGGTGAGGGATCCGAGAAGGGCTCCCGGGAGCATTGGAGGGGCTGCGGCCGACGGCTGGGGTCAGGAGGAGGAGAGGGCCCGGCCTGGGAAGCCCACAGTAGCCAGCTTTTCGGGGGCGGGTCGCTGAGGACTTAACTTACCTTGGCTGTTCACCTGTGGGGGTGGACTCTGCCTCGAGCTTCTGCCCCTGCCCTCACTCTTGTTCTTTTCACCCCAGAAGGGTAAGGGGGTGGGGGTACCGCGGGCCCGGAGAGCGCTGCGGCCTGGGAACCCGGCCCTGAGCCCTTTCCCCCGACCATGAACTTTTCCCTCACCTGGTCAGACCCAGCTCGACTTGGGGGGCAGAGTTGGCCTTTAGAAGCTTGGCAATTTGTCAATCGCAGGTGCGCTGAGGTTTCTTGCGTGAAAGATGAGATCTGACCCCACAGTGGAAGCTTGATTCTCTCTTCCTGGCCCCTGGGATTGCGTCAATTTAAAAAATCCAAAAGGAATTGTTGCTCACAGTGTTTTATAGCCAGCTTGGTATTTGCCTGCTTATCTGTAGCTTTTCATGTAGATGATGGAGTAAGGTGGAGAAGGAAATGGGGAGGGTACTGGTCATTACTGGTCAGTGAGTGAAATTTTAATATCGATATTGGAGTGCTAATTGAGGGCACTACATTGTCATCACAAGCACAAGCTAGCTTCCCTCCCCGCTGGAACCCAAATGAAGGTGCACATTTTTAAACTGGTTTACAACTGTCCAAATGACGCAAATTCTTTGGATTATTTTAATTCCTCTACCATTTTCCAGGGGATTTACTTCTTGTCCTGGATCATAAGTGCTTTCCTGTCTTTTTCCATACCTCCCTTCAGGTTTTTTTTTTCCTTAAAGATTTTATTTTTAAGTAATCTCTACACTCAAGGTGGGGCTCAGATTTATAGCTGCAAGATTAAGAGTCGCATCCTCTACAGACTGAGCCAGCCAGGTGCCCCAGTTTTTGTTGTTGTTGTTGTTTTTAAGGTGTAAAAGGTAGAAAGGATTTTGTCAAGTTACACACCTTCTGTTACACTTTACCAGGGTTCTCTGGACCATGCTGTTTTCATTTTTCCAAATTTGCATCTCTTAATTGTGCCATTTCTTTGTCAGATAACCATGTATTGCATGTGACATCACTTCAGTTGTCAACTGTTTTGTTTTGTTTTTTATTGCTAATGTAACTTTCTTTTAACCTTCTCTAATGGCTTTTGGTGGGGAAGGGCCAAAGTGCTTTTTTCTGGTAATCATTAAAGAAAAAATGTATTTTAAAAAAGCTTCTGTGGTGCCTGGATGGCTCAGTTGGTTGAGCCTCCCATTCTTGATTTCGGCTCAGGTCATGATCTCAGGGTGGAGAGATCCAGCCCTGTGTTGGCTCTGTGCTGGGTGTGAAGCCTGCTTGGAATTCTCTCTCCCTCTCCCTCTGCCTTCCACTATACTTGTGAGCGCGCTCTCTCTCTTAAAACAAAAACAAAACCCTTTCTTTTGTTGTAAAAAGAGTAATAAAGACTAAATCACCACCTCCCCTACTCTTAGGGATTTCTTCTTTAAATGCAATCCAAATGAATCAACGCCTTAATCTGTTACCAGGAGGCCCTGCTGAGACAAAAGATAATTTTTTAATTTTAATATTTTTCCAGGTTTCTTGAGGTATGAATGACAAAACTGCATATACTTAAGGGATACAATGTGATGTTTTGATACACATTGTGAAATGATTACCACAATCAAGCTAATTAACACATCTATCACTTTACATTAGCTTTTTTGTGTGTTTGGTAAGAACACTTACAGATCTACTCTCTTAGCATATTTCAAGTGTACAGTACATTGGTTTACTGTAGTTACCGTGCTGTTCATTGGGTCTCCAGAACTTACTCATTTTATAAGGAAAGTTAGTACCCTTGACTGACATCTCTCCCATTTCCCCCACTCCCCAAGCATCTGATAACCACCATTCTATCATTCAGTCACCAGTGGTGATTCTGATAATCACCACTCTGTTCACAAGTGCTTTTATATTACACATTACCTTATGTACAAGAAACTTTCTGGAACTATTTCATGAAACAGTGAATGTAGCTTTATTATTTTTTTAAATGAGTTTTCTCTCAAAAATAGGTTTTGTTATTTTGGGCTTCTGTGTCTCAATTTCTTTTGCAAGTTATATTGCTTACAGAGAAATCTCAGTGATTGAAAGTAGTTATGATGCTGGTGTACAGTGATAATAATTGCTTTTCACATGTGAGAACCTCATTGTCCCACTGTCATTCTGATTTGTCCCTTGGTGTTTAGGGGTTGTGAGATCATGCTAAGGTATCTATATTCTCATGATTAGAAAGTGAGCTCCAGGGAGTGCCTGGGTGGCTCAGGAGGTTAAGCAGCTGCCTTTGGCTCAGGTTATGATCTAAGGTTCCTGGGATCAAGCCCTGCATCGCTCTGCATCAGGCTCCTTTCCCTCTCCCTCTGCTGCTCCCCCTGCTTGTGCTCTTGCTCTCTCTTTTTTTCTCAAAGAAAGAAAATCTTTTAAAAAAATTTTTATTTAAAAAAAAAGTGAGCTCCATGAGGACAGTGGTTCTTGTTTCTCATTCTGGAATATATCTTCTTGTGCCTTCCTGACACAGTATCTAGGACATGGTGACAATCACTAATTACTTGTTTGAAGTTGGTTAATATATACCCTTGGGCGCAAAGTTATGCACCTAAGAGCTGAGGAGAATATTACAGTATTATTTAATTTGGTATAGCTTTCAAAGGGCAAGATTAAATGTTTTGTGGACTTAGTTCACAAAATGATTTTGAATGCATTTTTTTATTATTTTTTCAGGTGGCTTTTTCTCAAGTATTTTTTCCAGTCTGTTTGGAACCCGGGAAATGAGGATTTTAATTTTGGGATTAGATGGAGCAGGAAAAACTACAATTTTATACAGATTACAGGTTGGAGAAGTCGTTACTACTATTCCTAGTAAGTGTTGGTATGATAAACTAATTGTAGGGGTTTTTGTTTTCTATCTAATGTAACTTTATTTCTGATTAAGTAATTCATCTAATGTAATTTTAATATAGTAAGGTTTGTAAACTTCTAGTGTGGACATAATATTGATAACATTATTTTTTATAAATGTAGAGGCAATTTGTAAACCACTGTGCATGGCTGGGTTTTGCTGTTTTTAAAGTTGGCTAGAGTTAAGCCACTTAATCTCATTGAGAGCCAGTATCTTTATTGATAAAATGAAGATAATACCCACTGACTTTAAGGGGGAAATAAATGAAGTACATAAAATACTTTGTAAACCTGTTTAAAGAATTATATAGGTGTTAAGTGGTATTACTGCATCTGATGTGCTTTTTTCCCCCCTCTGTTTGTTACTATTTTAATTAAGATTTGTTTCTCTTAAGTAATTCTGTTGATTGCTTGTAAAGAACTGAGGGGAAGAGACTGACTCTTGAATTAATCTGGTACCTAAAAGTATCAAGAGAAGAAATACCTCAACTTTAAATCAATTGTTGATATTTTAGAAGGATATTCTTAAACAGTCCTGTTTGACTACATGAGAATACTGTTATTTATACTTTTTAAATTTGTTGACGTGAATTTACTTAGAGAAGATTAATGTATTTAAAGTAAGTTTAAGAGTTTGTAGAGTTTGCTCAAGAGTATTAAATTATGCCTCTAAAATCACTCTGTCACGCAAGGTATTTCTATATTTAGTAGTATTTAAACTTCCAGATTAAAAAAAAAAAGTCTAGGTTTTATGAAAGAAGAACTTTTTTTTTTTTAATATTTTATTTATTTATTTGACAGAGAGAGACACAGCCAGAGAGGGAACACAAGCAGGGAGAGTGGGGGAGGGAGAAGCAGGCTTCCTGCGGAGCAGGGAGCCCGATGCGGGGCTCCTCACGACCCGAGCTGAAGGCAGACGCTTAACGACTGAGCCACCCAGGTGCCCCGAAAGAACTTTTTAAACCCTGTGGCTTCTGTTATTTCTTTGTGCCACCTTCAAAAAATTTCAGTTCCCTTGGTTTTTACTTCTCAAAATCACCCATCTCTATTATGGTTAAGTCTTGGCCCCTGCAGCGCACACAGCCCAGTGGATTGCATTTCAGTGAATACACTCTACAGCATACTCTTGTCCAGCATACTCTTGTCCTGTGCGTATAAACAGTGTTTGTAATTGAGGTAAAGATGGTGATTACACTCCTACTTAATTCTAAGGGCAACATCATGAACTTGCTTTTTAGTTTTTCACTCAGGTTTATTTATTTATTTATTTTATTTTTTTTTAAAGATTTTATTTATTTATTTGACAGAGAGAGACACAGCGAGAGAGGGAACAGAAGCAGGGGGAGTAGGAGAGGGAGAAGCAGGCTCCCCGCTGAGCAGGGAGCCCGATGTGGGGCTCAATCCCAGGACCCTGGGATCATGACCTGAGCTGAAGGCAGACACTTAACGACTGAGCCACCCAGGCGCCCTTCACTCAGGTTTATTATAGCTGTTTTTTAGTTGTGATAGGGAATGCTTACCATATACTCATTAGCATCATTTACCAATATAGACTTAAATTTAAAACAAAAATTAATTGTCCAGTTATAGCTATGTCATTTTTTACTTTGATTTTTTTAAGCTTCTAAAATTTTAGTAATCAGTTTTTTCAGCATCCTCTCTATCCTCCCTTAGATTCTTTTCAATGAAAACAGTATCGTGCCTCAGCTGTGTGATGCTAGAGCTCCACCTAAAAAGGATGTCAGGGAAGAGAGATGGGACATTTCCCCTTTGACCATCCAGCCATGACCTTATTACAAATGAGCTCTTGAGGAAGTCTGCAGAGGGTCTGTGAGATTGCCACACTTAGAGAACCCAGTTTCCATAAAGTGGTATATAGCTATTGCTGAATCGTTACCCACTAAAGTTTAGAATTTGGGCTTTCTTGGTTTTGTTCCCTGTTTACTTGCTGCCTATCAAAATTCCATTTTTTGTAATATATCTACGGCTGTTCTTTCTAAACATAACCTTCTAAACACTTGTATGCCTGGATTGTATTGTACAGGGAGTTAACATAGGATTTCTATTGAGCTAAAAATTCTATATTTGCAGAGGTGATTGGGGATTCTTATATCACCTGAAAGTGGTGCTGAACTTGCTAATTGATGGTGTGCGTGTGTATAGCACAGCAACTGTTTTGTCTTAAATGGAATAATATTTTAACCAATAATGTGATTCAGTAGTAATTCATTAATTGCTAAAATTGGATTGAATACTTTGAAGGTAGAATGCATTAGTCTACGTATATTACTGATTGTGATTTATCTTCTAGCTATTGGATTTAATGTTGAGACGGTAACATACAAGAACCTTAAATTCCAAGTCTGGGATTTAGGAGGACAGACAAGTATCAGGTATGTTCAGAGACCAGATTACTTTGTAGTATTGAACATTTATTGGCCCTTTTAAGGTTAAGAGCAATAAACCAAATATGGTTTCTTTTGTAATTTAAATGGAAGCCACTTAGTTTAAAATGAGGTAAAACTGCTTATTCTCTCAACTGAATTAAAATAAAATTTAAGGAAGCCAGCTCTTCAGATATCTCCTTAATGACAAATTTTTTCATAAAATCTCAAGATCTACTTAAGTAGTTTTCAACTGAAAAGGGTCTTCCATTTAGTTCTTGTCACTTTGTGAAACAGACTGTTTTGGATTTTATAAAAATAACTTTCAGTCCACCATTTAGGGCTAATGTGAACATAGATGCCCTCTAGAACTTAGGTCTCCTTAGGTCTCCTGCCTAACATTCTGTGCTTGGCATGGCAACTGTGAATGTTTGGTTACTGTCAGTATTGCTCACTATGGTACCTACCATCTTAAAACATAAGTAGTGCATTCTCCAAACATTCTGCTGCCTTTTAACTTGTTTTATTTTTTGAAGTGCTTTTGAGTCCCTCTCTAATTTTAGCCATTTCTACTTCATGAGGTCTTCAGTAATCAATTTAATGTCTGCTATATAAAATCATATTAAAAGTTTTTTTAAGAATCCATTCCTTAAGGAGTTCCTAGTTAGAGATTTATTAGATGTTAACAGTAAGGTCCGTGTATAACTTTATCTCAGTACAGTTAGTGATTTTATAGATTGATTATAAAGTACTCTCTTAGCCTAAAGTCTGAACTCATTTTGAAACTTCTTGATCCTGTGATTTAATGTTTATCATTCCACCCCCATTACATCTGAAGGATATGATACATACCATCAGAAGCAATGAATCATGGCATTGATTCTAACATGGGGGGGTGGCAAGATTGGCATGTAAACTCCCCACTCCCCATTATTGCCAAGTCCTAGCATATAAATTAACATAGCAGGTTCTTTTTCTTTCAAATAATAATATATTCTCCCTTTCTGAATGTTCTTTAGGCCATACTGGAGATGTTATTATTCAAACACAGATGCAGTCATTTATGTAGTAGACAGTTGTGACCGAGACCGAATTGGCATTTCCAAATCAGAGTTAGTTGCCATGTTGGAGGTAAGAAAACTTTATTCAAATGTGGGGAAATCTTTTACGTTTGTTTGCTAGTTTTCATTGTTACTACATGTAGGAATAATTAAAAGGAAAGTAGGGATTTTTCCCCCCTTGTCATTAGTATAATTTTCTTTTATACAAATTATTTCCTATTCCAGAAATTCTGTTGGGAAGAGAGGAGACAAAAAGACAAAAAAATCAAATCCAGCCATGTAACTTCCTTTAAACTAGATTTCTTGATTTCTAGGAAGCTCAGAGCTGAACTCTTTCTAAACTGAGGAACTATTTTAAGTTACTCCTGTGAAGTGCTTTTTTATAAAATTTATTTCTAGTTGTATAAGTTAGTTTATGGAAGCAGATAAGGGTATAAATAATAAGAAAGCCTATTTGTTTGTTTTAGAATTTTTGGGTTTCTGGCACACCTCTGGCCCTTGTTTATCTATCTCTTCCAGCTTTTTCATTCTTTATTCTTCCCTGTGTTTACAGTCCTTTAGCCATACTGACCTTTCTGTTCTTTGGATACACTAAGCTTGTACACTGATCATGTGGCTTAGGGCTTTTTGCACCTCCTCATCTTTCTGCTTGTAATGCTCTTCCTCCAGATCTTTGCATGGCTACCTTCTTGGCATGTTTTATCTCCCGTTTCTGCCTCAGAGAGGAGCCTAGTTATTTTCTAACACCTTATTCTACCTTATTTTTTGTACCACTTACTGTTTCTTTCCATTATTTTAAAATATATTGGTTTGCTTATATATGTCTCCCACCCTAAAATGTAAGTTCTTTGAGTTTACCCTAATATTCCTGATGTGTGGAACAGTGTACAACACTTATTTAAAATCTCAAAACATTGTAGTCAATGAAGATAATTTATTGGCTAACTAAATTCAGAGGATGCATTAAATAATCAAAAGTTTAAAAAAATCTCCAGTTGTTAAATAAGCTTTTCAAATGTACTTATGGTTAATTTAAGTAATAATGAAATTACCTTTGCTTGAGAAAATTAGATGAGTAAGTTCCCTTTTCCCACCAGAACTATGATTCTGAATTAGCCAATCATCGAATGCTTAAATAAAAGTTTTCTAGGCCATTTAATTACCTAGGTAGAAACATTTTTGGAATACTTAAGACTTCTGATTTGACTACTGACTTCTTAATGGCTTCTGAGTTAAAAATTGCAGACCTAATAATTTTAAACTTTTGCTTAATTTTCTTCACAACATAGCATCATATTTATCATAAGAGCTTCTCAGTCCAAATTCAAGTATAAGGAATTTGAAGGGACAGTTTAATTGCTTTCAGTGTAATGGATTTTTTTAAAATAAACCTTTAGTTAGATGTAATTCAAATGGTATAGATTTTTGTCACTAAAAGTACTGCGTTAAAGAAATGCGTTATTAGCTTCAGTTTATAGTTTTTGAGTTGTGCTGGATTGTTCTTTGTGATATTAGGATTTGACTTGTATAATTGTATGAGAAAGAACTAAAAATTGTATTTATTCTTTAGGAAGTAATTTTTAATTGATTCAGTCAATAAATATATAAAGTTACATGTAGCATATGATCAGGTCTGTTCTCTGTTACATTCAAACTTACAGACAAAACCACTGTAAGTTATCCCATTTTTGTACACAAAAATAAATTCTTCCTGGAGTAAAGAATTAAATGTAAAAAATAGAAATCGTTAACTCCAAGAATATGTAAGTGAATATGGCTAACATTTCTGGATAGGGAAGGTCTTTCTAAATCAAAGGATTGGAAGGAATTACAAAAGAAAAGATAGATTTAATTATATTAATACAAACAAAAACCCTACAAATACAAAGTAGCGTAAAACAGGGAACTAGGACATAGTTTTACAACCAGTGACTAAAGATTAGTGTTTTGTTTTGTTTTGTTTTTAAAGATTTTATTTATTTGAGAGAGAATGAGAGAGAGCACGAGAGGGAAGAGGGTCAGAGGGAGAAGCAGACTCCCTGCTGAGCAGGGAGCCCAGTGCGGGACTCGATCCTGGGACTCCAGGATCATGACCTGAGCCGAAGGCAGTCGCTTAACCAACTGAGCCACCCAGGCACCCTAAAGATTAGTGTTTTTAATCATATCAAGACCCTTTGCAAATAAATAGAAAACTGAGCAAAAGGCATGAACTTAGAGTGCACACGAGAAAACTCTATTGCTGATAACATTTGCATTATGTTTGGAAAAATATGTAATTTCTAATTCTTCCAAGACTGCTGCATTGAAGAACAGTACTGTCATACACTGTTGGTGGAGTTTAAAGTGTTATAACCTTTCTGGGAAGCGGTTTATTAATGTATATATAACAAGAACCCCAAAAAAGTTCATACTTTGATTCTATTTTTAGAGAATTTATTAAGGTAATAGAGATTCACACAAAGATTTCTGTGTAATGACTGTGTCCCTTGAGTTTCTATAATAGTCAAGTAAAAAGAATCTAGTAAGTGTCTAATACTGGAGAACAGTTACATAGTTTATGGTGCATGCATTCATAGTATAGAGTATATTTAACCATTAAATTTTTTTTGAAAATTTTGATTAGGAAAATATCCATGATTTAATGTTTATTTTTTAGAGCAGGGTATAGAACTCTATGTAAATGTGATCTCAGATGTATAAATGTATTTATTAATGAACTTTAAGTATCTGAATTACAAAGCAGTAGAAAATACCCAGAATGTTAAGAGTGATCATGTTTGGGAGGTAGGATTATGGACGAAGCTTTTTTCTTCATACTTTTCTATAATTTCAAATGATTTATAATGAACATTATAGATTCATAATTAGGGAATATACTTTTAAAATAATGTATTTGTTGGCATTTCTTTCTAAACTCAAGGAAGCAAATTGATTAGAGAAAATTAAATACCTTCTATTTTATTTAGGAAGAAGAACTGAGAAAAGCCATTTTAGTGGTGTTTGCAAATAAGCAGGACATGGAACAGGCCATGACTCCCTCAGAGATGGCAAATTCACTTGGGTTACCTGCATTGAAGGACCGAAAATGGCAAATATTCAAAACTTCAGCAACCAAAGGCACTGGCCTTGATGAGGCAATGGAATGGTTAAGTATATTTCCAGAAACCATTTGTGCATTTGTTCTTGCATGCAGCTGTTTGCACACGTGTGATTTCCTTAGTCTTAAGGATGAAATTCAGATTACTTAGCAGCTTATTATATTAAGTTCCTCCAGCCTTTTCTTCCACTGGTCTTCATATGCATTAGCTGTTATTTCAGTCACACCTACCTGATTATAGTTAGATAAGCCAGTCTTCTCTCATTTTTTTTTAACTTTTCCCTTCCTCACCACATCCTCCATTCCTTATCCTTCAGGACTTAGGTTAAGACTGTCTTCTTCTCAAGAACCTTCCCTTGCATGTCTCCATGCCCACTGCCTTTCCACACACATAGTTGGATGTCCTTGTCACAGACCAGTGATACAGTAGTTACACTGTCCTGTAATTGATTAGTGCATCTACTCATTAGATTTTAAGCTTCATGAGGACTGAGGCTAGTTTTCACCTCTGAGTTATCCACATCTGGCCATGCTGCAGTAGTTACAGCCTGGAAAGAAGATATTTGGTCTTTTTGATTATTCATTCAGAGCATAGACAAAAGTGAAAGCTAAAAGGCTTTCATGGAAATTGGGTCCATAACATCATTCTTCAGTGTAACTGTCTTAGCCTTCATCATTTAAAGTGCTTTGGAATCCACTTTCAGTATAAAACTTACCATAAATGATCATGCTCTATACCTGAAAGTTTGAAGTTAATGTTATGAAACTGTTGATTTTCTCTTCACAGGTTAGTTGAAACATTAAAGAGCAGACAGTAATTCAATCACTTCTATCCCTGTGAAATGAAGACTACATCACATATCCCTTTGGAAACAGTTAAGTGTGCTTCATGCTACTAAATGTTAAAACTGTGTGATTGTTGGCATATACTGGACTGCAATATTTGTAATAAATATAAAAAATAAGTATTTGGTTGGAAGGGTAATTCACCCATGATTGAACCAACTGAATGTCTGTTCTGTGTAATGTAAAATCTTTCCTTGCTTTCTTGTGTTAAGTATATATTCTATTTGTATGGAATTCTTATTCAAATAGAGTCCTATTAAAGAATGTACTCGAGGAAAAACCCTCCTATTTTTGAATTAGTGGTTACTGCTTGTTTGTATAAACACTAATAAATATCTTAACTCAGATTTTTTTTCCCTAAAATGAATTAAGTTCTTCCAAAGATTAGACTCAGTAGAGTAGGAACATAGTGTGGGTAATACAGTCTTCATTTGTTTAATGACACTTTATTTAAGCTGTTTTGTTTAAAAGTTTTTGGGTATAGGCATGAAGCTGAAATATTATTTTGGTGGTTAACCTCACTGACATCTGTAATTGTCATTTTATAGTACTTTATAGTTGCCAAAAATTTTTTCATATATACAGGAACCCTGTGATGTAGGTAGGACAGGTTGTAATGTCTTTATTTTATGGACATGGACCCAAGGTTCTGATAAGTTGGCTTGCTCAGGGCCACCTGCTAGTGAAGTCAGAACAGGGCTGAAAGTGAGATTTCATTGTCAAGCTCATCCCATAAAGTATACCATAAATTCCTGAAAATGTCAACACTGGTAACACAGACAACCTTAATTGCTTAAATAAAATTATGCTAATTGAAGTAGACATGGTACATTCAAAATAATTTCTATAAATTTGTCTATACTAGTAGAGGTAGTAACAATCCTAAATGGTTATATTTGATGGAATCCACACGTATTAAAGGAAATTAAAAAAATCTGTTTTAAGAAGCATTTGTAAGAGATGTCTTTACTGTCTTTCATTTATCTGTAATTGGACATGTAAATTTGGTGAAAAGTCAAAACATTACTGGTTGTACAGGGAGAAATGGAGCATTTTTGGTTTTAAAAAGTAGACTTACTGCTAGGGTATCAAAAACAATTATGTTCAGAGGAACTTTTCAAACTACCCAGTCTACCACAGGATTGGCTACAGTGGTGACAGAATATGGTCCCTCGTATTTACCTTAAACTTGGGGGAATCTTTAAGTTGGACAACCAGCATTTAAAATACTTGATGCCCCTCACTGGTGTTCTTGTGAACACTAGTGGTCCATTCCCTGTTCTAGCCAACGCCTTTCTGGAGGCCTATAGCCTCTCCTTCATACTTTTGGTCTTTTAGATCAAATGAATGTGGCTTTCTCTTTTTACCTGTGGGACTTTAATTTTTTTTTTTTAAAGATTTTATTTATTTATTTGACAGAGAGACAGCGAGAGAAGGAACACAAGCAGGGGGAGTGGGAGAGGGAAAAGCAGGCTTCCCGCGGAGCAGGAAGCCTGATGTGGGGCTCGATCCCAGGACCCTGGGACCATGACCTGAGCTGAAGGCAGACGCTTAATGACTGAGCCACCCAGGCACCCCCTTTTTATGGGGGGGACTTTAATCTTTCTGCCCATTCCCCAGCACCATTCTTAATTTGGTCTCTGAAGTCTTTTTTGGAGACCTTCCAAGGCCCAAGTGTTAGTGCTGCATCTAATATTACTGAGAATGTAATTAACATTGTTTCATAGTTTCCAAATTGCTCCTGATGGACAGACTTTTTCATATATATCCTTTGAATCCAATGTAGTGCCTGGCACATTATGGCACCTTAGAGTATATGCATGGTTGAAATAGTAGGTTATATGTTTGCCAGCTAGGAAAATAGTACTGCTTCAACTTCTACTTGGGTTTCCTTCTGGTCAGTGGCAGGGTTTGTACCTAAGTAGCTAGGTGCCCCGCACCCCCACCCGAGCACTTTAGGAACATTGTGAGAAGTGTGGGCGGAGAGAGGCCCAGGCAGGCAGATGCTGGGCAGCACATAACATTCTTGCCATCTTGAATACTGAACACACCTGAAGTAGTAGCAGACACCAGCACTTGAATGATTGTGATCTCTCTGTTTTATCACAAAGGCTAGAATGGGGTAAACAGAGCATACACTAATTTTAATATGGTATAATTATGAGGTCCTTTTCTAGTAGGAAACAACTATATAGGTAAGTTACAGGAGTTTGAATGTTACTTAAAAAATCTACTGAATATTATTTTGCAGAACCCTGAAAATGGGAAAAGCACCAAACTTAAAATCTGAACACATGAGTTCTAGGCATAAATGGCCATTCCTTCAGTTCGTTTGTTTTCCATAAAACGAGAGACGTGGACAAATCATATCAAAGGCTTCTTTTAGCTCTAATATTGTTTTATAACTCTGGTTGGTAATTATGCTGTGTCATGTGTTAACATTTAAAAAGAGTGGTGGAATTTTGCTATTAGAATATTTGAGATAAGTGCTGAGTTGTAGAAAGGTAAGCTCCTTGAGAGAAGGGACCATATCTTATTGTTAGTATCCCTTGCATCTAGTGTGGTGCACTTGGCATACAGTAGGCACTGAATAAATATTTACTAAATTGTGCTCAATATCCCTGAGATATTTGTTCTTTCTGATTTTTGTCTTAGTGTTAACTTCTGATTTTTTTATTTTAAAAATTTTTATAAAAGCTGTACATGCACTTTAAATCACTTAGAATTAATTGCAGTCAGCCTTCTGTGATGCCCCATGTTTATGCTTTTGGCACATTACAAACCCCTTGGAAGTGTGAGAACTCCTGTTTGAGACAAACTACATCAAAACACAGATGCTGAAGTTCAAGAATGTTTGAACATTTGATTTCTATGCCATATGCTATATTCTGACTCCATAATTAGAAATTATAAAAAGCATAGGCTTTCAGTCCTGGGTGTGAATCCTACTTATGCCACCTGCAACCTCTGTTACCCTTAGGTAAATTACCTAACCTGAGTCTCAGTTTATCAGTTAAATAAGAACCAATTTTAGGCGGCTCTCAGGAATACTATGAGGACTAAACAAAATGTTAGCAAAGTATCTGGCACATAGGATGGATTCTTCCCGCCTCCCCAATATATTGAGCACTAAAGAATATTGCTTCCACATCACGTGTAGATTGAGACAAAGATACCGTATAGGTAAACAAGATAATACCACATTGTTTTCCAAAGTGGTTTATAAGAGTTCCCTTTGCTTCGCCAAGCTTGCCAACACTTGGCATTGTCAACCTTATCAAACTAAAGGGTTCAAAATGGAATTTCATTCTGATGTTAATTTGCATTTTTGTAATTATTGAGGTTGAATATAGGAGTGATTCAAAGTATTAAATAACCAGACATAGCTGATGTAGGAAGACCCCTACTAGTCCAGGTGTTAATCCTGTAATTTTTGGTGTGGGGAGATAGGGAATCTAGGGACTCACATAGCCAAGGTGGCACTTGTGTGTCCCAAGGCAGTGACTACTTACCAACTAGTACATAAGTACTTGAATGTTTAGGAACTAGGATAGCCACATCAAGTATTAATGTTTAAGGGCCATTTCTTTTTCTTCTCTGCAGTGACACTTTTTCTACTGGATTGTCTTTGTTGATTCATAATTATTCATTATGTAACCTGGGTACTACTGCATTCATTATCCATATATGCTACATACCATATCCCGGTTGTGTCCGCACAAGCAGAAATTTTTAATTTTCATGTAGAATTTATTACATGTTCACTATGGAGAGCACTTCTTGTGACTTACTTTTGATATCTGACAGGGAAAACTCACCCTTTTCAGCTTATCTTCCATATAAATTTTAGAATCAGTTTGTTAGGATAATATGAAGAACTCTTGGGATTTTACACAGATATGCCTTTAACCAATGGGATCCAGTTTGGGAAGAACTAGTATCTTATGATACTAAGTCTTGCTGTTCATGAACATGGTTATTTCTTCATTTGTGCAGATTTCTTTTAATGACTTTTGATAAAGTTTTATAATTTTCTCCATAAAAGTATTGCATATCACTTGTTTTATTCCTAACTTCTACATTGTCTTGCTATTTTAAAATATGACTTAAAAAAAAACATTATCACTAGTGTCATGTTTTTTAGACAGTGAAGATACAGTAGTATTATGAAAATGTTTTAATTTAAAAAATATAAGCATGATTAAACTGTGTAATATACAATCTGTGCCAGTTTAACTTAAATAATAAAACCTGCTGTGATTTCAGACCAGCAGATACATGGAGAAGTTCATGCTTTGGGGTAAATTGTGATACTTTATCAGCAGAGGGAGCATATTACTCCACTATTGCTAAATCTTTCAGGCTGTGGCTCTTTTGTCTCTTGGTCTTATAGCCTGGACGCAGGAACTCTATCTTTCTCTTCTTTGCTTCACTTTTATTTTTGTGTTTCTTCAGCTTTTTCTTGGCAGCAATATCAGGATTAGTTACGAACTTGAAAAAGACAGAAATTTTATATTACTTTTAAAGTAAATGCTAAACCAATAAAAATCAAATGCAGAAATGGGCCATTTTGTTCACCTTTAAATCTCACACATGCAACACATTCCCATTAAAAAGAATCTGGAGCCCCAGCTGTAAAGTCGCCACTTCTCAAACACAACCGTTCCTCTTTCCTCCCTGAGTAAGTGTGACACATGCACACACCCCTGATTAAAAATATTAAGTCTAATGAACACACCGTATTTTCAAACAGCAAACGTACACACCATATTTTCAAACAGCAAACGTACCTCTAAAGCCTTCCTCTTTTTCCGGAGTGCCCTTTTCTCATTAGCCTGTTTCTGTACTGAGGCAAAGGCTAAGGAGAAGCTCTCAAGTCCAACCAGCTTTTTGAGTAATTCTATGATTTCCAGGGATAGATTCTTCAGCATAGGATCTAATCACACACAGAGTAATAATTAGTCATGTAGGAAAGGACACATTTGAACATCTATAAAATTAACAACATGCAAAATATAAACTCCTACGGCATTATCACTTATTACTTGAACATTAAACACTGATCTAAATCCAGCCTTTACGTTTCTGAGATGGGAGAACGGAAGTGTTGGGCATGACACTCCAGCCACCACTCCTCTGGGATGCACCAAGGAGCCCACTTTCTTTTGGAATCCTGGCTCAGAAGACACTAATTTGAGAACCTGACAGAAACATTTTGGGTTGCTTTATTAACCTGCTCAACTCTGTGCAGACAGGGGAAAGGTAAGTGTGTCTCTAGGCCCTCTCTAATTCATGGGTCATAAATGTTTAGCTCTGGCCATGGCCATAACCTTTTTTCAGGGGGGGGATCAAAGACTCTGAGAAGCTGACAAAAGTCTTTGCTTCCCCACCCTTCCCTGCCTTCTATCTCCCAAATGCAAATAACCCACAGGTTTTTGTATTCAATTTCAGGAGCTGTTCTGGGTTACAAATTTCTTGAAGATGGGGAGTAGTAGGGTCTTTTCTACCACTGAACCCCCTCCCCAGTGCCTGGCAAATATTAGGGGCTCAATAAATGCTGGGTGATGAGAACCAAAGCAGACCTGACCTTGACCATTGCTTTTCCTCTGAGAGGAAGGAAACTTTCTCAAGGTTGTAAGACTAAGAATAGTTCCTACTTTGACATTCACTTTATTTTATTCTAAAACTTAATAATCCACTTTACCTCCTCTCTTTCCAACTCCCAATTCCTTCTTTTCCTATTATCAAAAGAGACTGCTTAGGATCAGTGAGGGAAATGTACTAAATGCCCAGGCAAGAAAAATGAAAAATAGGAAAAGTAAAAATATTTTAAAAGTACTTCACACTTTTAGGGCACGTGAGTGGCTCAGTAGGTTAAGCTTCTGCCTTAAGTGTCTGCTTTTGACTCAGGTCATGATCTCAGGGTCCTGGGATGGAGCCGCAAATTGGGCTCCTTGCTCAGCAGGGAGTCTGCTTCTCCCTCTGCCCCTCCTCCCTGCTTGTGCTCTCTCTCTCAAATAAAAAAAAATTTTTTTTCACACTTTAGCCTTATAATTAACAATAAGAGAATATCATTCATTATTGTCCATAGCACCATGAGGTTTAGAACCACCTCAAGTTATGGATTTCTTTGCATATTTAACCTATGCTTAGGAGTAAAACATCTTTTAGGAGAGAAACATTCACTCTTCGACACAAGAAAACACAAAGAAGGCAGTCAAGTATAACAAATATGCCTTATTTGTTTGCTACTAATTGTTTTGATCCCTAGCACGTTTTCTTAAACTCTGGCAGGGAGGGAGGGAGGACAGAAAGGAAGAAGGAAGCATTCAGGAAAGAAGTGAAGATTCAGAAGACAGGCTGCAGTTACCCTGGTCCGAGTAGGTGCTGTTCATTTCTCGGAACAAAGGAGCTATGATCACTGGGAGATACGGCTTCACCTTGTCTATTCCAAGATCCAATGCTACAGCTCCGAGAAACTTAAAGATGCACGATCTCTGAAAGTACAGATCATTCATTGTTCGTTTGAAGTGTTTCTCTTGCAATCCTACAAACAGTTAACTTAGAAAACAAGGTCTCTTTTGGGGCAGATATTACTGCTGCAGTTTTGGGTTAAAAACTTCTAGAGACTTGGGAGGATTACTAGTACCACTAAAATGCTTTTTTAATGTATTTTTTTAAGTGACTACTTTCATTCTATACATTCATCACACCTTTAAGGGGTTTCTAGGTGAATAGGCAGCCTCCAGTTTTGCGATCCGGGACAACTTCTGGATCAGCCACAGCAGCGTGGCTGGCTTGCTGTGTTCTTCCTTTGCCTCCTCGTTCTCTTCTTTGTCAGGGTCCATCTTCACATCTGCACAGGACTTGTGTTCTTTCACTTCCCCTCTGGCCACACCATCTCCTAAAGCTTCTTCTTCTTCCATGTCTTCTTTTATCTTCCCTTGCTTATCCTCAGATTCAGGTTCCAGTAAATACAAGACTTTGGCTACAAATAACAAATTCTTAACAACCTTAAGGGGGGGCGAGAGAAAGGGAGGAATTGGGACTTTGATTTTGAAATAAATACAGCTTAGTAAAATAGGTATTCTACACTTAGAAAAAAAAATCACTGGGCATTGTACTATTAAACTGAGGACTGTTCCATATTTTGATAATCTTCAGCTCTACTTTATAGTGTATCCAAACCCATTTTCATGTAACTCATCTACTTGGCCTAGTTCTACCCTCCAAGGTCACAAAGAATACTAAGGAAACGATTTCATTCCAGACTATCCATTTACATTTTTAAGAGAGCTTTCATTCCTCCTCCATTAAATCTCTTCATACAAATAAGCTTCCATTTCTTGAGCAATGACTTTATACACAGCAATTCTAATTCAACTCTAAAATATCACTATTAGGTACTATTATCAGGAGAGAAAAGCAAGGCTCAGAATTATTAAATGACTCACCCAAAGACAAAGAAAGTGGTCAGCCAGGATTTAAGTCTTTAGAATGCAAGCCTAAGTTCTAAAGCACTGAGCTCTTTCTCCTCAAATCCCATTTCATCCAGTTAAACAGCCCAGGGACCAATTTTAGACTTATAATAATGGACCCATATATTGAGTCCCTAACTCTGACATCCATGAAATCTCGGACATAGATGTTTCACACTAATTATGTGAAGGAGGACGCCAAGTTGGTTTTGGGTTTCTTTACCTTCCTGGATGCTCTATTAGAGGTGCTATGTGCCAAAAGTTTCCCCCAAATGAAGGACTCAGAATTGTATACACTGTCCTAGGCTAGCCTGGCCATCAAGAATTCATGCCAAGATTCTAATTTCCTTCTTCTGGAACGTTGGCCTTCCTGAAGATAGTCCCAGTTTTGGAGGCCTTTTCCCCTTGTGGCAGCCACTTCACCCTAAGATTACAGTGAACTAAATTCTATAATTTCTTTCATCCTGGGTCAGTACTAGTAAATCCCTTCCTGTCCCAAGTTTCTATGGTTGTATCTGTCAACCTCCGTTCAGACTGATAATGTGGGAGACCCCACCTGCTACTACCCTGGCAGGATTTCTCTGGTCTCACTTTGCTATCCACCTAATAGCTTTCCATTCTTTCTCTGGCCCTGCCATATAATGAAGCATGCTATATTTTCATGAAAATGGGATGGAAGTATCTGGGTTAATGGCATGCTACTTGAGATCACTCTTTGGATACAGCATTCAGTTTCCAGTTGTCCCATAACTTAATCTACATTGCTGCTCTATCTTGTCCCTAATGACAAGAGTCATGATCCAGTGCCTTGCTCATATCCAGATAACACATCTGTGTCATCATCTACCAACCCAATATGGCTTTACCAAAGGAGGTAAAAAATAAAGGAACAGTAGACCCTGTTCAAAAGTAATTGACATTTGCTGCATATTTATAAATGCTTCCCTATTTACATTTTACTTACAGTTAACATTTTATAATATGAAAATCCATAAAACTTTTTAGTGACTTATCTGCCTTCTGTTAAGGATAGACAATTCTCAGACCACACTGTAACATGACCGTTATTACTTTCTCTTCAGCTTCCAGGGGTAAGGGAAGGAAATTCAGTAATACAGTTTATTGTAGAACAATCACAATCCAGTCAACCAACTAATGCCCTTCAAAGCTTTGGTCACAATGTGGAATAGATCTTAAAATTAAACATGAAAAGATAAATAACCTCCCACTGCATCATCTTTATTGGGAATTTTAAATTGGAATTTTTAATGGATCCATCCCCAAGATGGATCCCACAGCTGATTAGATTTATGTTATAACTGAACATATATTTCCATGTATGTCTATATTTAATTCCCCAAGCATTAAAATAGGAGAACACACACAAATACCAAATGTAAGCCTATTCCTAGACTTGGTGCACTAGATCCCTACTATTAAACCAGAAGGATGGCAATACTTACCTGCTCTCCTAGGGACTGATCTAAGAATTTGGAATGCAATTGATGGCAAGAGGCTAGGGAGATACTTTTCATCTGTGAAAAGAAAATGGACATTGGCAGACACAATGCAGGATATTTCTTATTGTTTTTAAAAACTCCAAGTAACTAACTGTAATAGAACAACTGAGGTGCTAGATTTTGCTCTGAATGACTTGTATAGGTCTGGAGAGGGAAGGTCCGTGACCAGAAATTGTGTCATGCCTTCTACCTGCCCCAAGCACTTCAGCCCAAAAAAATGGGATACTTTCAAGCTCTGGGGCAATATACTCCCTCAGATTATTAGTAGAAAACTTGACAACATTCCAATATCTTCCTTCTTTCCTTCCCTTCCATTTTCTACTCATTCAGTATTTATGGAGTTCCCACTATGAGTCATGCATTGTTTTAGGCCCTAGGAAATCAGAGATGGATATAACATGATCTCTAATATTTTCATGAACATGATCTCATTTAGGAGGCAGGATTGACAGTATTGATATCATTTAAAAAAGTATTTTCCAATGTTGATAAAGAATTTGAGGGTGGTTAAAAAAAAAGGAATTTGAATAGAGGATGAATTTGCTAAATAAGCAAAAGTCTGACTAGACTGATATAAATTATTTTGGAAAACCCTGGCCTTGAGGTTGACCCTTCTCTAGTTCCCACTACTCCTATAGAATCACATGTGCAACAAAGTCAGCTGTTAAGAATTTCTCCCTAGGGCCAACCCCAAGATAGTTACACGAAGCAGAATGAAGATCACAAAGAAAAAAAGGTTTTAGGGAAATCTTACCTTTTGTTCAAGGTCATTTGTTAGGAACCTTATTGCTACAGGTACTGAGAGTTTCTTTTTAGTTTTTTTGGCCTTCTGTCTTCTAATAAGTTCCTCTGGTTGGCAAGAGGCAAAGAGTAATCCAAAAATCTGGGCTGCAGTGAGCCACACCCAGCTGTGTGGATGTCTCAGGTGACAGTGCACATAACCTAAGGGAACCAAAATGCATTTTCAGATGTCTCAACTTTCCTGACTCTTTGGTGGTAAATATGATTAGTGTATGCATTCATTATCTATTATGTGCTTGGATTTAGGAACCAAAAAGGGACAAAATAGTCCCCGCTTCCCAGAAACTCTCAAGGAGCTAGGGAGAAGTGAGGTGGTGAAACACTGGAAACAACTAGAAAACCAACTCCTAACATGGTGAATGACAAAAGAGGTAGGAGTAAGCCTAGAAACTGACCAGTTCCATTGGAATTAGTTTCAGGTTCAAGGGAGATAAGGTGGCTGTAACACTTAACAATTTCTAAATTAAGTAATATAAGTAATATATATAGGCACACATTTGTTTCTAATAATTCTTGAAATCAGTGGAAAGTTATCATTTCTTGAGGCTTTCTGTGTGCCAGGCACAGGGCTAAGTGTGTTACATGTATTATCTTGTTTAGACCTCACAACAGTTCTGTGACATTAGAATTGTCAGTTCCATTTTACAGATGAGGAAAGGTTTCAGACAGGCTAGCTGAAGTGCCAAACTGTAATAGGCAAAACCAGGCCCGGGCCCCAGCTTCATCTGGCCCCAAAGCTTATACTCCTATGTTACCTGGCCACTCTGAAAAGTCTTGTGGGTTTTAGGGAACAGGATTAAAATTCTGGATGAACCAAGTCATATCTGAGTTTTAGTCTATGCTACTTTATTTCATTAACAGGGTTTTACTTTTGTTCTCTGTGTATATTATTTTGTAACAATCTGGCCATGCCTCAGTGAAGTCATACCAGAGTGGGCCATATAGTAACTGTACTTAAAGCTTTCACTTCAATGTCTATTTCCTACAGACTAATCAAAATTGAATATGTTAAATTAAAAATTCTAGGATCTTATTTTTCATTTAAAGAGTGATATATAATAAATGTCCCATAGAAATTAAATGGTTTACTAAATCATGGCACATTTGCATGGTGGACTATTTATAGCTATTTTAAAAACCCATCTACTGAATGTGTTATGGTATAATGATATTCTTATTTAGGTAACAAACAAGATAATGAAATGTATTACTTGTGAAATCATAAATACATAGTACTTTTCTTAGAAAGAAATGTTTTCACTGTAATCAGTTTGAAAGGGCCTTTTAAATCTTTTTCTCATGGACTTTTTCCCAGACATTATATACTTTCAAAGTGTTCATATTCTAATTTCCCAAATCTGTTTTCAGTAATTCTTTTACAACTAATGTGTTTGTTTTTAGATTTAAATAAAAAGGAAACACTTACTCCAGATTTTATTCAACGTCTCAGAGGGCTTGGTAAACTGAATAATATTACATTCCTTGATGAGTTTACTAATCAGTGTAAGAAAACTAAACAGAAGGCGATCTGCAGCTTTTTCTTCAGTCTCTTCCATGATCTAAAAACAGGATGGATGTAAATCAATTAAGACAATTTCAAAGTCTCTGATGGATGTTTTTACTCCAGCATGTAAATCTGTACCAGGGTTTCTCAAAATCTCAACTGACATTTTGGGTCAGATAATTCTCTCTTGTGGGGAGCTGCTGTGTGCACCGTAGAATGAACTACAGCGATCCTGGCCTCTGCCCACTAGGTGCTAGCAGCACCCTCCACCCTCCACTTGTGACAAACAAAAAAATGTCTCCAGATGTTGCTAAATGTCCAGAGTAGGTGGTGGTAGGCTGGTGAAATCACCTGCTGGAGAAATTTCTATCTTCATATACTATGGAAGATAACTGACTTTAAAACCTCATTAAAAAAAAAAAAGATCCAACTACACAATTCTTTTTTTTTTTCCAACTACACTAAATTCTTGCTTTCATTAATAAACATTTTTTGAACACAAATACTATTTAATCTATTAGCTAAGCCACCTTACGTATAAAACTACAAAAATTAGCAAAAGTTTTATTCTCTGGCAAATTACTTACATCTTTAAAGTTTTCGGGATCAATTTCCTTTTCAATCACAGGAAGAACAGTTCCAAGTCTTCTCTCAAAAGAGACTCCTTCACTTTCCACAAACAAGCCACAGATGAGGGCAGCCAGTTGTCTATTTAAGCTCTACCAAAAATAAACCATCAGAAGACAATGTTAACACAACTTGGGAGGCCATTTCCAAAATCATAAAATGAAGGTGGGCATGACTCTATCCTCAGTATTTCTTTATGATGCCAGAAGTCAACAGAATATGGACCTTTGGTGGCTAACATGAAAAATATGGAGAAATCTTCATACCCAAGAATAACATTAAAAAAAAAAAATGGAACTCATCATTATCCATTAATACTTTTTTCCATTGCAAATTAAAAAAAAAATCATGGTGAGTACCAAATAATATACAGAATGGTCAAATCAATGTTGTATACTTGAAGCTAATGTAATATTTGTCAATTCTACTTCAATAATAAAAAAATTTTAATTAAAAAATGGAAATATTCATACAGTACCCCCATTCCCCATTCTGACTTTAATACTTAAAGCCAATATTATGACATATGTTGTTTATATTCCACAAACACAGGCCACTGATGATGGTGGTAGAGTCAGCAATGAGATACAATCATTGACAAAAATTACATTTCATTAGCTGAATAAGCAAAACTGAAAACAAAGATACTCAATGGTTAAGCACATAAGTGATACATTCATGTAGTAGTGTAATTGGCTGACAATCATGTAGTGGGACTACATATGTATTCTTACTTAAAGTGAACACCAAAAATAGACTTTTCATTGAAATATGACTAAAAGCAACCCTAACCTTTTTTGCTCCAAACCAGGTGGTAACCATTTCAAAGAGCCAATCTTTTTTCTCAAGGTTGATTTTACTGAGTAAAGATTTGATTGTCATGGATGCCATCTTTTTACACATGGCAGAGTCATCATTCACCATCATTAGACAAAGAGGAATAAAGAACATTCCGCAGTTCTCATGGAGCAGTCCCTAAAAGAAAACAGGCAGTTATGAGCACACTCAGACTGGAATTCTCACAGGTGCCCATATGGGAGGATTGTGGCTCCCAGGGATCAAGGGGAACACAGCTACAGTTTGTGATTCAAGGTACCTGAGGGAATGTGTCAAAGAGATAGGAGATCATTTCCAGCGCAGACTCTCTCCCAGTCTCATGTTCGTAACTAGGGCAAGATTAGATAGACTTGTTAGTATCTTTTAAATTTACCAATTTTTTAAAAAAATTTTAAACATTGTTTTAAGGTGTTTGTTTCGGGGCACCTGGGCGGCTCAGTCATTAAGCGTCTGCCTTCAGCTCAGGTCATGATCCCAGG
>NW_027397076.1:8515934-8671952 GCF_003265705.2 Callorhinus ursinus
ATATATATATATATATATATCATGCTACCATACAGCTTTAAATGTAATTTTGTTAGATTTTTTACCATTCTCCTTAAGTAGACTCTAATGAAAATCAATACCCAGACTGAATTCGAAAAGCAACGTACAGAACCGTCACAGGAAGCCATGCACATTGTTTGATAACCAAGTCAATGATTCACATGATAAGACCCTTAGAGAAGGTGCCATTAGGTTTAGGTTTTGTCATTTTTAAGACAGCTGCCACATTAAAATGAGAGGGGATACTAACTCTTTACCCCTATGTAGTTTGTGGCTTAAACTTACTTCAGTTGAGCAAGCATGAATTCCAAGTTTGGTCTCAATTTGTCACCCAGGGGATAGTCAAGAATATATTTCAGAAAAACCTAGAAACAGAAGTCATACAGATGATTATTTGGGTCCTGTCTCTCCCGGATTCCTGCTTCCTAACCTGCTTTCTGACACACACTGGTAAGTTATAAAGACCTTTCAGAAGAGTAATCAATCAGGTGAAGCCTGCCTTCTGAGTCAACAATGCACTTTCCTTTCTCCTCTGACCTCACTTACTCAGGTCCTGCCCCATGTGCCTGATTACGACTCAAGTTCTGGCCTACCACTGGCATGGTTGTTTTGGGCTCCAAATCTAAGCTCACATGTAGGAAGCACCTCTCTTCCATAGTTGGTATGCTGTGGTGGACTCAGTATGGACTGTGGTTCAACCCTGTATTTCCCCCTGAATAAGAATGACAATGGTAATAACATTAATACTGATAATACTATTTATTAAACATCTTCTATATGTCAAACACTGTACTAAGTGTTTTGCAGTTAACTGTCATCAGTCCCTTGGAAGGTAGGGGATATTGACCCCATCTTACAGATGAAGAGAATGACGTTGGAACAGAGAGGTAAGTTAACTTGCTCAGATGACAATGCCAGAATTCTATGCCTCGTCTATCTGCATCCAAAAGCTCTGTTTTCAAGCGATTATACTAATCAGCCTCTTTTACTA
Organism: Callorhinus ursinus; assembly: GCF_003265705.2. NCBI lineage: Eukaryota > Metazoa > Chordata > Mammalia > Carnivora > Otariidae > Callorhinus > Callorhinus ursinus. Next base: position 8,516,947 of record NW_027397076.1, read on the forward strand.
ATAAACTGCAAAAGCTAAGGCACATCATTATACTTCTTAAGGCCTATTTTTTTCCCAGCCATAAAATGGGGGTATTTCTTCTGAAGGGTAACTCAAACAGAAGTCATGTATGTAAAGTTCTGGACACACAGCTAGTGCTTAATAACTAATAGCTGGCCCTCCCCTCCTTCTTCCTAACAATACTCAAGGAGACTTTTTCTAAAGACCTGCTTCCACCCTTTCCAACGTGGCCTCCTCAGCAGCCCACAGCTTCCTTCAACCCCAAGTTCATATTTCCAGTTCAGACCCTTCCATCCTGGATGTGATATGCACTCATATAATCATGGATGAACAAATGTATAAATACAGATCTTCTCATGTCATTCTCCTCCCTTGATTTCAACAGCTTTCTGCTATTAGAATAAAGCCCTAAAGTCTTTAACAAGACCATAAGGACTTGCCTGAACTGGCTCCTTCCCCATCTTCGTTTAGCTCCTCCAAAAAGCGAGGCCCTTACCGACCTCAAGGTTTACCTTCCTCAGGCTTTGGCTACCTCCTTCACCCGGAAAGCTAATCCTTATTCTTCCTTCACATTTTGGCTTATAAGCCAATCCTCAGGAAAGTCTTCCCTGATTCTAACACCAGGGTGGTCCTCAACCTGATCATATGCTTTTCCATATTTTCTCAATTCTAAGAGGCACAGTTTTTCACATTTTAACATCTCTGAAATCGGGCTATGTCTTAAAATTGATGGCATCTTACCGTGTCATAGATTTTTTTTCTTTCTTTGAGGTATATAAATAATGGTGTGTCTTATAAAAGATGAAATAGGATGGCGCTTTCCCCCTCCTGGCACTTAGTATGGTCTGTAATTAAAGAACTGTGGAATTTTTGCTTTGTGCCTGTCTACTGTAAAAATTTCATTGGTAGGGACTGTAAAAATTTTGTTGACTGCCTTTCCAGCAGCACCTGGCACCCAGTGATATGCACAGTCAGTTGATGACTGGACCAATGGATGGAAACCTTTGGTGCAGGTTACTATGCTGCAGAAGGAAAATGTCTTCACCCATGTGAAACATTCCACACATTATGGGCTATCACTCAAAGTGCTCTATGTTAACTGAAAATGCCCTAAAGACAAAGCAGAGTTGCTCCTCAGACTTGGTAAGTAAATGGGTTCCTGAGTCTTAGAATAAAGCAACAACAATGTGACACAAAATCATCTTCAGAATTCAGCCAATGTTGACATGTCTCTATCTAAAAACCAAACCGAGAAGACAGGACCCAATCCTTGCTATGGGAATAAGGTCTCTCTACAAACCTGTCTGCACTGGACTCTGACAGGTTCGCTTTGTGCAGAAATTGCCAACTTAGATACTTTCCGCATGACATCATCGATTTCCGGGACCAACAACTTTCTTGATAAAATGGCCTAAGATACAAAAGGAAAAGACATCTAATTTCATGTTCTACTACAGATGGGTGTAAGCTGACCTGATGTTAAAGCAGTCATAGGCAACTTCAAAAATAATGGAAGTAATCTCCAAAAGAAAAAGAACATACACTTAAAAATATTTAAAATGGTGAATTTTAGGTTTTATATAGATTTTACATTTAAAAAAAAAAGGAAAAAAACTCCAATGTCCAATACAAGCATGGTATTTTTTAACCTATATTTATTTTCCTATATTTTTATAGAAGTCTCTGGAAGTGTTAATAGAGAGTTCACGTTCAAACATTTAGTAAGTAGATATATTAACTTACAATTAATCCACCAAAATCATAACAATGTTTATAAATTAATTTTGGAAATCTACAGCTAGTCAAAACACTATGCTCCACATTATTCTAAGTATCTAACCCGAGACTCAAATCCAACATTCTGGTGACACTGTACCTTCAGAAGACCGAATGCAGTAGCCTGTCTTGAAGTATCATAAATGTCTTCCTCAGCATATGCTAGTAGAACTTGAAGCTGCTTCTCGGTTATCTGGTAAGACTTCACTTTCTTCACAAGTATGGTCACACACTGCAAATTACAATAGTGAGGTTAATAACCAGGACATCCTACAAATGAAGATCCACTGAAATGGTATGGACTTCATACAACATCAATGCTTTTTTACACAGGATACCAATCCTCTGGCCTTAGCAAATTAATCTGGAAAAGATTCTGGCCAAGACTACAAAGGATGATGGGGAAAACTATTCTTTTGATGTTAATTATGGTCCTGGCTATTTTAAGTACAACTGAAAACACCTCACCTTGAAACAATTTACCACCAGGTGGAAGTTCTGGCCCCTGGCAGCTCCAAGTTTTGCATAGTCCTTCAGCAAAAGGAAAAGGTGTTTGGTCAGCTGTTCTGCTTTTGTTTCTATGGAAGGCAGAGGGAACCTCAAGACCCAGATCAGGCATTGTAAAGCACCTGTGATCACCTGAAAAACAAAAACAAAAACAAAACCTATCAACCTGTGTAGTGACCAAACGCAATAACCCAGCACCCGAGGCTGGGTAGACTCTAAAAGCAATCAAGTTGAAAGAGTGAAATACTCTGCCAAGCCCAGTCTGGAAGCACTATACCAAAAGCCTAAGACAGGAAGGTTTCCTATTCTCTATGGTAGAACTTGTTGTTTCTCCATGGCAAGTAAAGATATACTGCAAGCAAGTTAAGAAAAAGTGGTCACTGTATTCTTAACCTGTGTGAATAAATGATTGGATGGGCTGGCCAATTTTAGCACCTTTGTTTTGTGTATAGAAAAAAACATTATAAATGACTTCTATTTTCTAGAATGGTACTTTATCCACTCTAAGCATATGTGTATAAGGTATTCTATATATTAGAAATACAAAGATAAAGAGAACACGGTCCCCCTATTTTCATTCTTTTTTTAATTTTTAATTTTATTAAGTAGGCTCCATGCCCAGTGTGGGGCTAGAACTCACGACCCTTAGTTCAAGAGCTGCATGCTCTACCAACCGAGACAGGCACCCCACACCATCCCTCTATTTAAGGAACAGACAGCTGGCTCAGAAATTAAGCATGGGAACAATACACTATAGAATTTAATATAGTTAAGTGCTGTGCAAAAGACATGAAAAACATATGCTGGAACCAAGCAATTACATGAGAATCCGTGAACCTCTGGGCTAAACCTTTGAGACTGTTGAGATCACCTAGTTCAGCTCTACCTAAGAGATCCATGCTATTCTGGTTGCTGTAATGGTCTTTTTGGACTGAATTAGACAAAGACAAAGGAAAGGCCTTGGGAGTCACAAAGGCCAGGGATCATATCCCAGCTCTGTAGTTTATTACCTATTTGACTACACAGATGTTACTTAACCTCCTGGCACCTTCACTGTAAGAGAGGTAATCAGAAAATGGGAGAAGTGTAGGCTCTGGAGTCTGACAGACTGAGGCTCATATACTAGATCTGTGATCTGGGCCAAGTCACTTAGCCCAAGGCCTAGTTTTCTCGTCCATAAAACAAAAGCATTAATAATATGTGCCTCATGGGTCATTATGAGGATTCATACCAGTGGGGGGTAGTAGTATCAAGGTTGATGGAGAGGATTAGTGCTGACACGGGGACCCCACTATTCACCCTCAAAACACTGTTGTGAGGATCAAATGAAATAAGTAATGTACGTTCCAGGGCTTGTAAAACCGTTAAAGGCTATCCAAATACATGGGATTATTACACTGGAAAGCAATGTAATGCAGGGAACAGAAGTAGTTTATAATATCATAAATCCACTTAAAAACTCAATCATCTTGTGAAGCACAAGCCTTGAAGTTCTGGATATTCTGCACAACATGGCTCTTGTGAAGGAACAGAACTCACCTTCACATCCATGGAAACCAGGCAATCTATGAGGAGAGAGACAAAAGGATCCAACATTTCCAGAATAGGTTCACTTGAAGACTTGATCTTGGAAGTCTTCAGACTCAGATGTAGCAGCTAGAAGATTCAAAACGGTATTTCACACCAGTTGCCCACAAGACCAAATGAGTTAGGTAAAGGTGAAATGATTTTAAGAGACAAACATGAAATGTTAAGATGCTTCTGTCCTAATGTGACAAAATTTTGAAGGAATGGGAAAGGGCCTGGGACACTCTCTTGTAAGTGAAGAAAGTGGGAGCTCAGGATGGAGCTGAGATGCTAAGTTCATTTACCAAGTGATTACCCAGCAGTTACTTTGATTTAGGTGCTGGCTCTGCACACAGGACACAGCAGTGATCAAGATGAACACAGTCCCTGCATGATGGATCTTAGCCAGGAAGACAGACTAGCAAATAATTAATTGTAAATGCAGTGTGCTTTGAGACTTCTGTGGGGACCCAGGCAAAGGGAGGAGCATGTGGTGAGGTCCTGGAGTGGGAAGAGTGTGGGACTAAAGAACGGAAGCTGGGGAGCTGGGATGTGTGTTGCAGTGGTACAAAAGGAGGCTAGGCCTCATAGCCCAGATGAAGGACTGGGCTCTCAGGAAAAAAGGGAGCCAATGAAGGGTTTTAAAAGGAAATAAATGATCAAATTTTTGTTTTTAGAAGCTCACATCTTTTTAAAAAAAATTCAGAATAAATTTAGAGATGTCCATACAAAACAATAGTGAACCCATAATAATAATGTTAGAGGTCAGAATCATTAATTCTGAGATAATTATATCATCAAAATAAGTACTGGAAGAGAGAAATGGTAAATGGACCAATTCACCTTTAAAAAAAAGTCCCATAATTTACTTACAGTAAGGCATTTACAGTGGAAATGAGCCGTACTGGAAATCTAGCAGAGGATTAAAATAGCCACACTCACTGCGGGTAGCAAATTGCATTTTAAGGTTAATTCTTACCCGAAGCCCGGACTCAATAAATATGTGCATGTTGGTTTTCCTGCTCACAGCAGCTTTCTGCCCACCTCGAACTGGAGTTGGGGGGAGCAGAAGACAGCTCTCGGGTGGGAGACGTGGATCTAGTGCATGGGCTCCTGGATTTCTGTCAATCACGAAGGAGAAACAGGGAGAACACTGTACGCTGCACTCCAAGCAGTTACTGTGGCCCTGCCTGGTGAATGGAGCCCAGCGCTAAGTAATGTGCTGCTCACTGTGGGCATTTTCTCTCCTTTAACCGTGAGAAACAAGAGATTCTTACGTTGTTCATCAAGGTTGTACACAACCCCAGAAAGAGATACGAGATTGATGAACACACAGTTAAGATGAATAGTAAGGAGACACATCTGAATTTTGAAAACATATGCCAAGGAGTTTCTTTTAGAACCAGAAGCAAAATCCAAAGGAAGGTATTTTAAAACCTTTTAAGGTCTAAATATGTGTTTAATCAGTATATATTTAAAATCTATCCTAATTTTGATTCAATAAATAAAACAAAAATGGTCTCAGAGAAATGCCAAAATACCTGGCTGCTAACTCATTCATTTATTGGAAAAATAATCTCAAGGTGAAATTTATCACTTGGAAGACGTTAGCTCAAACACCACTAAATAGTACCATCTTATAACTCAGACAAATACATATATATATACACTACTAAGGTAAATTATTAAATTAATCCACTTACGAGTAAGAACTGAATGGCTTATCAGAAGCAAGCACCTAAGGATAGGTTTTTTGTTTTTTTTTTTCTTTCAAACTTACTTTTCTTTTTCTGTTAACAGGGGGAGATTTTCACTGACCAAACCATAACTGAGCAATAGAATGGATTCTGCAGTCATTTCCTGATTTACAATTAATCCTGCTATGATTCGGCGCAAGGTTTCATGAACTTTCCGGGCCAGTTTTAAACTTGTGGTATTTTGTAAGATCTAAAGGCAAACATAAATATCATGCTGAGGTAACACAGAACTGCATTTTCATTTGTTGTAATGGTAGTTTTTAAAATGTATATTTGCTTTTTAATATATGTTTGGTTTTGTTTTCTAATTAAAAAAGAAACATTCTTAATAAAATTTCAAGTATTATCTACACATAACCTCAATTCCAGAGACAACCACTAGCAGCAGGAAGTGCACCTCTGAATTTCTTTACTCCCTCTTGTGCTCTCTGTTGGTAAGAATTTGGGGCACAGGGTTGGAGATATGATGTGACACTTGGAAGATGTGAACCCTCTAAGCGCATGAGGGGAAAGCACACACACATAGACATGAACAAAATGCAGTCACTACTCATCTGAAACCATGCTAATAACGTGCTATGATGGCCAGGCATCAGGGTTTGATATTAGTCATTGGGCCAAATCAGAGGAACTTAATGGGAATCCAAGACCACCAACCCCAACACAAACCTCAGCACTATAAAGCTATTCCCTTCCCTTGCACAGGACATGGTATTAATAACTTTCATTACCTTGGAGGAACTTGATAATATACATGGAAAATTCACATGCTCTGTTGACTTTTTTTCATCCTCAAAACATATCTAACATTCTTAGGTTTAGATAAGATTAATGCATGGTAGGAACAATTACAGAGTTAATCTAACACCAAAACATTTGGAATTATGGTTAATTCATGTTATTAAATAGTGCTGGTTTTAGTACATAAAATTGTAATAAAAGGAATTATTAACATTTATTGAATGTTCACTCCTCCAGCAGGCACAGAGAACATTATGAAGGTAAGTAAACTACAGCCCCTGCCCCATAGGAGGCAGAATGAAAACAGTGCAGAACCCCAAAGATACAAATGTAGGGATCCGAAGGGGTACGTGCACCCCGATGTTTATAGCAGCAATGTCCACAATAGCCAAACTGTGGAAAGAGCCAAGATGTCCATCGACAGATGAATGAATAAAGAAGATGTGGTATATATATATATATATATATATGTACACACACACAATGGAATATTATGCAGCCATCAAAAGGAATGAGAGCTTGCCATTTGCAACAACGTGGATGGAACTGGAGGGTGTTATGCTGAGTGAAATAAGTCAGTCAGAGAAAGACGTATCATATGACCTCATTGATAGGAGGAATTCTTAATCTCAGGAAACAAACTGAGGGTTGCTGAAGTGGTGGGGGGTGGGAGGGATGGGGCAGCTGGGTGACAGACATTGGGGGGATATGTGCTATGGTGAGTGCTGTGAATTGTGCAAGATTGTTGAATCACAGATCTGTACCTCTGAAACAAATAATGCAATATATGTTAAGAAAAAAAAAAGAAGATAGCAGGAGGGAAAGAATGAAGGGGGGAAATCGGAGGGGGAGATGAACCATGAGAGATGATGGACTCTGAAAAACAAACTGAGGGTTCTAGAGGAGAGGGGGGTGGGGGGATGGGTTAGCCTGGTGATGGGTATTAAAGAGGGCACGTTCTGCATGGAGCACTGGGTGTTATACGCAAACAATGAATCATGGAACACTACATCAAAAACTAATGATGTAATATATGGTGATTAGCATAACAAAATAATAAGAAAAAAGAAAAGAAAGGCGAAAACAGTGCAGAGAATGTGAGCTTTGGAACAGAAATCCTTACTTTCCTCTTTAACCATGACTTTTCTGAACCTGCATTTTCTTATCTGTTAGATGGAAGTACCACTGATCTCAGAGTGGCTCTGCGGATTAGAAGTGATAATGAAACACAATGCTTAGAACATAATACATGTTCAACAAATGCCACTTTTCTCCCTCTTGGCAATCTGGGAGTAGCAATCTGACTCCACAAAAGCTATGTTCTTAGCTGCTCACTTGACCCAGCTATAAAATTCACCTGCATTTCAAATTTTTTGCTTCTGCATCACACAGTTTACATCCAGGACTGGTTCTTGGTTTAGAATGCCCAAATAGGGCTGCCAGCTAGTGGCTATATAGTACAGGTTCCCTTAGCATCAAAGGAAATCCTGGTGGTCAGGTGCAGCATTAAGACTTATCCCGCATGGCTCTTTTCAAGAACTCATGATACCGTAACATGGGGATCTCCTGTATTGCATTCAAGTCCTTACCTCTTTTAATGGAAGGATAAGTTTTGTAACCTGATCTTTTCCTATAAACTTGCCCAGGATTTCATAAGAATCGTAACTTTTGCTTCTTCGTGCCTCCATGACCTTGGAGAGGATCTGCTTCACTTCCTTCTCTTCAGCAATGGCACCAAACAACTCATGGTTAAAAATCTTTGAGAGAAAAAAGCCAAATGGCAGTTATATGCAATCAGCAAGATATGTCAACATAAGTAGTCTCTGATATATCCAGATCAGGGGAAAGCAAGTTAGACAGGACTGAAATTAGATGGTAGGAATTCCTATTAGATTTCACTTTTTCAAGGTAGTTCAGGGACCAATTACTGAAAGACAAGCAAATATAGAAACACCTAAAAGTTTTTTCTAAGGGGAAACAAAAGAAGAATACTATATAGATTTACATATACAATTATGGAATATACAGACAGGTACTACTTCTTTGATATTACCAAAGAGCAGCTTAATTTCTCTTTAAAAAACTAATATGATATGATATTTGCAACTTAATTACCAAAACTGATGTGTTTAATTCAAAATGTTTAAGTGTCTACATTTTTTTTATGAGCAAAGACTGTGTAGCACTTAATCCCACCCCGCAAATTATCACATTATCCAATTTTAAAAATTGATTATGAATTTTTCATTATTCTACTTTTCATTGTTCTAGGTAAAGCTTTATAGCTTTTATATAAACCGCAGACTAAATATATCTGATTATTCCTTTAAAACAGATTCTTGGAAGTAGTTGAAATTTTTGCTTATTTTAAAGTTCTTGATACACAACATCAGCTTTCTTTCCAGAAAGGTTATACCAAAACTCATGACCTACTAGCAGTGGCAGGTGCCCATCTCACGTCACTTGATCAGCTCTTTAAACCTCTGCTAATCTAAGAGATAAGACAGTACATTATTTTCATTTCTATAGGCTATAATTATTCCTTAATTTGTGAACTGATTTCCTGTGTCCTTTGCCCAGTTTAAAAAAAACAGTGAAACTTCCTTTTTCTAAATCTTACCTCTATCATTATATCTAAACAAGAGTCCAAATCCCCAACTTGTAGCTTGTTGGTGAGGCCTTGCAGCAACATGTAAACAGTGAAAGTTAGCACATGGACCTAAAATGAAATGCACAGTGAGAATATGAATGGTGAAGAATACCACATTAGGAAAAAAATAAGATCTAAGAAGTACTGTAGAGGGCACTCAGAGTAATATCTGTCATTACTATAGGGAGAAGCTTTGATAAATATCACCGTGTAAAAGACTAACCAGATGATCACTTTGAGCAAAAGATGCTCAGAAACACATTTCTATGCTTGGGATCTATTACTGACTATGACTAAACCAGGCCACTGATTTATAAAGAAAGGCACAAGAGCCTTGAATTTTAAAAACCAACCTGCGAATTAAGGGGCTTGCCAATGTTGAGTGCAATCAAAGCTGTCCTGAAGGAAACAGACGAATTTTTGCCCTTAATATTAACCATAGCTAACATTCCTAAGAGCTTACTATGAGCTATTAGTACTACTATATGAATACCACACACATGTATTAAATTATTTAATCCTCACCCACTGTATCTATGGTGTAGGTGCTATATTATCAGCACTTTTCAGATGAGGAAGCTGAGGCACAAAGAGATCAAGTAACTTGCCATAGGTTGCATGGGTAGCAGTGGTAGAGTCAGGATTTGAAGCCATATGGACTGGTGCCAGAGTCCCTGCTCTGTATCACTATACTATGTTGCCTCTCAAGCTTTTTGCATTCTTTATGCTGCTTCTAATGCTATAAAATTATCATAGTGAACATGAGATAATGATCACAGGCTAACTAAACATAATTGGTTATGAATATATAGATTGGCTTTTATTTTTTAAGTACTCTCTACACCCAGTGTGGGGCTCAAACTCAACCCCAAGATCAAGAGTTGCATGCTCTACTGACTGAGCCCGCCAGGCGCCCCTCGACTGGATTCTAAAGGCATAATTTCATATGTAAATACTGGAGATCTTTATGTACTTTTATGCACTTAAAATGTTTGCTGCGGGCTTTATACTTAAAAGTCCTTTTGCGGGGGATGAAGAATGACATTTGAGGAGTACAATTTTGAATAGTGTCTACACAATTCACACTAAAACCCAAACTAGTTGTTCTCTCATCCCTATTTTAATTATTTTAACAAATCATGGAATGGACTTAAGGAACAGGTGGTTAGAGAAAAAAGGGCTACTCATTTAAGTATCTCAGGTTCTCCATTAAAATATGGATGAATCCAAAAGACAGAAATATACTGTATTTATCCTTCTATGCCCACGCCTAACACCGCACGTCACATAAAGCAGCAATGGAATAAATGCTGGTTGGAAGAATAGAAAAAAATGAATACTGACAGGGGCTCTGATCCCAGGTAAGATGGAGAACGCACACTCTACTCTGTCTCTCCCACTGAAAGCAGCTGTTAACACCTGGAAAGATGCATGGAACAGCTATTGGGGAAGAACACCAGAATGCAAGTACCACCAAACTTCCAGGGAGTTTACCACTGTTTTCTGTTCAGTATCCCCCAGCTAACATGCAAGTAGATGCCAGGACGAAGGGAACTCTAGGAGAAGCCCCATATCTTGCTGAGTAGGAGCAGGAACACATAATGCTCTACGTGAGGGAGGAAATCCCTGGTTTTCTTTCTTTCTTTTTTCTGTTCTCCCACACCCCAGCCTCCTACAATCCTGCAGTGATGGTGGTGGCAATGGCCTAGAAATGGGAATTGGCAGGAGCCACAACTCTGTGGGAGGGGACCTTCCTCTGCTTTAGTGGAACTGCATGCTGAGAGGGTAGGCCAATGCTAGCTACTCTTCTCTTTCTGTTTCGCCACCACTAGGCCCCTCCTGTGGGCACAGCCGTGGTAAGTGACAGCAAAGTGGGAGCAATAAAGCCCCAGCTTTCTACCTGGAGGACTGAAACAAATGGAAAACTAAAGTGCTAGCAAAGAAACTAAAGATATAAAGAATTAAATGGAAATTTTAGAACTGAAAAACCCAACAACCAAAGTAAGAAATTCATTGGATGAGCCCAGCAGCAGGATGGAGATGAAAAAGGAAAGAGTAAGTGAACCAAAGACAAATCAATAAAAACTATTCACATCCAAACAACAGAAAGGAAGAACTGAACAAATAAAAAACACGAAGAGAGCCTCAGGAACCAGTGGGACAAAAACAGAAAGCTAATATTCATTTCACTGGAGTTCCAGGAGACAGAGTACAGTGCAAAAGAAGTACCTGGAGAAATAATGGCTCAAAATTTCCCAAATTTGGGAAGCAAATCTCAAATAGACTACCCCCCTGCCAGCCCCCCAACCGCAAAAAGGAAACTCAAATACATCGTAATCAAACTACTGAAAAATAAAGGCAAAGAAAAAGTCTAAAGTAGCCAGAGGAGAAAACGATGCATTACTTAGAGGGGGAAAATGATTTGAATAACTGGATTATTCATCAGAAAGGCCAGAAGGAAGTGATTCAACATTTTTAAAGTGCTGAAAGAAAAGTACTGTTAATGATGACAGAAAACTAAGAGCATTTGCTGCCACCATATTTGCCCTACAAGATTGCTGATGGAAGTTCTTAGGCTGAAGGGAAACAATTACCAGAAACTTGGAAATTCAGAAATTAAAGAAGGGCAGCAGAAATGATAAATATCTGGGCAAACTAACAGACTTTTTTTCTTCTTGAGTTCTTTAAAATATGTTTGACAATTACAAGCAAAAACTGTACCACTGCCTGATGAAGTTTTCAATATATGGAGATATAATAGACAAACAACTATAAAATAAAGGATGAAGGGATCCATATGGGGGTAAGGTTTCTATATTCCACTTGAAGTCATAAAATACTGATTCTAAGTAGAATATTAAAAGTAACTATGTATATGGTAATTCCTAGAGCAACCATCAAAAAACTATTCAAAGAGAGAGTTAAAATGAATACTGATATTTTAATGTGTTAGATTTATAAACTATAGAATAGGAAACTTACCTTTGAACAAATTCAGATACAGAAAGTAAAGCTAACTATGAGAAGTCTTGACTGGATACTTGAAAAGAACAAGCTACAGTTTTTCTCAAACTTGATTATCACTCAGGGATCTTACTGAAATGCAGATAGTGTAGGTTAGGTGTAGGGCCCTAAATCGTGCATTTCTTTTTTAATTTTATTTTATTTCATTATGTTATGTTAGTCACCATACATCATTGGTTTTTGATGTAGTGATCCACGATTTATTGTTTTCGTATAGCACCCAGTGTTCCATGCAGTACATGCCCTCCTTAATACCCATCACCGGGCTAACACATCCCCTCACCTCCTTCCCCTCTAAAACCCTCAGTTTGTTACTAGGAGTCCATAGATCTGATGGTTCATTTCCCCTTCCGATCCCCCCCTTCATTTTTCCCTTCCTTCTCCTAATGTCCTTCCTTATGTTCCATAAATAAGTGAAACCATATAATTGACTTTCTCTGCTTGACTTATTTCACTTAGCATAATCTCCAGTCCCATCCATGTTGATATAAAAGTTGGGTATTCATCCTTTCTGATGGCTCAGTAATATTCCATTGTATATATGGACCACATCTTCTTTATCCATTCATCTGTTGAAGGGCATCTCGGCTCTTTCCATAGTTTGGCTATTGTGGACCTTGCTGCTATGAACATTGGGGTGCAGATGGCCCTTCTTTTCACTACATCTGTGTCTTTGGGGTAAATAGCCAGTAGTGCAATTGCTGGGTCATAGGGTAGCTCTATTTTTAATTTTTTGAGGAACCTCCACACTGTAACCGAAAGTGGCTGTACCAACTTGCATTCCTACCAACAGTGTAAGAGGGTTCCCCTTTCTCCACAACTTCTCCAACATTTGTTGTTTCTTGCCTTGTCAATTTTTGCCATTCTAACTGGTGTAAGGTGGTATCTCAAATGTGGTTTTGAATTTCTCTGATGGCTAATGATGATGAACATTTTTTCATGTGTGTGTTAGCCATTTGTATGTCTTCTTCGGAGAAGTGGCTGTTCATGTCTTCTGCCCATTTTTTGACTTGATTATTTGTTTTTTGGGTGTTGAGTTTGAGAAGTTCTTTATAATCTTGGATATCAGCTCTTTGTAGTGTCATTTGCAAATATCTCCTCCCATTTTGTGGGCTGCCTCTTTGTTTTGTTGACTGTTTCCTTTGCTGTGCAGAAGCTTTTTATCTTGATGAAGTCCCAAAAGTTCATTTTTGCTTTTGTTTCACTAGCCTTTGGAGATGTATCTTGAAAGAAGCTGCTGTGGTCAATGTCAAAGAGGTTACTGCTATGTTCTCCTCTAGGATTTTGATGGATTCCTGTCTCACATTGAGGGCTTTCATCCATTTTGAGTTTATCTTTGTGTATGGTGTTAGAGAATGGTCGAGTTTCATTCTTCTGTATATAGCTGTCCAATTTTCCCAGCACCATTTATTGAAGAACTTTTTTCCATTGCTTATTGTTTCCTGCTTTGTCAAAAATTATTTGACCATAGAGTTGAGGGTCCATATCTGGGCTCTCTCTAACAGAGAATATAGACATTGATCTATATGTCTGTTTTTGTGCCAATACCATGCAGTCTTGGTGATCACTGCTTTGCAATATAGCTTGAAATCTGGCAATGTGATGCACCCAGCTTTATCTTTTTTAACATTTCCTTGGCGATTCAGGGTCTTTTCTGATTCCATACAAATTTTTAGGATTGTTTGTTCCAGCACTTTGAAAAATGTCATAGGAACTTTGATCGGGATGGCGTTGAAGGTATACATTGCTCTGGGTAGCATAGAAATTTTAACAATGCTTACTCTTCCGATCCATGAGCATGGAATATTTTTCCATCTTCTGCTGTCTTCTTCAATTTCTTTCATGAGTGTTCTGTAGTTCTTAGAGTACAGATCCTTTACCTCTTTGGTTAGGTTTATTCCGAGGTATCTTATGGTTTTTGGTGCTATTGTAAATGGAATCGTTTCTCTAATTTCTCTTTCTATGGTTGCATTGTTAGTGTATAAGAAAGCAACTGATTTCTGCGCATTGATTTTGTATCCTGCCACATGACTGAAATTGCTGTATGAGTTCTAGTAATTTGGGGGTGGAGTCTTTTGGGTTTTCCACATAAAGTATCATGTCATCTGCGAAGAGAGTTTGACTTCTTCTTTGCCAATTTGAATACCTTTTATTTATTTTTGTTGTCTGACTGCTGTTGCCAGGACTTCTAGTACTATGTTGAACAACAGTGGCGAGTGGGTATCTTTGGCGTGTTCCTGATCTTAAGGGAAAGGCTCTCAGCTTTTCCCCACTGAGGATAATATTCACTGTGGGTTTTTCACAGATGGATTTTATGAACTTGAGGAATGTTCCCTCTATCCCTATACTCTGAAGTTTTAATTAGGAAAGGATGCTGTATTTTGTCAAATGCTTTTTCTGCATCAACTGAGAGGACCATATGGTTCTTCTCTCTCCTCTTATTAATGTGTTCTATCACATTGATTGATTTGTGAATGTTGAACCACCCTGCATCCCAGGGATAAGTCCCACTTGGTCGTGGTGGATGATCCTTTTAATGTATTGTTGGATCCTATTAGCTAGGATTTTGTTGAGGATTTTTGGAATCCATATTCATCAGGGATATGTCTCTGAAATTCTCCTTTTTGATGGGGTCTTTGCCTGGTTTGGGGATTAAGATAATGTTGGCTTCATAGAATGAGTCTGGAAGTTTTCCTTCTGTTTTTATTTTTTGAAATAGCTTCAGGAGAATAGGTATTATTTCTTCTTTGAATGTTTGGTAGAATTCCCCAGGGAATCCATCAGCCCTGGACTCTTGTTTTTTGAGAGATTTGTGATCACGGCTTCAATCTCGTTACTGGTTACTGGCCTATTCAGGTTGTCAATTTCTTCCTGTTTTCAGTCTTGGCAGTTTACAGGTTTCCAGGAAGACATCCATTTCTTCCAGGTTGCTCAATTTACTGGCATATAGTTTTTGATACTAATTTCTTTTTTTTTTTTTAAAGATTTTATTTATTTATTTGTGAAAGAGAGCACATGAGGGGGGGAGGGTCAGAGGGAGAAGCAGACTCCCTGCTGAGCAGGGAGCCCGATGCGGGACTCAATCCTGGGACTCCAGGATCATGACCTGAGCTGAAGGCAGTTGCTTAGCCAACTGAGCCACCCAGGCGCCCTTGATAATAATTTCTAATAATTGTTTCTATTTCCTAGGTGTTAGTCGTGATCTCTCCCCTTTCATTCATAATTTTATTAATTTGGGTCCTTTCTCTTTTCTTTTGGATAAGTCCGGCCAGTGGTTTATCGATCTTATTAGTTCTTTCAAAGAACCAGCTTCTAGTTTCGTTGATCTTATCTACTGTGTTTCTGGTTTGTAATTCATTGATCTCTGCTCTAACCTTAACTATTTCTCTTCTAATGCAAGGCTTAGGCATCGTTTTTTTAGGCATTGCTTTTTCTCTAGTTCTTTAAGGTGTAAAGTTAGTTGGTGAATTTGGGATTTTTCTATTTTTTTGAGTGAGGCTTGGATGGCTATGTATTTCCCCCATAGGACCGCCTTTGCAGTATCCCATAGGTTTTGGAACAATGTGTTTTTGTTCTCATTGGTTTCCATGAATTGTTTAAGTTCTTTCATTTCCTGGTTGACCCAAACATTCTTGAGCAGAATGGTCTTTAGCTTCCAAGTGTTTGAATTTCTTCCAATTTTTTTCTTGTGATTGAGTTCCAGTTTTAAAGCATTATGGTCTGAGAATATGCAGGGAATAATCTCAGTCTTTTGGTATCAGTTGAGACCTCATTTGTGACCCAGTATGTGGTCTATTCTGGAGAAAGTTCCATGTGCGCTTGAGAAGAATGAGTATTCTGTCGTTTTAGGGTGGAATGTTCTGTATATATCTATGAGGTCTACCTGGTCTAGTGTGTCATTCAAAGCTCTTGTTTCTTTGTTGATTTTCTGTTTAGATGATCTGTCTGTTGCTGAGAGTGGAGTATTGAGGTCTCCTACAATTAACGTATTATTATCAATATGACTCTTTATTTTGGTTAACAGTTGGCTTATGTAGATGGCTGCTCCCATGCTGGGGGCATAGATACTTACAATTGTTAGATCTTCTCATTGGATAGACCCTTTAAGAATGATATAGTGCCCTTCTTATCTCTAACCTCAGTCTTTTAGCTTAAAATCTAATTTGTCTGATATAAGAATTGCTACCCCAGCTTTCTTTTGAGGTCTGTTGGCATGGAAGATGGATCTCTATCCCTTCACTTTCAGTCTGGATGTATCTTTAGGCACAAAATGAGTCTCTTGTAGACAGTATATGGATGGGTTGCCGTTTTATGGGAGCATTTAGGTCGTTCACATTGAGCGTGATTATTGAAAGATATGAATTTATTGTCATCATGTTGCCTGTGAAGTTCTTGTTTCTACAGACTGTCTCTGTAAATTTCTGTTCTATATCACTCTTGGGGTCTTTCTCCTTTTATAGAACCCCCCTTAATATTTCTTGCAGGGCCGGCTTAGTGGTCACATATTCTTTCAGTTTCTGCCAGTCTTGGAAGCTCTGCATCTCTCCATCCTTTCTAAATGATAGCCTTGCCAGATAATGTATTCTTGGGGGCATGTTCTTCTCGTTTAGTACCCTGAATCTGTCTTGCCAGCCCTTTCTGGCTTGCCAGGTCTCTGTGGATAGGTCTGATGTTATTCTGATGTTCCTCCCTCTGTACGTAAGGAATCTCTTCCTCCTAACTGCCCTTAAGATGGTTTCCTTGGTTCTAAGATTTGTGAGTTTTACTATTACATGCCAGGGCGTTGGCCTGTTTTCCTTGATCTTGGGAGGGGTCCTCTCTGCCTCTAGGACAAGAATGTTTGTTTCATTCCCCAGATTAGGGAAGTTCTCAGCTACAATTTGCTCAAATATATCTTCTAGTCCTCTCTCTCTCTCCACCTCCTCAGGGATCCCAATAATTCTAACATTGGAACGTTTCATGGTGTCACTTATTTCTCTGATCCTATTTTCATGGATTCTGAGTTGTTTCTCCCTCGCCTCCTCTTTATCCTTCTTTCCTATCAACTGGTTTCCTAGATCACTGATTCGTTCTTCTGCCTCGCTTACCCTAGCTGTTACATTATCTAGATTAGATTGGATCTCATTGATAGCATTTTTAAGTTCTGCTAGTTCAGCTTTCATTTCTGCCCTTAGAGACTGTTTCCATTAATCAATTTCTCCATTCTAGCTATTGTCTTCACAAATGCTACCCTGAATTCCATTTCCGACACCTTGGTTTTATCTGTATCCATTTGTAAATCTGTGGCAGATGTCACAGTCTCTGAGTCCTTCCTATTTTGGGGGTCCCTCCTCCTAGTCATTTTGTTGATGGGTGGTTGAAGGAATGTACAGAGTCCAAATTACTGACCACAACCCAAGCAAGATGTACCTGTTTTATAGGGACCTTAGGGTTGCAAGTCTCTTGTTCTCCCGGCGAGTCTTTTGGGGGAGGGGCCTGCTGCGCTGTTTGGGCAGAGTTGCCCTGCCCGCTGTTGGGGGGAGGGGATGGGCTCAGTGAAAACCGGTTTTTTGGGGCTTTTGTTCTCTGACAGCTTTCCCTGGCGGTTTTCCGCATCTCTTCCAAGAGTCAGAGCAGAAGAGATCGTTTCCAACCCTCTGCCTCAGAGCGGAGAGATCGCACTCTGTTCTTCAGTGAGCTCTCCAGGCCACACTATCTCCGTTTCTGACTGTGCTGCTATAAACTGCAGTGTCCTGGGTTGTGTGCCCCTCAAGCAGGGCTCCCAGTCCTCACCTCCAGGATGGGACACGTCTCTGCCCTTTGTGCTTCTACAACTGCCAGCTGCCACCGTTTGCACATGTACGGCCCCGCCACTCTGGGTTTCCGTCTGGGGGACTGCCCTAAAGTCCTTTCCCCATTGCTACCAGTCTGTGAGTCTGTACCCTGTCCTCAGTGCGGGAGGCTTTTGCGCTCCTGTGTTATTTCACCTTCCCGGCGCCAGAGCTTATAGCAAGCAGCTCCCTCCCCCTTCCATTTATCTTCTAATATCTGCCCACGGAATCACAGCTCCCTGCTTCATACCTCAAAACCAACCACCTGCAATATTCTCTTTGTAGAGATCCAGATCTATCTTCTTACATCTCAGGCTGATTTTGTGGGTGTTCAGAGTGGTCTGGTAGATATCCAGCTCAATTCCGGGGACTGGCTGGAATAGGGTCCCCTACTCCTCCGCAGTCTTTTTCTGCATAATTGTGCATTTCTAACAAGCTCCCAGGTGTTGCTGATGGTGCTTATCCAAGATCCACACTTGTGGAGTAGTGAGGAGCTAGCCAGTCATGTCACTACTTAAAGAGCTTTGTACTCCATCTGGGGTTCCTATTTTATTACTTCTATCATATGGTTCAACTCTTAAAGCAAATGTGTATGTTCTTTATTATTCACATTTGTGGTAATACATTCAACATGCATTCAACAAGAATATTTTTAAAAACTCAGAAAATACAAAACTTGGTATCAAATGATTTGGGAAAAAAAGAGGTTATGTAACCCAGGCCTGTAAGTGACTTTATAAAAATCAAATATAAGAGATTTTTTTTTTCTTTTAAATAGATTTTTAAAATGCTGATTAGAAACCTGTGAATATTCTTGATTGCTACTGTAGTGGATCAACTTGACTGAAGACAAACCCATAGCACCTTCACTTACAGAGTTCAAACTGCAAACATTTGAATTTCAATCTGACCTCCGTGAATATAAGGCACATAATGCAATTTACCTGATATCCACGGACAAGGGTAGTCTGTAACTCTTTTAAAATATACTGTAGGTAGTGCACACCTAGATCTTCTATTATTTTTGCTAGAGTGCTGCGTGCAATGTCTCTGATTTCCTGTGTTCTGTTCTTGAGGAGGGCACACACTTTCAACAAAATACTAGAAAATGAAAAGTTGAAAAGGACTAATCAAAATACAGAAGCAAATAAAAATACAAACATCCTTTTGTCTCTTAATTATTCAGTAACCCAAATTTCCCAGTTAAGATTCGAAATCACAGCATATTTTGATAGTACTTCTCTTCCTCACAAAAGAGATTCAAGAGTCAGGAAGAAAGAACTGATTTTTGAGTTTCACTGAACTTTTCTAATTTGTCACACAATATACCTTGGCAGATTAGCTTCCATAACTTCTTGTGGAAGGGACTGCATTAGTTTAACCATGGCAAAAGCTAAAGGAACGCGAACTACTTCCTCATCATTCACAACTTTGGATTTTATGAGCTTGTGTTCTTCTTCCCTTTTAGTCTGTAAGAAAAATTTAGGTTAAACTAAAACAAAAATAAATGGATCAGGGACCTACAAACATTGCAACCTTGCATTTGAAAGGTAAGCTCTTTTGATACATTTTATGACCATTTCCAAGTTTACGGTCTTAAAATGAAACTAAATTATGCAGTTTGAGAATAACCCTCTAAAAATCATAAAACTAGTAGGAATAAGGTTTTTTCCAAAGGAGAAACCAGAAAAAAATAAAGCCAAATTTTCACTGATGTAGATTAAGACTGCTGTGAAATATATAAAAATCGTAAGAAATCTCTATCAATTGGGATTTTCAAGACTTTGAGTGACACTGTTGGTATGTAAGAAATACAGTGCCTCAAATAAGTTATATTTACAAATATACCAAATGATCAAGTCAATATTTTACACCAGGGGCTGGCAAACTTCTGTAGAGGGTCAGATAGTAAGTATTTTTGGCTTTATGATCTCTCTTGAAGCTACTCAACTCTGCTGTGGTAACATAAAAGATGAATTAAACAGTATGTGTCCAACAATGAGTGTGACTGTGTTCCAATAAAACTTCATTTACAACAACAGGCTGCAGGCTAGATCCCGCCCATGGACCACAGTTTGCCAATCAATGTTTTACACTGAGAAGGAAAGGCTCTGACTTCATGAGAATCCACTGCTAAATAGTATCCTTGTTAACCAGGAAGAAGATGAATTTTGAACAGCAGAGAAGTGGCCAACATGTTGAAAAGGAAAACATACTCTAATTTTTTAAAACTTTTTCTTTTTTGGATATAAGAGTCATCTAATTAACTGCTTTGGAGATAGGAAGCATATGTCTACCATATGAAAATCATAATGAAGAAACATTAGCTGCAGCAGGAGATGAACCTAAAGATGATGAGACAAATCAAGGGAGGTAAAACTGTGAAGTGTTGAGGTAAAAGAAAATCCAAAAGCTGAAGTCAATCAATGATAGTTAGGAGCCTCAGTCTGACAGGGCCACACAAACACCCGGGTTCACACAGACATCCTGCGCCCCAAAGAGAATGATTACCGTAGATGCCAGGCATTTATGTAGCCGGGGAAGGATATCCCCAGTTATGGTTCCTTGGATATTTTTAATTGTTCTCTCCAATTCTTCCTTATTCCGAGGAAGGAAAGAGATGGACTCCGTGATACACTCAGGTTCTCTAGCTGATGTCCCTTCACAATCAGCTGGATCAGGATTTCCCAATTCTTGGCTATTGTCTGACAAACTCTTACATTTGTTTTCCTTCTCTTCCTCATCCATTTGCTCTAATTCCATGGTTTCATGCTCGGGCAACTCAATCACTTCTATTGTGTCTATGTTTAGTAAACAACAAAAGTCACCTTAAATCAAATAAGGAAACAACCCAGTTGTGTTACGTAGTCTTTCCCACCAACATCCAATAAAAACTAGTCATCACTATGGGTAGGCAAGGTAAGTGCTGAGGAAACAGCACTAAATGAAAGGGTTATGGTTTTTTGCTGTCTTACACTTTGGAGCCGAATGACGAATAGAGACAAGTAAACTCACAGTTATGAGGGTGGGAGAGCAAGTACAGGGTACTTTGGGAATATACTAGGAGGCTAGGCTGGGAGGAGGGTCTTAACCAAAAGAAAGCTTCTAAAGTACTGTGGTTGGAGGTTTCCAAAAACAAAAACCTATACTCATGAGCATGAAAATCATAATGGCAGCCAACAGTTGTCATGTGGAAATGTCCCTTACTATAGGGTCCAGTTTATTAAAGAAAATTAGGCAGTACAGTACTGTGGGACAAGTCCCGGCTTGGCTCTGCTAATAAGCCATGTGACCAGCATAGGCTCTGGATTCTTTATTGGTAAGCTGAAGATGGCACCTACCTTACAAGGCTATTGTGTGAGGATTAAATGAGATAAAAAGTCTGTAATGCACCCAAAATATGTTTCTGACACTTCACTGACTTTCAAAAATGGTAGCTATTAGTCTTTATTTTGTTTACTGGCCATGTAGCTTTGGAAAAGTTACTTTACACTTCTGAACTGTAATTTCTCATATCAAAAACGATGGGGTAACTAACAACTAAGGTTCTTGTAAGATTCTTATGAAAACAAATAAGATAATGTCTATATAAAGGTCCAGGTCATAGAAGGTGCTCAATAAATGTTTCAAACTTCAGTCATATCTAAGAAGAAAAGAGATAGTTAAGCAAATTAAGTATCTTAATTTTTAATGTTTCTGTTTATGCAAAATTGCAAAATGCAGATTCCACTGCCTGAAAATAAACCGTTAAGGGGCTGTAGTACATTAATAGTTTAAAACATACATAGTTCCTACAAATTCAAGCCAGTCTTTGCTATTAGTGTGGCTCTACAGTGATTTTACTGTGAATCAAAGAATTAGAAAATTTTGAATAGGAAGGAATGTTGGAGTAGTGCAAACTGAGAGCCAGAATATTTCAATGTCTTTAGCAAAAACAATTAGCCTATTGGCCCATTTAAGTGTTCATTCTTTTCTTTTAATAGGTTAAGGAAATTTCTAATTATTCCTTATTTGATATCAATAGATACTGAATTTAATCAAATGTTTCCCTTGTGTCTCTTTAGATGACCACATGTTTTTTGCATGCTAATATGTTAAATTCCATTAACCAAGTATACCAACTTCATGAGTTGGTGGGAGCTTCCTTTATCAATCATCTGAAATGGCAGGCATAAGGTTGAAATTCCTTAAATATTTGTAGAACTTGCCTATAAAACAGTGTGAACCTGGTATTTTCATCAAGAGGTTTTTAAACTATAGTCAATTTCTTTAGTGGTTAGAGATACACCCAGATTTTCTATTTCTTCTAAAGCCAGCTTTTGTATTTTATTTTTCTAAGAATTTGTATGTCTCACTCAAGTATTCAAATTTTTAAGTATAAAGATCATAACATTATTTAACCTTTTTCATTTAATTGTGATCTTTTAAAATTCATAATGTTTTTATGCCTTCTATTTTTACTGACCAATTTTGAAAGAGCTTTGCCAATTTATAATTTTTTCAAATATCTAAAATTATTTTTAGCTATGATGATCCTTTCTTATTGTATCTACTTTATATTTCATTAACTGTTGCTCTACTTTTTAATTATTTCCTTATACTTTCTTTGCATTCATTGCTTAATGTTCTTTTCATACATGCAGGTGGTAAAATTGGATTTCTATATAAATAGTCTACAGCTCAGATTTTTTGCCCATATAATTTAGACTGGCCTTCTCTATTGTTAAATAAGTTTTTACACAAATACTCAAACCATCTGCTTTAACTTCCTCCTGACTCATTCACTGGTCACTGCTCTAGGAGCAGAAAAGGGTGGTAAGCTGAATTTTGCCATCTTTAATTCATCATCATCAATTATCCAAGAGCAGAATGGAAATTTAGTTTAAGAAAGTTTCAAAAACTTACTTTCATCATTCTGGATTTTTCTCACTTGTTCTTCAAGAGTTTTGTGGTCAAAGTGGAATGCTTCTAACACTATTACTAGCAAACTGTTAAAAAAAGAAGGTACACAGAAATGTTTGCTTGATTCACATCATTTGATTAAAAGTAAACATTTAAAGGCTTACAAACATTAATATTACTTTTACCAGTTTTAGTTATTTTTGATGTTAACAAACATTAACATAACCTCAATACAAGGTAAAAGTAAACTGAGATGAGCAAGACTACTTCAAGAAATAATCCAAAACTGACATTTTAAAGAACAAAGAAGTTTGACCATACATACCTGACACCCAGCTTTTGATTGATCTGTCCTGTCTGTAAAACATGAATGAAATGTTTCAAGTAATAGATATATGCTGACCAAGAGAGATGTCTGCAAATAGCTCCAATAACTTCTGTGGCAGCAATGGTTATATTTTCATGCTGTAAAACATATCAAGAATATCAACACAGAATTACATTTACTAACAAAATACAGAGCCAATTTCATACATTAAAAAGCTTAGATAGTAGGTGATCAGCAATTACAGAAAGGAAGGAATGACCAAGCTATACTCCACCCCCCGCCCCACCTAGCTCTAAGAAAAGACACTGTCAATTAAAGGAATGAAACTGTATTTTAATTAAATGGTATTAATACACTTTGGGTTTTTTTTTCCACTCAGACCTCTCTGATGGGTTCAAGCCTACAGACTGTGAATGAAGTAAATTCATATGTAAAAGTTGACAAACACTAAAGTTAACTTTAACACACAGTTCAGCATTCAACAGTACATTATGTTGGAGACATCTCTTTCATGACATCATAGAGAACAGGGACTGGATTTACCCTCATACCTTAAACTAGAAAAGTAGACAAAAATATATGAAATAGCAGTTTTCAGACTTTGGACATCAAACAGTACAGTTCAGTGCTCCCTGAGAGTATGGCAACAAATGAAGTGTGTCTTATAATTGCCCTAATTCACAGTGTCAAGCACAGGAGGAGAAACCCAACAAGGGCCCAGTGATCTCCCTGATATAAGGAGACAGAGCTGAGGCTATGGCAGCTAGAGTCTACAGGGCAAAGCACCAGACAGGAGAGAGCTATACAGAGTAAGCCGCATAGGCATACCAAGAAGCAGAAAAACACATCTCATGAGAAGAAAAATCAACTAGTTGAAAGAGACCCCAAAATGACACAGATGATAGACTTATAGTAGACAAAGGCAGTAAGACAAATGATAAAATTACATTCCATAAGGTCAAAAAGGGAGAGGAAAGCAAGAACATGTTAAGAAAAGAGAGGTAAGATATAAAAAAGGCCCAAACTGAACATCTAGAAATGGAAAACAGTTCTGGGAGGGAAGACACACTGGATAGGATTAAAAGCAGATTAGACTCTGAAGAAAAGCAGTAAACTTAAAGACACAGTAATACAAAAATGAAACAAAATGAAACCCAGAAAAAAAAATAATGGAAAAAAAAAAAAGAGCCTCAGTGTGTCTGAAACAACTTTGAGTGGCCTAATATACACTGGGGTCTCCAAAATCAAGAAGGGGACCCAAAAGTATCCTTGAATAAATAATGGCCAAAATTTACAAATTTGAAGAACACTACAACTCAATAGCTCCAAGAAGCTCAACAAACCCCAAACATAAGAAACATGAAGGAAACTACACTAAGGCACATTGTAATCAAATGGCTTAAAACCAGTGATAGAGAAAATTTTCAAGGCAGTCAGAAAAAAAAAAAAGATACATTACACTCAGAGTAATAAAGATAGGAATGACTTCTTTTTGGAAATGATATAAGCCAGAAGACAATAGAGCAATTGTCTTTAAAGACCAGAAAGGAAAAAAAACCTGTTAATCTAGAATTCCATACCTAGAAACATTACTTATAAAAGCAAAAATGAGAAAAGACAAATAAGAACTGAAAGAATTCACCACAAGTTTTGCTACAAAAAATCTGAAGGAGGTCTTCCTTCCTATAAGGAGTAAAATGATACAGGAATATATCTGGATCTACCCAAAGGAATGATTGGAAAATTATAATTAATTGGAAGTGACCAGAAATTATAAATATGTAAGCAAATATAAAAGATCTTTCCTTACTTTGAAAGATTTCTTTAAAAGATAATTGTTTATTCTTTTAAAGATCTTATTTATTTATTTGAGATATAGAGAGACAAAGCACAAGCAGGGGGAAGGGCAGAGGGAGAAGCAGCCTCCCCACTGAGCAAGGAGGCAGATGTGGAATTCGATCCCAGAACCCTGGGATCATGACCTGAGCTGAAAGCAGACGTTTAAATGACTGAGCCTCCTAGGCGCCCCAATAATTGACTGTTTAAAGCAAAAACAACAACAACGTGTGGTGTGGTTTAAAACTGATACAGAGGTAAAATCTACAAAAAAAAAAAAAAAAGCTCCATGATAACTAGTAAGCCAACAGAGAAAATAAAATCATTTAAAAAATCCAATTAATTCAATACAAGGAAAGAAAAAAGAGGGACAAATGGAAAATAAATAACAACATCAACAATTTAAACCTAACATATTAATAGTGATATTAAATGTAAATGGCCTAAAACCAATTAAAAGGCAGAGATTGTCAGATTTGATAAAACCGCCAAGACCCAGTTGTATGCTATCTACCAGAAACCAACTGTAAATATAAAGTCACAATGTGTTAAAAATAAAACTAAAAGGATATACCAAGTTAACATCAACCAAAACTAAATATAACTTATTTTTTCCATCTACACCTCTTTCCTATTTTACCGCCATCAAAGTATAAGTTGGTTGTGCCTACTGACTTTTAAACTGGAATTTTGGGGAGTATTCTTTTATTTACTTAGGTAATTCTTTAAAAACTTTTGAAACAACAGGGGAAACCTAACTTTGCACAACACTATGTGATCAACACAGCATAAATTCAAGTCACAACTCCTGATATCACCTCAATTAGACTTAAATTTCTGGGTACTGTCTTTCATTATTCTAAACAATAATCTATCAAGGCCTTACAATGTGCCAGGCACTGTTTTTGGCACTATGTAGTATAATAGTGAAGACAGTCCTAAGTTCAAACACTGATTCTCATTCTGTATGTCTCTAAGAAATTTAAATACCTCACTTATTCCCAGTTTACTTTCCTGTAAAATAGTGACAACAGTCCCTATAGGGTTAAGCTGGGGTGATGATGAAGTAAGATTATATAAAGTACTTAGAATAGTTCCTGTATCTGGTACAAAGCTAAAGAAAAGGTAGCTATTATTTAACTTCATTTCTTATGAGCCATTTGGGAAAACAATGATTCTGCTGATTAATGGCATTTACCAGAATTAAGTCCTATGATACAAAAATAAGAGTATACTAGGTTAGTAATGTGATCATTTATTTCTAAGAGGGGAAATATTTTGTGGTTGGCCTTTGTGGGCTAATAATAGTGAAAATAAAAATTACAACTACCATTTATAGAGCATTTACTATGTGCCAAGTACAATTCTAAGGGCATCAGAACTATTTTAAGTCTCTAATTATTGTGACAACATCAATATGGATGTTACCAACCCCACAGGCACTTTGGAAAAGTGTCATGGTATGGGTAGAAGTTAACGGTTTCTAGATCTAATGTCCTACCTTGAGCATTTTCTCATCAAAAATTGGAGTCATGGCATAAGGCATGATGTAATTCTGAAGAGCTTTAGAAGAAAGCACAACTTTGCCTTCCATTAGTTGTTTTGCCAGTTTCTTCAAGGCTCTTGCTCTTCTGTGGATCTATGAGTTAGATAAAATAAGAATTAGTTACTGAATACACTCACCTACAACAAGCTCCATTTTAGTATCATGTTCCTTTTCCATGAAAAGATTAAAGGAGTGAAATACAGTCCATGTGTTACATGAACAAACACCTGTGCCTTGATTTGTTTCCAGAGCTATAATCCATAGCATTTATTTAACAATGGATCCTAAAACATTTATGTACTTCTTAGGAAATGGCAGAGAAATGTGACACTATTATTGTGGTTTATGATACCATGAAAAGACCCCAGGAAAATGATCATTTCCTGTGCTAATTTGACTGACGATCATGAAGACCAAGGAATGAGAGGCTCAAAACTTTTTGGAAAATTAATATATCTTTTTACATGAGATAGAACAGTTTGAAATGCTTATTTTATAGGCAGAAAAAAAAAAACAACACGGAAGTGTCTTCTACCTGAATGTGCTTCATATTCTCAAAGAAGTCCATTTCTGGATCATGGCAATCAGTAAGCTGTACCAAGTCTTTAAATTCTGGTTGATCTGGAAAGGTTTGAACTAAACAGGAAAGCACTGTGGTATAATCCTGTTGTATATTCTGCAAATGCCAAGTTGAGAAAAAAAAATATTTTTTTAAGAATTTGCTTTCTAGGGCGCCTGGGTGGCTCAGTTGGTTAAGTGACTGCCTTCGGCTCAGGTCATGATCCTGGAGTCCTGGGATCGAGTCCCGCATCAGGCTCCCAGTCTGCTTCTCCCTCTGACCCAACCCCCTCTCATGCTCTCTCTCTCTCATTCTCTCTCTCAAATAAATAAATAAAATCTTTAAAAAAAAAAGAATTTGCTTTCTAGATAATATAAAGAGACACACAAAAAAGCCCGTATAATTTTTTTAATTTTTTTTTTAAAGTAAAACATTCCTACTGTAAACACAAACTATAAGATCAGAAGTGATCACTCTCCTTTCTATTCCTACTGTCCTTTTAAGAGTTTGGTGAGTATTTATGCAATCAAGTATTTTAATTAAATGTACTAAGTCTGACTGCTTTTCAACAACAGTCGAAGTAGGGAAAAATAAAAACAAAACCAAAACCCACAACAGTAGCACGTAAAAGACAAAGATACAATTGAAAACCCCAATACCTCTGTCTGGCTCTTCAATCCTTTCCTCAACTTCTCCAGGAGTGAACGATGAATGATTTCCCTATATTCTTTTTCTGTGACGTTCAGAGCAGCTAGTTTTTTGATGATACTCATCAGGCACATGCTGGCATTATCACTTAAAGACATGTCTCCTAACTGGAAACAGGAAAAGAAACAAAACAAAACAAATTATTCTGTGTAATAACTATAATATGGAATATTATTTCCCAATGGAAGAGTTTACAAAATGTTGCCACTCCTCTACGTAAAGATCCCTCCTAAGAAATGTCCGCCAAGTACATCATACCTAAGGAAGAACCAAATGTAGGGCTGTGAGGAATATGCAGGTATACCTCAGAGATATTGTGAGTTTGGTTCCAGACCACCACAGCAAAATGAAAATCGTAATAAAGTGAAATAAATAAATTAATTTTTTGGTCTCCCAGTGCATGTAAAAGTTATGTTTACACTATACTGTAGTCTATTAAGTTTGTAAAAGCATTATGTCTAAAAAAACAAGGTATATAACTTAATTAAAAAACACCATGATCTGTGATTTCAGTGCATCATAATCACTGATCGCAAATCATTGTAACAAATATAATCATAATGAAAAAGTTTGAAATACTGTGAGAATCAACATAACGGGACACAGAGATAAAATCAGCAAGTGCTGTTGGAAAAATGGCACTGATAAGACTTGTTCAAAGCACCGTTGCCACAAACCTTCAGTTTGTAAAAAAAAAAGAAAAAAGAAAAAAGAAAAAAAAACCCAAAACCCAAAAACACAGTATCTGCAAAGCATGATAAAATGAGGTATGCCTGTAGTAAATAACTCTGAAAAATCATGCTTATTGAGAAGTGACACTCTGATTTGGAAAATACAGTGAAATAGACTTTTTGATTAGTTTTATTTCTCAAACAGAACGAAAGGTTCACTAAAGCCAGTTTTCAATATTCAATATAATGTGTAACTGAAAATGACAGATTTGGGTGGTATAATTCTGGTTAGTTGTGCTCTAGTTCCTGGTTTGAACAATGTAGGTAGTGAACGTGGAGAAAGAAGTATTGTCAACTCAGCCAACCAGGCAGTGATTTGGAGTTCTTTGTGCTAGAATTTGACATTAAATATGAAGAATTAGCCCCAAATGGGGAGATTACTTTTTCACATATTACATAATCATTAATATCAGATGAATAATTATGAAACGCCACAAAGAGATTACTGATGCCATTACATAGTTAACTACAAATCAAGTGTTCCATTCTCCCCAGTTTTGGGTTTTAATTCAGTTCAGCAACATGGTACTTAATATAGTCCAAACCCTATACTGTATCAATAAAAGTAATATAATATACATATTATATGTTATGTACATATAATATAGTGACGAAATAATATAGTGACGAAACTTCAACAAAAAACTGAGATGTAATTGAAATACTATAAAATTCACCCTTTTAAAGTGTATAATTCAATGGTTTTTAGTATATTCATAAGGTTGTGCAACCACTACCACTATCTAACTTCAGAACATTTTTCATCCCGCCCAAAATAAAACCCTGTATCAATCATAAGTCCTCCCCCCGGTTCCCATTCCTCCCTCCCCTGGCAGCCCTAGTTAACTACTAATTTACTTTCTGTCTCTATGAATTTTCCTATTCTAATACACAGCTTATGGATTTTTCAAAGTGCTTCCACATGTATTATTTTATTCAAAATATATGTCTTTTAAATCACGACAATAACAATATGGTCTTCACCAAACAAAATAGTCTGCAGCTAAAAGAAATTTTACACAAAAATCTTTGTCTTGGGGCGCCTGGGTGGCTCAGTTGGTTAAGCAACTGCCTTTGGCTCAGGTCATGATCCTGGAGTCCCGGGATCGAGTCCCGCATCGGGCTCCCTGCTCAGCGAGGAGCCTGCTTCTCCCTCTAACCCTCCCCCCTCTCATGTGCTCTCTCTCTCTCATTCTCACTCTCTCAAATAAATAAATAAAATCTTTAAAAAAAAAAATCTTTGTCTTGCTCAAAATACAAATTAAGAAATCAGGTCATGTAGTTGTATTATCAAAACAATGAAAAACAATCCATAAATTTTTGCTATAAAAACCTACCTCCATATTATAGAAACAATTATGCATAACTGGAATTAGGTAGTTAACATCCACAGTTTGCATCTCTTTAATATAAGAAATGATGGTCTGGAATGTTGAGAAGCGAACATCAAAGTTGATATCATCAAGATGTCTTTGATCAAAGGCGTTAAGCTACAAGAAATGAAAACATTGAAATACTATGAAACACTGAAAACAGAGATGAAGGTATATAAATCTTAAATAAACAAAAATGATAATACTTTTGAAGTAAAAGAGAAATATAAGACTTTCTCTCTTACCTTGACAATATCAGTAATATATTTTAATCCACTCTCAAAATCAGAAAGAGTCTAAAAGGAATGAAAACAGTATATTATTATTGAATAAAACCTTAACTTTTCTGCCCTCCTCCCTTCAACTCCCCCTTTCCTCTCAAATTTATATGAAACATCATGTTGACAACAAGAAAGCTGTTAATATGTGTTACATGTCATAGTTATCTTTTTAAAAAGGGGTGGTTTGGGGGTAGAAATGGGCATTACAGACCTGGAAAACTGTACAAAGCAATTGTCTTGACAACTTATTTTTAATAACCGAAAAGAGTTTTGCTAGAGGCTTGAGGAAGCTTGTAGGCTCCAGACAATGTTTCAACAGGTTTTGTACTGTCACCAAAATATCAACCTCTGTATCCTTAAGAAGAAATATTAAGAGAAATTACATTTCAGTAATTTAGAAAACTGGTCAACTTGGCTTTAATATTACAGCACAAAAAACAAACAATTATCACTAAGAAGCAGAAGTAGTAATTAGAAAAGTTATTTCACAGGCCTTTAAAAGTTCTTAGCATTTTAACTTAACATAAAATCCACAATAATGTCCACTAACAGTTTCTTCCTTTAATTCTAATAGAAAAAGACACATGGTTTTGGAACATAATTTCTTCTATGTCTAGTCCAAAAAGGGCCAAGAAAAATGAGCTTGTTGAAGAAAAATACACACTTCTGGTTGTCTACAGATCTGTGGTCTTCTATACTGAATTACTATGTGGTAAGAGATGTTCAGTGTAGCTACTAAGGTCTTACCGAGTTTGAGCCATGGGAAGACTCTGACTTGAGATTGAACTAAGGTTTGAAAATCATTTTAGAAACTCTTAGCTGCATGTAATATTAATATAGACTGACTTTTCATTCAGTTCTTTAACTGTGATCCATATTTAAGATTATACAATGCATTTCTTGGGTTCCAGATTTGTTATTGATTAAAGTGAGAGAGGAAAAAAAAATCCTGAAATGGACTGGAAGCTAAAGAAAGGAAAATGACTTTTAGGACTGATGATGGTGCTTCTACCTTCTTGCTCACCCTCATTCCTACCTCTGTCCCAATGTTTCTTCTCTATTTTTAATTTTATATTTCTGTATAAAGTCTTTTTGCAAATACATCACAGAATCAAACCAATGAAATTACCGCTCATGGCTAAACCTTAATAATGAAGTGCCACTTTAAAGACAAAGCCAATGTCCTGTGAATTTGTACCTGAGCAATATTGCCACGGTGAAGGAAAGGAAGAAGAAGTGTAATGAGTAGAGAACTTTGTTCTTTGTCTCTGATGAACTTGCTGATCCTAGAGAAGGGGAAATACTGATATGTAAGGAAGATAACACAAGAGTACTTCTCTAAAAAGTTAAACTTTTTGTAGAAAAACATGTTACATACACAGGTGGCTTTTATGTGTTCATGTAGGAAAAGTTTAACTGACTTATAGCAGTGTCCACTTTTATTTCTCTCCAACTTCAGGCTCATGGCTACTATTCTATTTCTCTTATAACATCTGATTTTGTACGTGGGTTATAGTAAACTCCGATGCTATAATCTAACAATTAGTAATTTTTAAAAAATTTTTTTATTTTTGGGCGTCTGGGTGGCTCAGTTGGTTAAGTGACTGCCTTCGGCTCAGGTCATGATCCTGGAGTCCCGGGATCGAGTCCCACATTGGGCTTCCTGCTCAGCAGGGAGTCTGCTTCTCCCTCTGACCCTCTTCCCTCTCGTGCTTTCTATCTGTCATTCTCTCTCTCTAATAAATAAATAAAATCTTTAAAAAAATTTTTTTTAAATTTTTTAATTTTTTTGACAATAATTTCTTATTTTACAAAGAAAATAACATTTTTTAGTGCCAAGACTTGTTTAAGGCTTTATGTACAGTATTTCGATTTAACTCCCACGATACCCTTCAATGTAGGAATTATTTTTAGCCCCATTTTGCCCAAAGAAAACTGAGACTCAGAGAAGCTGACATCACACAGCTAAGAAATGGTAGAGCAGACCTTTCAAACCCTGGTCTTTCTGGTGCCTAATCTCTCATCCACTTTGCACTACCACACAGCCTGTGATAAAATTTAATGAGTGTATTTTGTGTGGTTTCCCATTCTGCATAACTTAGAAATACAATAGTATAAATAAAACATTTCAAAGAAGTTCCTGAAAGATTCTAATATATCACTTTTTGTTGTTGTTGAGGTCACAGAAAAAACAAACTTTTAAACAGCTAAGTCCTGTAACAATTTAAGAGTTTAAATGGAAACATTTTTTACATTCTGTAAGTTTATCAACCTTGCTACAGAAATCTCAATTATATATTACTAGGTCTATTGCCAAAAAGAATCTTTAAAAATCCTTGCAAGATCTTTACCTTAAAAAACAAATAAACAAAACAAACACAACCTGCTCTTTTAAATGAATTATTTTTTAACAATTAAACTAAAAAAAATAGGAAAAATGTGATCTCATGTAAATCAAAACTGTAACTGAACAAAATATATAAATCTGTTAGTCAAGTTTAGAATTTTGAAGACTCTTCTCTCATAATAAAATGAAGGCAGATGCCATAAAAGTTTTCTAATGAATATTCTGGCAGAGAAACAGAATTCTATATTAACTTAAAAATGAAGGACATTTAAAACTACTGAAAATCTTTTCAGCTTATTACCACATTAAAATAATTGAAAAACTAGATATAATTTAGCAAAAATTAAAACCACGGATAGTATTGTTATCTTTTAAGGACCAATATATCACTTACTTTGACAGAATGCCAAGTTCCTTACTGACTTGTGCCCTATTCTTCTTCTTTTTCACCTTTTCTGCACTTATTGTGGTTTTGCTGAAATACTGGAGAATTGCAGGAACATGAGGTAGAATTAACTGTCCTCCCAACGTGACAGACTCTGAAAAAAAAAAGTGATAAATGTTTTTATTTTAATTAACTATTCTCTTAAAGGATAATCATACACTATCTTCATAATGACAGACAAGGAGAGCACTCAGTTTTCACAAAAATTTAATAAATTTCAACTCTAAAGATTAAATCACTTTTTTCTTAGTCACAATAGCTGTTTTATTAGCTAAATTAAAAATTGATATGAGAGACCCCTGGGGCTTTATGCAAGCCATTTTTGGTAGTAAAAGAACTGTTAGGATAATTTGACAGGAAGAATTCAGAGACATGACAGTGGAAGTCATTTAATAATTTCCTGATGGACAGTTGAGCTCTCTGGAGCATAATTCTGAATTTCTATCACTGGAAAGAAAATTGTTTATAGAGAAAAGAAAGTTTTTTAATAATATAAGTAATTAAAAGAATCAAATTGTATTGACTTTTTCCCTTTCTGAGGGCACAAATGCTATTTCAGAAATCTAAGAATCATTTGCATTGTATAGCACACATACCATCTGCACTTTCTGTGTATACACATCCAGTTACTGGCAAGCTCAAAAGTGTTTCTGTGGGTTCAAAATCTGGAAGGTTAAGAAGGTCATCAGCTATATCCATCACAATAGTGGCTGTGGCTTCAGAGAGATTCTTTGCTGAGAGAATTGCAAAAACGTTGGTCAGAATATCACACTCTGGGTACCCAGGTTTCTGTTTAGCCAGGAAAGGGAAATATCTGCAAGGAAAAACACTGAAATTGTCATCTTATTTCTCAATATATTTATTTCTGAAAACATGCTCCATATGCATTTTCATACTGAGTTTAAATATATATGTGTATGAACATCAAAAGGGAATTTATTTTTTTTTAAAGATTTATTTATTTATTTATTTGAGAGAGAGAATGAGATAGAGAGAGAGAACATGAGAGAGGGGAGGGTCAGAGGGAGAAGCAGACTCCCTGCCGAGCAGGGAGCCCGATGCGGGACTCGATCCCGGGACTCCAGGATCATGACCTGAGCTGAAGGCAATGGCTTAACCAACTGAGCCACCCAGGCGCCTGGGAAATTACTTTAAATTCTAAAATTTGATGGATAATTCTAGGCACCTCAAAAGATTATGTTATTTAGGCACTTTATGTATATCTCTCATTTAATCCTCATAACATCTCTAGAATGTGGTAACATTGTCCCCACATTACAGATTAAAAAACCTGAGACATGTCTAAAGCCTCAGCTAGTAAGTAGTAAAGCTGAGATTTGAACCACAGTCTAAGCCTTTTCTAAAAGAAGTGTATTGAAGACAGGCTACTTTTCAATTATAAGCCTTCTAGAATGTGAACGTTTATACCCTCACATAAAAACCAATGCACTACAACATGGGAATCAGGAGTACAGACCAAAGAAATATTTGCTGTATCAGGATATGCAAGATTCAGAGATCATGATCATTTTTTGGGAGAGGTGGGTGAATCCATCCCCAAGTATGAAAGATGAAAGACTCACACAAATGATAGAAGCATCCCAACCAGAGGAAACACACCAACAAGGGTAGAGAGCACAAAGGCTTTCCAGCCAGTGGCAAACCAGCAACTGTTTTATGTCAAGGATGTAGTCCTCTTAACAATCAGCAAGAAGGTAAAACCAAACAAATTCAGATAGTTTTACTAATTTATGATCCTTTGAAAAAGAGCTCAAACACTTTTAATTTACTTAGTACTAACAAACTGAGGAAAAGTTCTAAGTGGTTGTTTTCATACATCTTTGTCCAACAGATACTGGGCATGGCGTGGGCAGGCACAAAGCCAATGACTTTCTTAACCTTCCAGATTTTGAACCCACAGAAACACTTTTGAGCTTGCCAGTAACTGGACGTGTATACACAGAAAGTGCAGATGGTATTACACATTACCATCTCTATTATCAGTGAGGTAGGTACTGCTATTATTTCTATGCTATAGGTGGTAAAATGGAGGCTCAGAGAGGAGAGGCCAACTTTGTCAAAGAACATGCAGTGGTGCTAGGATTTGAAGCTAGGTTTGTGTGGCTTTGGAGACTGTTCTCTTAACCACTATGCTGTATGTTGTCTTAACATGTTTTCAAGCACAAAAGGTGAGAGGACTGCTTTCAGTTGCTGCCAAGGTCCTAGCAAGAACCCATTCAAATTCAGTGCAACTTCTAAGTGACCAAACTGTGTTTCTTGAACAGCAGTAGAACTTGAAGCCAGGGTATCCTGGACATGCTCCATGCTTAAGTGTACAGCTCTGTCAGAAATTTCAGTCACTCTTTCAACACATAATGAATACTGACTAACCATGGATTAAGATGGGTACAAACCCCCCGTGGAG
The DNA here is from genome assembly GCF_003265705.2 of Callorhinus ursinus. Taxonomy (NCBI): domain Eukaryota; kingdom Metazoa; phylum Chordata; class Mammalia; order Carnivora; family Otariidae; genus Callorhinus; species Callorhinus ursinus. Next base: position 8,552,259 of record NW_027397076.1, read on the forward strand.
GAAGGTACAGTAATAAATGAGAAATGGTCTCTGCCCTCAGGGAGCTTTAGGTAGGTCAGCTATTAAGAAATGAGTGCATTAAAGGCAGCATGTAATCACAGGCCCTTCCGCGAGTGGGAAGCTCAGGGGAAGAGATGGAACCACGCGGGGGTCATGGTGGTCAGAACCGGAGCAGCTATCAGAGAGAGTGGCCAGGGACAGTCCCAGTTTATCTTGGTTATCCTGGCTTAATTATTTATAGGATCTCTTTTCGCCCTCAGGAATATAGTCAGGATGATATGATCAGTCTAGTTAGTGAGCAAGTTTTTATTGTCCTGAGTTCACTTAATTTCTGAGACAATTTAACCTTAGTTGTGAGCTTGAAAATACTGGCTATAGTTCAGCTCTACTTGCATCTGTCCAAATACAAAGTAAAATGCTAGACTTCTCTGTAGATGAAAACCTGTTTGAATGTCTGACACTATATAAACGGTAACCATACTTCAAAATAGAATTTTCTTTTACTGAAGAGACACATTCCCATCAAGTGGTTCTGAAATATGCATTTTTAAATTCTTCCACACACAACAATATACACGCATATCTGTTGTTATGGAGATTTCAAGGGAAGTCAATACTTCTAAAGATTTCTTTCAGGTAAGAGTTACATAGAAAATTAAAAAAAAAAGTTCTGCAGCCTACGTCCTCTATTGCTCTGTGGCTTCTATTTTTCTCCAACCCATAATGAGAAAGACACTGCAGAACGTACAATGAAGTGGCACCCAATGATGGGGATCTGTACCTTAAGTAAGAACCCAACTAATATAACAGGGAGTCACTATTGCCAAGTGTTCTCAGATAAAGAGTCCTTCATAGGACATGCAAATTATACAGCTATAAAACATTTCTCAAGTATGCCTATGAAGTGCTGCTTATAAATGTCCAGTTATAAGACAAGATATGAAACAGCTTTCTCAAGTTGGGAGATAAATGAAAAGAGGCCTTACTACCCGTAAAAATATTTCAAACAGGTTTTCCTGAGGAAGACAATGTCAAGGTCTTTGGTTTGTTTCTGATGACTATTTAATGATGGGGAAATGTTCATGATACAATGGTACAAGAAAAAAAATAAAATCAAAAGTTGGTTATACAATATGATACCAATTTTGTAAAAACTGATGCCAAGATATTAAAATCTTGACCTTTACTGAATCAGTAGTAAAAAAAAAAAAAAAATTTTTTTTTTTTTTTTATTTCTCCCTTTCTTTTTCAAAACAGATCAGGGCAAACTTAAGTCTGTTTCCATCACTGAAATAAACAACATAGGTTTCTACACTCAGTAAATATGCACTTGGTCTGTGACACAAGCATCTCTGAACCATCTGTAGATAAAGGTCTTGTAAACAGCTCATAATGTCCTCAAAAGGATGTTGATTTATGACTATGAGAACTCTATGTATATTTAGACATAGTTTTACAAGAATGGAGGACATCTAGAAAAACTAAAAAAGCCTGTGAAATTTTCCTGATTTTAAGTGGTAACTGGGAAAAAGACACAGAATGCCAATTACAAATCAGCTTTTATTTTTAAGCAAGCATGCAAAAAATAGGAATATTTATAGTTGGCATAACTACAGGTATCCCCGGCTTTTTGAAAGTTCATATTATACCACTTTGGTTTTGTGAAAGAAGGTGGTAAGCGAAAAGAGCCTTCACCATTTGTTTTGCAGCGAGCCGTTACAGGGGCAGCATGCACCTCTTGAGCAGCGACAATGGCCCCGTCAGGCTCCTTCCCTGGAAACTACACTCCGTAGCTCAGCATCCAGCCGCCAGAGCTGTGAACAGTGTCTGGGAGCATCTGCGCTTTATCTCGATTTATTTTGTGCATCCCTTAGCAAGATGTGACCTAAGGTATCGGAAAAGCCTAAGAGAAGTTATTTTTTGGATCTAGAAACACTAAAACATTCTTCCATATAAATTAATAGGAATTATTTCTTTGCTTTATGCCATCTCGGCTTATGAACGGTTTCACAGGAACTTTCAGATAGCAGGGGAAACCTGTATCTGCCATGTTTCACATTCTGTTTTTCCCTTTCCCAGGCCAAATCAAACTACTGAAACAATTACTACAGATTAGAAGAACATCCCTATCATTTCCAATACTTCTGATTTTTAAGTATTAATGAAACTGTAAAACTAGCAAAAATGCATAAGTTTTGCTAGAATATATACTCTACAATTTTAACTTACATTGCAAAATGTTATTTTACCTACTTTTCCCTTTTTTAAAAGTTATAAGTGAACATTCCAAAAATATCATAAAAAGTACCTCTTCCCTGTTCTGGGGTACCCAAACCTCCACATGCTATAGTAACATTAACAGTTTCTCACGTATCCTTCTAGACATTTTCTACTTCATTTTATATTTATATGCATGCACAGGTATTTTTCTTGGATTACACTGTTCAGCAACTTGTATTTTTCTTTAAACCTGTGTATTCTGAAATTCAGCTACCTTATTCTCTTTAATGGCACCTGTGGTATTTCACCATAAATTATATTATTAGTAACCTTGACTCATTTTGACTAGATTGGTCTAAAACACTGTCCTTTTTAAAGGTGGGAGAAAAAGGGTCATACCTTGCATTTCTGCTCCAGATACTAATTAGTTTCAGCAGAGGAGTAGGAGAATACTGACTCTCAGATCCAAGCCTTCTGATCTAGGACACAAAATAAAAACAGAATACAAAATAAAAGCACATACAGAATTGTGTGTGTGGGGGGGAAACAACTAAAAAGCAGAACAAGTATAGAAACCACACCAGAGGATAAAGAGCCAAGGGACAGAGATTAACATTTAAAGGACAGACTGAAGAAAAAATAAAGGAATCTTAAATAATATCTACCTGGGAAAAATGGCAAAGATGGAGCAAGGAAGTGCTAGACACTTAAAAGGAATGAGGTACTTTAGGTTTCAACTGGTTAGAAACAGTAGAGCTCAAGCAGCTAGAATTCCTAAAATCAAGTCTCCTCCATAGTCTTTTTAGCTATAGTTATACCAGGTATCATTACAAAATGGTTACAAACAAGGAAATATGTAACAAGAATATCTGTGTATTTTCTCTTATGCTTGTCAAAATCCAGACACATCACTGAGGTGCTACAACAGTTAGATTCCATTTGCTTAAGATACACAATCATATTCTAAATAACCTTAAGGTATAAAAGTCACGGTATTACAGAAACCAGCTCTTGAGCTTTAGGTGACAGTGGAGGGAAAGAAAAGTGTTCTAAAACTTCCAGAATCAAAGGAAGACTCGATGTAAAAGACCAGGACTCGCATTCATAGACTGTGCTGGTTAAAGTAGTAACAAAGGAAGTAGCAGAAGGTATCCAAGCAGAATGTAGTAATAAAGTTTACCTGGGGCCAAACTGCACCATGAAATACAGCATCAATTTCTTCAGTTCTGAATTGGTAAGACTCCCAATCCAGAAAGATGTCAGTTACCATTTTGATTCCAAGACGTCTTAAATTTTTCAGTGGGTTAATAAACCTGAGGTGTATCTGTAAAACAAAGACCTTCTCTTAAAAAAAAAAAATGTATTTCATTTTTATCTTGATTCCTCAAGGAGGCACTATTGCTCAGATGGTTAAGAATCAAACTGGAAATTCTGTTATTAAGTCTGTTGACTGTGGCTCTGATTCACGTGGAAATTCAACTCATCATATCATACTGCTTTTCTAATCAAACAAGATGGGAAAGCAGAAGACTTAAAAAATCAAATGGTGAGATGTGCTCCACTATCACTGCCCAGTAAATTCATTGTAAAGTGTCCTGGGTGGGGGGGTGGAATCACAAGTGGAACAGCTGTTTTGTGTCCTACATTATTGTATTTCTTTATCCAAGTAATTGTCTCAAATAAAATCCCAATTTCTTCCTATGAACAGAACATTCTAAATAAAACAAACTTTTTTTCCCTTTGCCATCACAATGCCTTAGATTAGGGGGGAAATCAAACCTTTATTTCAAATGAAAGTTACTTTCTCTTTTGTTTTCATAACTTGTACTATTATTTTTTACTTTTTCTAAAACTGGGAGTTTTCAATTATTCTTATTAAAATTAGTCTAGGAGACTAAAGAATTTATGGTATCTCTATACTGTAGAACACCTCACACAGTATAAGAGAATGAGGCAACTGAATCAAGGCATGAGAAGATCTCAAAATATATAGCTCAAAGAAAAATGCAATTTGGAAAAAAATCACAATTTGTCTGTTTAGAGGCATAGAGGCTGGAGTGGGCAAATTAACAGCAAACTTCTTTCATAACAGACTCTGCTACTTCTACTGGCATCTCCTTCCCTGCGGGTTACAACATCACAAATATGTGGCTAGTTTCTTCAGGCTCAGAGCAGAATAATTTATTGAGCCGCCACCAATGAGTCCAGTGGTATGACTGCCATAGGTCTGACCTCAGCTTAAAATCTCACTGAAGGAAAATGTATTAAATTACATGACAGACTGAAAATGCCAAAGATATCCAAGAGGGGAGGAATTACAAATTTGAAAAGGGAAAAGCTTCATGGAAGAGTCAGAATTTCTAGTGGATCTTAAAGGAATGTTGTAAAAACCAAACAAATGAGGTAAGGTGCAACCCCTAATTGTTTTTCCATTTGATTAATATACTGTGGTCTCTGGATATGTAAGTGGTGACTTATTTTTACATGTGACCTTAGTGACCTACATCAAAATCCAAAAACCACCCTGAAATTTATGAAGACAACACGATACTCTAATATAATGAACATCAAGTTTTATGGCCACAACATCATGAAGAAAATTGTAGACTTTAGTTCCTAGAGGAATAGTCCATTTGACTGAATTTCATGTACATTTAAAAGTTACCCTGTTGTTTAAATGTTCCAAAATAATAAAATCAAACTAAAACAAACCTCATTATATACACTTAAGTCAATGCCTTGGAGGAACTAAAAGATACAAAAAAAGTAAATGTGTAACTTAGCTCAAATACACAAATGTAGAAGTTTAACTTACTTAAGCAGTATTACTGTGCAGTAATTCATTACAGTACCTTAAGGAATTCTTTGAACTTGTCCAAGAATTTTTTAAAAAGCTCCAAACTATCAAAAAGCTTAGCACCTCACTAACTAATGATCTATGAAATTGCATAAATGATCTTTTGAGTTACTGATTATTGACACAGGAGTAAGGCTGCATTACTGAGTAACTTCTAAGTTAACCAAAAAGTCAGAGAACTTTTACAGAGTTTATAAAATCTCTAACCTTTCATGATTTAATATATACAAGTATAGATAAAGTCACTATCACTCACTGTAAGGCATAAATGAAAATTCTCACAGAATTCTCCCTATGGCCATGAAGCTCTCATACAACATAAAGAATTTTCCAAGACCTGTTTTCAGCTTCCACTGCTGGCCCTCCACAAGCCTCTTTTTCACAAAGTAATCAGAGTGAAATTTTAAAAACATCAAACAGACCTTATCCCTCACTCCCTGGCTTCAAACTTCTTCAGTTTTCCCAGTAGACTTCAGAGCGCATTCATCTCAGAGCCCATGAGGCCCTATCTACCTCTCGACTTTATCTTACATGATTCTTCTCCCTCCTTGTGCTCCAGCCATCTTGCCCTTCCGTCTGTTCTGAGAATACGTCAAAACTGTTCTACCTCAGGGACTTTGCACTACTAGCCATTTTCTCTGCCTGAAATGTTCTTCCCACAGCTGGGTAGATAGAGGAGTTCAAATATTACCTCCTTAGACCTATCCACTCCCAGTTTGGTCACTTCTTATCACATTCTCTCAATTTATTTTAAACTCTTCATGTCTTCTTGTCTCTCCTCAACATGCTCATGTTTTCCTCTACTTTTGTGAATATATGGAGTGTATTCCTAATAGCTGTTTTAAGTTTTTGGCTAATTCTATCATCTATGCCACTGCTGCATCTGCTTCTATTGATTGGTTTTTTTTCCTTATTATGAGTAAAATTTTCATCCGTCTTGGTATGCCTGGTAAAACTTGACTGGATGCCAGATACTGAATTTTGTTTTCATTTAAATCATTTGAAAGCTTTTGAGTCATGTTCTCAGATGTAATTAATTTACTTGGGAAAAGAGCATGAGCTTTGTAAGCTTTGTTAGGTATTGCTAGGGCAGCCTTTATTCCAGAGCTAATCTGGTTCCACTACTGAGGTACTCCCTTGCCTAGGACTCTTCCTGGTGCCTTGGGTATTACGAAGTTTCTACTCTGGCTATTGGGAACATGACCTGTTCCTAGCCTTGTGTTAGTTAGAGGACTGTTCTCTGCCTGCTCCTTTCTCACGGTTTTTCCACATCTGTTCAAGATGGATCAACAGGGACTTGATTTGGCCTTCCTTCTCAAGCAACTAAAAGACTGAAGAGCATCTGTGAGAGAATGATTTTTAGATACTAGACAGTGGGCAGCAAAGGGCAGTAAGCCCTGAGAGGGTAAACAGATGAGGTGAGTACTATACGTTCCCCAGATTCCTGGTTGGAGTTTCAGGGATTACTGGGAGAAGGAAGAGTCTAGGCACAGGCCCGTCATCCTCCCAAGATGAGGAGACAGAGTAGTGTGGCTTGGGGAGAATGAAAGGCAGAGTACTGGAGGGGAGAAAGCTACACAGACATCTGCAGAGGTTCTCATTTACTTCCCTCTCAGGTCTCACCACCAACTGACATTATTCTAATTATTTGTGTATTTATTTATTTATTCTTTTTCACCCATGATACTGAGTCCTTACCTGTCTCATTCCCTACCTAGAATGATGTATGATAGATGGTAGATGTGAAATAAGTATTTACTGAATCAATAAATGGACAGGAATTTTTGTTTGCCTTGTTCACTGCTCCATCTCTGGTGCTTAGAACAGTGCCTGTCACATAGCAGGGGCTCAATTAATATTTGCTGAAGGAATGAATGAAAGAATAAAGAAAATGGTGTCTAACAAAATAGAAGGTGTGTTCTAAATCCCTGGAGCTTGGTAATCAGAGAATATTATTTCATCACTAAAGCAGATTTATATCCATGTGTAGCCCAAGAAACAGCGTAAAATTCTGGCTGTCAATTTTTAGTTATCATGACCATACCTGAGAGGCAGTTCACCAGGCATATCCACAAATCAAAGGAAACAGATTTTAGCCCAATTAAAACTGTGCCCATTTATCATTAACTGAGAATCAATAGCAGAAATCTTGAGTCTAGATCTTCACTTCAAGTCCCATTAAGAAGCCTTTAGTCCATAAAGACATTAAGTTTCCCTAAGCTTTCCAAAGAGCATACTTACGCCCACACACTTGTTTCAAGAGAACATAAATGTATAGTCTTTAATACAATTCAGAAAATATTTACTGAGCACCATCTTGTTAAGCCTCTGGCAGTTAGCTCAATGCTGGGTCTTGCTACTTATCCTTATTCAAAACACTGCACTTACAGTAGGCAAGAATTTACTTGTAAAAGACCTCTGGGCAACTCTTATCTCAAAATAACAAGGATGATGCTAACCGTATTCTGTTCATTCTCCAGCCATTCTTGATAGAGTTGGAAGATGTCCTATACCTCGAGGCTCTTGAAATCAGCTCAACTTATCCCTGATTTTAGTTTGAGATGTATATAGAACTAACTCACACCCTATTATTTAAAAACTCTTTAAAATACACAAGTGACATACAGCTGACCCTTGAACAACACAGGGGTCAGGGGCATTGATCCCCTGCACAGTCAAAAATCCCTGTATAACTTCTGACTCCCCAAAATCTTAACTACTAATAGCTTATTGTTGACTGGAAGCCTTACCGATACCATAAACAGTCAAATAACACATACTTTTTATGTTTTACGTATTATATACTGTACTCTTACTTTATAATAAGGTCAGCTAAAGAAAAGGTTATTAAGAAAATCATTAGGAAGAGAAGTACTTTATGGTGCTGCACTGTATTTATCGGAAAAAAAATCCCATTTGTAAGTGGACCCTCACAGTTTAAACCCATGTTATTCAAGGGTCACCTGTAATTTGCATCCTCCAACTACACATAAATATTTAAAACAGTGAAGACTGTTAGATATTCAGGTCCCAACCAATTTCCCAAGTAAAATGCTTTAGCCCAAGAAGAAAGCAACCTCAGTGAATGTCTCTCACCTTTTCTCGCTGGTCAAGGATGTGCGATGCAGTCGCTGTCATGCACAGCAATATCTGCAAAATCTTTGGTAAGTATGCACTGATCAGATGACTGATGTTCTTCAATACTATTTCAAGGCTATTTAAGATACCATGCTGACGACCTAAAGGAAGAACTTTAGACAAATCCAAATCTTCTACTGCTTGAATGACTGCAGAATGACATTCTCCTAGTGAAAGAGATATCATATAAAAGGAAATATTACTCTCTGATTACAGATTCCTTTGGTCAATTCCCTCAATTATAGAGTATTTTCTATTGTTCCAATGATTTACAGATAATGTACTTTCCTAATGTATTTTCTCCTGATTCTCTTGCCAAATATTCAATGAACTAGGCATGATAGGTTTTAGTATTATCACACTATAGATGAGGAAACTGAGAATAAAGGAGAAACTTGTGCCAGAATTAAGTCTCTAAGCTCCATTCTCAACCTACTTAGACTACTCCCCAAAACCTGAAATAGCAATAGTCTTCTGTTCCACCTAACAACTTCCCATACATTTTTCTCACTCTCAGCTTTCACTGTCTATGATGACTTGAGCAGTTCCATAGAAAGTGTCCTGCCTGCTACATCAGAAGCTTCTTGAATGCTGAGGATCAAATGTTTTCTCTTGCCACCCCTGAATAAATAAAAGAATAGTCTTTTATAAATAGGTACCAAATTGATTTTGTAATTTACTTAAAAGACTTGAATTGTTATTGCATGAGCTTTACTTGAAACCAACAGGCATGAGCTTTACTTCAAACCAACTGGTATGAAATCATGAGCTTGCTATTTCATACACCTAAATGGTCTATCCAAAAAGAGTATCATTTATAGCTATCCTCTTACAATGGAAGCTGTTTCACTGAACAAAAGCCTTTGTCTTCCTTCATCAGAGCCAACTTCCTTCGCAGGGCAATATTACACTGAACGAAAACATTTTAACAGGTGAATCCATTATCATAGAAACAATACAAAATTTCATACAACACATTACCATGCAAATAAATACCTGTGTTTGCCTAAAGCAAAGTGATTATGGGGTGAGAGCAGAGATTCTACAGTCAGAAGTATCTACTATTTTCTAGCTGAGTGGTCATAAGCAAAATAGTAAACTCTCTAAGCCTCAGTTTCCTCATTGGTAAAATGGGAATAGCCGAGTAATGATACCTCAGGTGGTTGTTTTAAGGATCAACTGAGCTGTATGTAAAAGGGCCCATCATAACGTCTGGCATGGAGTAAATGTTAGCTATTATTATTATTATTAATTACTAACATTGCATACCAGAGAAAAGACCATAGAGCATTTCAGCTCACTGGATATACCTATTATATACACTTAGTTTAGATGGTGACGTTGAGAGCATAAATATTTACTTTTCTATTTTCAAAAGTATCCAGGGCACAGGAGGTATTCAACAAGTCTTTACTCAATAGATGAATGACTCAGTGAATGAATAAATACTAAGACAATTAAAATTAATTTCTCAGCATGCCCTAAGTTTCTAAGGAGAAACCTATACATTGTATCTGGGTAAGTACCATTTTTCAAATGGCCTAAATGCACAACAGCAAAAATACACATTTCTTTTCTTTCTTATTTTTTTTAAGTAATCTCTACACTTAATGTGGGCCTCAAACTTACAACCTTAACTCAAGAGTCATATGCTCCACCAACTGAGCCACCCAGGCACTCCCAAAAATACACATTTTCTAATCAGGGGCTTACTGACCCGTGGATGATGATAATCGCCAGGATCAACTGTGAGCTCCACCTAATTCAAACTTTAAAGGCCACCAATGAGATTGGAAGGAACAATCCCATTAGAAAGATGTCCAAGAGCATGGGAAACCTAGCCTGAGACATCTGAAGTCTACAGCAGACAATACACATTCAGAGTAGCAGGAAGTTGAGAGCTACCATTCTTGAAGTGCTTCACAGGTTCAAATAGCAGGTCTAAGAATATCTGGATCTCCTCCGGTTGGGTCCCAGCGAGGAACCTCAGGACAATGGACATGCGGGTGCCTGAAGCGGCTTTCCCCTGAGTTTTACTGCCAGTCTTATTCTTCATTCGGCCATACAAAATTCTAATAAGTCAAAAGAATATTATTTTGTTTGCACATTAATCCTAAAACATAATAGTAGTCATTTTGTTTTCCTAAGAGGCTAGAATAGCAATTCAACAGGCTTAAAAGGTTATATTATAAAACAAGGAAGGATGAAAATAGAAATTAGATATTTAACAGAGAAAATTTAGAACAACAAAAAACAACCACAAAACAAAAAAAAACAAGGCTGAGGGAAGTAGGAACAAGGAAATAATAAAGATAAAAGCTGAAAGGTGGCTCTTTGTAGGAGGAAAAAAACAGTAAAATAGGCAAGCCAAATGAAAATGAGAATACACAGATTAACAGGAAGTAAGTGAATACAACTCTAATAAACAAGGAAACTGGAAAGACTTCAATTAAATGGGTAATTTTCTGGAAAAGAAAACAGAACAAATAAGCAAAAGGAACTTAAGAAGAAAACCTGAATAGAACAGTAAACATGGAACCCATACAGTTCTTCAGATGAATTTTCTAAATTTCAAGGAAAACTAATCCCCATGCTATAAAGTTTCATAGTTAAGAGAAAGAAGGAACAGTCCTTTCTCATTTATGAAGGTTGAGATGGGTTGAGGAACAAAAACAAAATTATAAAATTATATACCAATCTTGCTTATAAACATAAAACCCTATATTTCTAAATACAGTATCCAGTGCTGCATTAAAACAATATTAAAGCCAAATAAGGATTTATCCCAGGAATGCAAGAAAGAATCACTAATAAAGCCTATTGGATTGATATAGATCAATGGCTCATAGGAAAAGTTAATATAATCATTTTAATACATGCTTAACAGGCATTCTAATAAAATTCAATATCCATTGCTGATAAAATACTAAACAATCTAGTGATAGGACTTACTTTCTTAGTATGGCAAATGTTAATTTATAATAAATGTTAGTGCTTTAACATTTGAAATTGAAACACAGTGGTTTTTAAACTTTTCGATATTAGGACCCCTTTATATTCTTAAACATTTTTGAGGTCCCCAAAGAGCTTTTGTGCATGTGAGTTTTATCTATTGATATTTATCTTGGTAGAAATTAAAATGAGTTAATGTAAATAACAATTTTAATGAAAAATTTTATTTTCCAAATCTCTCCCCCACCAAAACTTAGTGAGTCTAGAAGCATGTTTTACTTTCCTTTTTTCACATTTCTTTATTGTCTTGCTTATTAGAAGATAACTGGATTTTCCTATCTGCTTCTGCATTCAATCATTTACAGTATATTATAGTTGAAGAAAATCCAGCCTTAAACAGATATGCAGCTGGAGAAAGGAAAAAGTATTTTGTAAGCCTTCAGGTAATTCTTTTGAGATCCTTGTGGATATCCCACTTTGATACTACAGCAAACCTCAACAAGTTAAAGGCTAGTTGCAATGCAGAATCTTAAGCCTTATTAATAAGCTTTGTGATCTGTTACATTAAAGTCCATCTGTCTATCTTGCACTTTGAATGGATCTTTAGCCATGAACGATTCTGTAACTTGCATCCATTATTTGGAAAACACGCCACTCCATGAGGATTCAGCAGAAGTGCTTTACGCACACTTCCCACTTCATCATATAAAACAATAAAAAGACAAGTACTTGAGGCTTAAGACTTACCAAGAACATTAAACGAAACTAGCTTTTTTTCTTTTTTTAAACTCTGGGTGTGTGGCAATGAAGAATGCCTTGTACAGTGCGGAGCCACTGTCCTGATTAGTGCTAAGGCACCCACAGTTTTACCCACTGTTGTTTTTTGTGTTGTCAACACAAATCTGGGCACGGTGGTAAAAGGTAATGTCTTAGTAGTATTATTAAAAAAGTTCTAACCTCAGGGACCCCCCAAAAGCATCTCAGTGACAGCCCCTGCCAAGAAGGAGCAGACCAAATTTTAAAAAGGGCTGCTCTACAAGCATTACTGTTAAGTCCACTAGCAACACAGGGATAACCACAAACACTACCACCACAGTTAATTCTTCTATGATGTGTAGGTAATACGTAAATTAAAAAACAGAAAAAAAGAGGGTTTTTTTAATCATAAAATAATGCAAAATTAATTTGACTAACATTTTCTACAGGCCATGGAGTTTACCTTCTGGCAGGGGAGAAGAGTGATAAGTAGGAGGCTATGTCGGACAATTGTGAGGAATAAAGCAAGGTAGGAGACTACCGGGTGATGACAGGAAGGTGTGATTTTACATAAGGTGATCAAGGAAGGCATCCTGACAATATAACATTTGAGAGGAGACTGAGTGAAAAAGAAGAGCTAGTGGTCATGTGTTCAAAGTACAGGGAAGAGCAGGTCCACTGACATGGAAGTGGGCTCTGAGGGGGGCGGTGAATGGGTGGTGGGTTGGACATACCAGGCCCTTGAAGGAGGAATAAGGACTTTCTACTTTATTTCCAGTAAAATGGAACCTCAAAGCGTTTTTTCCTTTTTTTTTTTTTTAAAGATTTTATTTACTTGAGGGAGAGAAAGAGAGAGGGAGAGAGAGCATGGGGGAGGGGCAGAGGGAGAGGGAGAAGCAGGCTCCCCACTGAGCAGGGAGTCCAACTTGGGACTCGATCCCAGGATCCTGGGATCATGACCCGAGCCGAAGGCAGAAGCTTAACCGACTGAGCCACCCAGGCGCTCCCTCAAAGGGTTTTTTTAAATAGGAGTCTAACACTTTGATGACTGTTACTATTACTTTTTCATCCAAGAAAATCCAATAAAAACAATTAAAACTAATAAGAAAGGTTTGTAATGTGGATGGTTAAATAATCAACACCAAAAATCAATAGCCTTTATATCTCATAGTTATATACCCAACGAATTATCTTTACTCTTTTTCAATAATAAAACTTAGAGGAATAGAGGATTCAATTTTAACATTATTATTAAAATAACTCCATGGCAAGATCTTTCCTTATGTTAGGGACAAAATATTTTAAAATAAGTCTCTATAACAATTTGATTTCCCTAAAAGGTTCAATTAAAAAAAAATCAAAATCAAATAAAAAATGAAATACTCCATTATAATCACTGAAAGAATCGTAATAGTATATTCATAATTGTTTTTGTGATCAACTTTTAAAAAAATCAGTTTTAAACAGTGTAAATACCTCATCAGAATAGGAAACAGATCTGCTCGGTGGGCTGTTTTCACTACTGAATTATCTTCAGAAATGCTAAAATGCACTATCTCTTCCTTAAAGCTTCTGTCTTCAAGCAATCTTTGTAAGTTTTCCCTTTAAAAATGGAATATAGCACAAATCATCACTTAAAAATCAATGGTACTTTAAAAAAATGCAATATAGTACAGTAATTTGTAAACTGAACTAGGAACTAAGAATATCTACGTTGTGGTTGACATCCATAAAGGAAAATTTTCACAAAATAACAGGTTTTCAAATTTTAAAAGGTAAAAGTGATTGTGAGGAATTAAGACTTAGTCAATAATTCAGCTGTTTAAAAGAGATTAATATAAAAGCTTTCTTCAGTTCTTACAGAGAGTGATCAGTATGATTCCCTAAGTAATCACCAAGATTTTGACATTATTGAAGCAACAAGAAATGATATAACCTTCTCAACATATACTTATCAATTAGTTGTCTCTTTCCTACCTTATTATCTATGGAGAAACATTCTTAATACACAAATATACTTTCAATTTTCATTTCTTACCTGAAAATAGCATTATGATTATAGTAGAAAAGGGAAATTTCCAGGCCTTCATAAATTTATTTTAGAAGAGGCTCTAATGTAGAAAGTTAAAAACCAGCCAAAGAAAGTGCATTTCTTTAGCTTCAAATAACTTACCTGTAAGGGAGGATATGTGGATGTCTGTATGTCATTATACAATCCAGGGTTATTTTTTGCACCATTTGATCTTGATGTAGCAACAACTAAGAATAATATTTTATAAAATAAGTTAATGAAGTTACATATACACACACCATGGGATAGTAATTTACTTGTGTCAATTTGCTACATTAGATTTTTACAATCTCAATTTTTAGGTGTGGGTTAAAGCTGATTGCTGACAACAGCTTTACATCTTCCTGGAGGTACAGCACCAATAGAATACATGCAATGAACAAAGTGGAAACAAAACTCTGACCCCTGAATCCCACATGCCAGACCCTCGGGTCTGTCAGTCTTTTGGTCAAGGCCAAATCCCTTCATATATTTGGGTTTATACCAGCGGGGCTGGTCCCATGATGAGGGAAAGCTCCCACAACACTGTGAAAGTAATGGCAATCGTTAAGATTCCAGGAAAGAAGACCTGGCACAGAGCCTCTCAGATCAGTTAGTTAAGAATTTTGCTTCCTGCAGTTTTGAGCTCTTGCTTTATAAACAAACTGTATCTGAATTACGGGGCAGAATGAAGATAAATTCTGCTGAAATCATAGAAGTTCCACCTAAAAAACATCCAAATGAAAAAAGGAAATTTTGTTTTCCCAGATGGCTTAGAATGACATCCAGTGCTTACTCTGCTTCTGACATCAAATTTTTTCTGCAATCTTTTCTGTAACTGAAGATCATATATTGTGACTGAGATAGATTCTTATTCCAACTATCCAGCTTTCACTCAGTGTAATAGATCCTGAAATCCCAGCACGCTGTAAGGCTAACTTACCTAAAAGTAAAAAGTAGTTACCTTTTTTTTGGCACAATCTCCACTGTTAATACAGCTCACCAATGTTTAGTCACTCAAAATGTCTTTAAAATTAACAATATTAGTACAGTCTAAATCTGTTTCTCAGGACACAGAAAATAATTATTAAATTTTTAGAACACTGTACTTAAAATGTAGACATGGGCCCTATTCATCAACAATTATTAAGAACCTAAAAGTTATTTTGGTGAACAACAGAGAAAATTCACAAAGAACTGCAGTGGCAAGAATTTATTTTACTTACCTGAAGATACAGCTCATATAATTTAGACTCCAGATATAAGGCTCGTGGATTTGAAAACTTAGAGAAAACTTGCAAATGAGCAATTAACTGCCTAAAAAAGCCAAAAAACAAAAACCATAGGGTATTACAGAATTAAAGAACAGAGATTTTCTTTTTTTCTTTTTAGAGAGAGCGAGCACATGCATATGGGTGGGTGGGGGGCACAGGGAGAGGGAGAGAGAGAGAGTCCCAAGCAGGTACAACGCCCAGTGTGGAGCCCAATGCAGGGCTCGATCTCACAAGCCTGAGATCATGACCTGAGCTGAAATGAAGAGTTGGACACTCAAGTACCTGAGCCACCCAGGCACCCCCAGAGGTCTTCTTTTCTTTTTTTTGAAGATTTTATTTATTTATTTGAGAGAGAGAGCATGAGTGGGGGAGGAGGGGCGGGGGGGGGGGAGAAACAGACTCTACTGAGCAGGGAACCCAATGCAGGGTTTGATCCCAGGACCCCGAGATCATGAGCTGAACTGAAGGCAGACACTTAACCGACTGAGCCACCCAGGCATTCCATCCCCAGACATTCTCTTAGGATCATAATACCCACCAACTTTAGTCTTTCTGACAAGTATGCCAAACACCTTGACTATAGTTTCACTGTTAATTACACAAACAAGTTTTAGTTATTTGCATTTCAGAAATTATTCTCCAGAAATTCCGTATCTCAGGCAGGCCTTCCCCTAAAGTCCAGGCTTCCCCACCCCAGAAAATCATTCAGGATGTGCACAGAATGGTTTAAATTAAACCAGAAACAGAAAGAAAGTAATCAGAACAGCGATGTATTTGCAAAGCTGAACACAGATAATTTTTGGAATGACTCCTTGTCTGGTTTCTATGCAGTAGACAGGTGGTAAAATACATTCTTCCTCATTTTCATACAACATAAACACTGATGTCGGGAAAGAGAGGTCCATATTTGGACAACCATAGCTCTTGCTTACCAAGAAGGAAGAAGAAAGAACAACACCCTGTGGTCAGAAGTTAAATATGGAGATGTGACTCCAAGCCAATGACATCCACTGCAAGAGGTCAAGAAGAGAGCTTCCACTACAATTACTTGCTTGACTTCTTAACTCATAGGCTCCAGAAAGCTTTAAAAATACTTGGCAAACAGTTTTCTTTCTGTGTATAACTGATAAGATGTATTAGGGCTTTAAAAAAAAACCCTGAATGAATAAGTGGTTACAATTTGGAGATTTTATTTGCCTATTTCAAGAACAAGAGCAGGGAGAAGTGAAGAGAGACAGAAACCAAGCAGCGTGTGTGGTACTGACTTTGGGGAAAGTGACTGAACACTTCAGAGTCTCCTTTTCCTCATCTTGACAAAGACAAGATCTGGACTTTGTGCAAAGACTGAACGAAAAAACAAGAGTTATGGGGCTTCTGTTCCTAAGAGTTTAGTAAAAAATGTGCCTCTCTGCTCCTGGGCAAAAAAATGGAAAACTGTAGAAGTCCTACTGGTTAATAGAGAGAAAATAATCTGGAAGTTATGACCTTCTTACATATGATAGAGAAATAAGTAAGGTAGCACTTCTGCTTATATTTAGCTTAAACGCCTGTGATGGTTAGTCTTATGTGTCAACCTGTCTAAATTACAGTATTTAATTACAACATTAAATTACATGTAATGAAATACTAATCTACGTGTTGCAATTAAAGTATTTTGTAGATATTCACATTTATAATCAGTTGACTTTAAATTAAGGGGATTACCCTCAATAATGTGGATCGGCCTCATCCATGAGGTCTGAAGAGAGAAAACTGATGTTTCCCAGAGAATAAAGAATTCTGCCACAGGACCATGACATAGAAATCCTAGTCTGTGAGTTCTGGACTCAAGACTGCAGCATCAAATCCTGCCTAACTTTCTGGCCTGCTGTCTTGCCCTACAAATTCTGGACCTGCTGGCTCCCATAATCACGTGAGCCAGTTCCTCAAAATAAATTTGTTTATGCGCGCACACACACACACACACACACACTCCTTCACCCTCTTCGTCTGCTTCTCTGGAGAGCTCTGACTGATACGATGTCCCTACATACTTATCACTGAGTCCTTGCAGTTTGACAAATAAACTTTTAAGACTTTCTCTTGAAACATCCCTTCTTTCCCCCCAATATTTATTATATTTTCATGAGCCAGGTAGCCTTAAAGAGCCAGAGAGAGGGGCACCTGCGTGGCTCAGTCAGTTAAGCATCTGACCCGTGATCTCAGCTTAGATCTTGATCTCAGGGTTGTGAGTTCAAGCCCCAAGCTGGGCTCCATGCCCAGCGTAGAGCCCATTAAAAAAAAAAAAAAAAAAAAAAAAGAGCCAAAGAGAACAGGAGCCAATTTACATGTTTTCAATAAATACTTGCCAGCAAGAAACATGTTCCATAACGGATTATAAATCTGGGATTAGGAATGTATTGAAGTGGCACTAGGAATGTGATTACCAATTTACTTACATTTTCAATGGTGTATGTTAGCAATATTCTAAGTTTGGCTAAAGATGTGGACCTTATCCCTAAAGACTGATTAACACGGCAGATCTATAAAAAATTAATATCCAAGGCAAGGAGAGGCACCATGATAGAGGCATGGATGGCTCTTCTGAAAGTCTGAAGCCGAGTTAAGAGAACTTTCAGTTTAGAAGACAGGAGAAGCTTCAGTGACGAAGTAGTACAGGAACTGTTTCTGGAAGTATGAGTAGAATTTCAGTTGGCGGAAATGGGGCAAGGGCACATTATGGATGTGGGGAAGGACACAGAAAAGGTCCAGGGGTGAGAAAGATGAGGCATGACTGAATAAATAGCTTATTCATTTATTCACCAAAGACAAGGACTAATCTTTTGCTATTTGCTGAGGACATGAAGAAGAAAACCACGATTTTTGTCTGAGAGGGAGTAGCAGGGGACAGAACGCTCAGGGATCTGTCAGGTAGAAACAGAGAAGGAACTACAGCTTCAGGATGCGCAGCCATGCTCTTTCTTGCCCCTCTGCCTTACACACTATCTCCATCAGCTGCAGAGTCCTTCCGTGCCCCAGCTGCCTGGCCGACTTTCATCTTTCAGCTTCAGTGGGGCCCTCTGTAACAGTCTTCTCTTTGTGGTAGAATTAAGTCATTTTTTAGTATGTTCCTGTAATACCTTGTTTTTTTTTTATTCGTCTTATCCTTGAACTCCTTTAAAAATACTTCTATAAAAAAATTCGACCAGGCATCAGACTGTGCTTTCTGCGTAGTGGAGGCTAAGTACCCTTCATCTTTGCAGCCCAACACTTAGAAGGCACTCAATACAGTTGCTGAATGAACCAATGAAGATCTAAAGTTTTAAAATAACATGGAAGCACCAATACACTGGATCCTTGCTGCCCCAATTCAGACAGTCTTCAAGCAAGCTGCAGGAACTTCTGAAAGCCTGATCACTTCTACTTTTTCTAAGATTTCTTAACAAGTTAGGTAAATGAACAACCCACAGGACAGGAAAGAGAATGTAAAAGCATGGGGAAAAAAGGCAACCAGGCAAGAAGTCAAAAGGCAAAGTAAAAGTGCTGACGCAGTTTATTTATAAGAGAAGAGATGTTCCATTACGTGGTCCCCTAGCAAAGAAACATAACACCGGTGCCATCAAAGTGAAGGGCAAAGGTCAAAGAGTATTCAACCACTCCAGGCCCAATGCTCTATCTGTAAAAGACTTATGATTAGATGACCCCCAAAGTCCCTCCAACTCTAATAGTCTGAGGCTAACTAAGAAAAAATTAGTAATAACAAGCAAGCAACCAAAAAACTCTGAAGACAGGAAGTTAAGAAAATCCCCGGGGGATATACAGCACTTATGTAAGTAATCATCTGGGTGGTTCATCTTGTCCAAGGCTCTGTCACACTCAGGCCATCAGAGGTCTCATCCCATTTCTCCTAGAACCCTGGATCTGTGATCTTTCAGCAATGCTGAACTTACTTTGCTGCAGCTCTTCTTGTCTTTTTCTTCTGTGAGGGTTCGTCCATGGGCACCACTTCTTCCTCCAGCTCTTCAGCATCTCCTGCAGCAGGTTCCTCTTCTACTTCCTCTGCTGCCTCCCCTTTGGCTTTCCTTCGCAGATCCTGGGTTGGAGCGACTTGCAGGTCTGCCGGGTAATACTCATTGCTATAGTGGAAAGAGACGAAGCCGAAATGTCCTCATTCTGTTTATGACAGATGGATGCACGGCCATGGTTCAGAGTCACACACTGAGCAGTCTTCAGCAGCACCTGAGCCAAGCCTCCTCACATTATTTTTTTTTATTCAGCCCCGCTTAAGTACCCTATTTGACAAACTACCACTAACTGCAGTTACACTTTTAAAATCGCACTGTTGAAAATATTTGAAAAGTCCCTTTTGGACAGAGTTGGAATCAGTGTCCCTGTTTCTGGAACCATAACTGGGGGAGGTAGTGTAGGGGTGGACTATATTAAATAATTAATTAAAGCATAGCATTAAGAGCATGCTGGTCACTTTCCACCAGACACATTCTACTCTGCTAATGTCCTTTTGCAAATACAGTGCCTCAGTGAAATTCAGTCCTCTGGACGTGGTCTGGTTAAGACAGATGGAACGGTCAACTCTGTTGCATTAGGGGGCAGTCACAACATGACACTGACTCAAACTGAATGTCCAGGCAATGAAAATCAGTAAGTCTTTCCCTTTTGTCTCTTTAAGCTTGTGCAATTGGTATTCACAATTATTTTTATTAAATTCCATCCCTTTAATTGTGGCCCATTGTTTTAAGTAACTAATATCTTGAAGGCTGTCATATAGTGCACTGGTTATGTGTCACTTTAATTTACTCATGCAACAGTTATTCATTTGTTGTCTGTTTTGTGCATGGCACTGGGCTATGGATGTAAGGAAACTGATCAGACTTTAAAGTCTGCAATTAAAAATATACTTATAAAATAACATGTGTGAGGAGAGCACCCTATCAACACACAGAAGAAACTCCAGGTTAATACATGTTAAACTCCAGGTTAATACACATTAGACACCTGGAGAGCTGAGATGCTACACCATATTCAACTTTGTATTCTCACCCAGCAGGATCTAGCACTAAACACATTAAAAATGGATGAGTGAATTAAAATGAGCCAAGCTGCTGTGTCAGTTACACACCATACCATCATCTACTTAATAACATCCTAGTATATTCTCAACATTCAATTAACCATATAGGACATATTTGTTTAAACCTTTTCTCCATATGCACAGCATGCTCACCCATGTTAAGTGAGCTAACTCAGAGCGCTTATAAGAATGCTCCTAGTATGTGGCAAGTACTCATTAGATGTCACCTATTATCAGGATACTGTGTCATCATTAGTGATTACTGCTTCTGGTTTGGTTCTCTCAAAGAATGGTTATAAGGGATTCACAAATTAATTCTAATACTGAATGGTTTGAAACATATTTTGAAATACAAATTTCTAGTCAAAAACTAAAAAATACAATAAGATAAAATAAAAAGCCCATAATATATTTCAAAGTTGGAATTAAAGGTGACATTTGAGTTTTCCATTAGTTTGGATCATCTATATAAAAATACTTGCTACAGGTAATCATTGCCAACTAATTTTAAATATTTAAAAAAATTGTGTGTCTTTAGTCTCTAAGTCTTTTTAAATTCAGAAACCACTTCTTTTTACCAGCTCCTCTCTCCATCTTTAGTAATCCATTTGTAATCTACTTCTTTAGGGAAAAATTTGGAAACTTAACATGGTAAGAAATTTATTTCCTATTAACACCATTAGTCCTAGCTTGCATACGTATAGCTTTTTGCACTCCACAAAACAAGTGATAAACATTATATGATATTCAAAACAAGGCAAGGAAGCTAAATATCACTGTTTTCATTCTATAAGTAAATTAAAGCCTGAAGAATCAGGCGAAAAAATCATTACTCTTCCACCATGGTGGAAGTGTATCTAGTGATCTGCCTGAATTTTCGCTTATAACCTTTGCCAGAATGAATTATTCACGTATACTTTTCTACTTATGCATTGGATCCTATCTTCTCTTAACTGTTCAAAATGACTCCAGCAATTTTATTCCCACTCTTGCATTACAAATCTTCCCTCCCTTCATTCATACCAGCGTTATACAAATATATGCTGTTTAAATCTTTCATAGCTATCTAGCAACAGCAGCTCTCTCTGCTCCCACCATCTCCCTCTACCTGTCTGCTTCTTTTTTACAAGAACTGCCCATACTCGTTTTCATTTTTCTTCTCCATTTCCTTTTAAGCTCATTTTAATCAGGCTTTCATCCCTAATAGGTTAACCAAAACAACTCTTGTTAAGGTCACTTCTAAAGCCAATGGTCAAGCCTTATGCTTCATCTGACTGATGCCTCAGATATGTTTGATCCAACTGATTACTTCCTCTTTGAAATACTTTCTTCACTTGGGTCCTGGGATACTACAAGGTCTTGGTTCTTCCTCTGTCACTCTTTCCTGGTTCCTTACCTCCAACCTCTAAATAGCAGTATCAGTCCTTGGAAGTCTTCTCTCTCTACATTTGCACTTTAGGTGTGGCCTCATTCCTGGTCGCTTAATTTAAAAAATCATCTGTATATCTGTATACTGATGATCCTCAAATTTATAACCTCTAGGCCAAACCTTTCCCTTGAACTTTAAACTCCAAATTCAACTGCCTACTTAACACTCCTACTTAGATGTCTATTCAGTATCCCAAACTGAACACGTCTAAAAATGAACTCCGGATCTTCCCCACAAATCTGCAAACCTCTTCAATCCTCCCAATCTCAGTAAATGGTGACTCTCTTCTTCCAGTCACTCAGATCAAAACTTTAGAGACATCCCCAATTCCCCCCTTTCACCCTCCTGGATGGCCCCTCTGCCCCCCAAACACCCATACATCTGGTCTATTGGCTGACCAAACCCCACAGGCTGATCTGGTTGCAATCCTTCAAAAATATTTTTTACTGAATTGAAATCCAAGAATATCCAGAATCCAAACACCTTTCCTCAGTTGTACTCTGTACAACTAGTTGTACTCTGTACGATAGTACAAGATAATACTAGTACCTTGGTCAAGTCACCATCATTTCTTCCATGTACTCTCATAATCTCTGAAACTGGTCTCTCTGTTCTGGCCAACCTACAGTCTATTCTCAACATGACAGAAAAATCCTCAAGAAATTTAAGTCATGCCATCCCTCTGTTTAAACCTTCTAATGGCTTTCTATTTCACTAAGAGAAAAAAAATCAAAGTCCTTTATTATCACTTAAAGGCCCTATACAATTTGGTCCCCTGTTAAGGTTCTGCCCTCATTTCCAACTACTTTCTCCTAGGGTCACTGCTCTGGCCACTGAAACTTCCTGGCTGTTCCTTGAACAAACCAAGCATGTTGTGGTTTGTAGCCTGCTTCACCTATACCTATGGCATTTTCCCATATAATGAAGTATTACTGGAAAACATACTTTTTATTGAATGATTAGTACTGTTCTGTACATCATATCCCTTATCTTTAGAGTTTTAAAGTAATCCAACTCTCACACAGCCTACTTAGTCACAACAAAACGATGCTTCAGAAAGTTCTTGTTATTCTTTGAGAGTATATTCCCTCAGCATCCTGGGAAACATCAGGAGGCTCACAACAGAGTGGCTGGGCTTGGGTTACTGGAAAATAATGCCCCAGGCAGGAAATAAAACAATAAACAACAGGGCAAGAAACAAGGGCTTTGTACATTGATTGAATTCAATATGGCCTTTCTTATTTTGTAACCTGGAATTTTTATTTTTAGATTTTTTTTAATTTAACCTGGAATTTTTATTAACAACATTTATAGGCTGGTGAGATTTTCACTTGTGTAAAATTAAGTGGTGACAAAAACTAGTTGTTCTCTGAGAGAGCCAGTGCTATACAGACATGCCCATTATTTAAAAATGTGACACATATAAAAACACTCAGGCTACTTGGGAGCTTAAGACTTTGCATCTTCTCTTCTTCACACCCCACCAGGGATGTTCCTAGAAAAGAATACTTACTTGATAAATCTCAGGAAAAGTGGGGAGAGCTCCCTGGACCGTGGTTCTACCCTCTCTGGGAATTTTGCCAGAGCTCGCCAGAGCAAAAAACGAAAGTTGGTGTGGTCCAGTCTTTCCTGACAGTCAGTTTTCAATGTTAACTGCTCATGATAAAGAACTCCAACATCTCCTTCCTGAGTCTGCTCCCAACTTTCATCTCCAATGGACTCCTCGTCTCTGACATCATTTTGCAGCTCTTTCTCTGCAACGTGAAAAGTCGTCAGAACCACTCGAGAAATGTTGGCATTTGTCCTATGTGTTTCCTCAAGTGAGAGCGTTTCTTTCTCAATATATGAGGAAACAATGAATTATATCCAAAGGTTATCAAGATAATTCATTTTTCTTTTTTTTTAAGAGAGTAATTTTTTTTTTTTTAAAGATTTTATCTATCTATTTGAGAGAGAGAGAATGAGAGGCGGGAGGGTCAGAAGGAGAAGCAGACTCCCCGCCAAGCAGGGAGCCCAACGCAGGACTCGATCGCGGGACTCCAAGATCATGACCTGAGCCGAAGGCAGTCGATCAACCAACTGAGCCACCCAGGCGCCCAAGATAATTCATTTTTCATTTGTTTCCCCATTCATGTGCAATAAAGCAGTAAAAAATTAAATAAACATCTTTTCTTCCCAGTCTCCCCTTCACTTCCCTTACATACCAGCGTGTACAGCTGCTTTTTCTAGATGTTCATAGTAAACTTTCCAAAATTGCTTATTTTCCATTTCGTGTGCATGAGAACTAAGAGAAAAGATCACAAAACAAAATATGTGGTATAATCCTTTTAAAAGATCTCTCATAGGAAAAAATAAGTGAAAGGATATAACTAAAATTTAATTAGGTTATACCTGAATATAGGGCTTAAACAACATTTGTACTTTTTTATATATTTCAAAATGCCTTCACTGAGCTGGAATTATTACTATTAATTAATTTGAGTATAGTTGACACACAATATGAGTTTCAGGTGTACAACTTAGTGATTTGACAAATTTATTATATTATGCTATGTCACCACAAACTGTAGCTACCATCTGCCCTATTATATCGCTTGTACAATATCACTGACTGTATTCCTTATGCTCTGCCTCCATTACTTATTCATTCCATAACTAGAAGACTGTATCTCCCATTCCTGTTCACCTATTTTGCCCAACCCTCCCATCCCCTCCCCTCTGGGAACCATCAGTTTGTTCTTTGTATTTGTAGGTCTGATTCTGCTTTTTGTTTATTTCCTTTTTTTTAAGATTCCATTTACAAGTGGAATAATATGATATTTATCTTTTCAGTCTGACTTATTTCACTTAGCATAACACACTCTATCTCAAATGGCATGATCTCACCTTTTTCTATGGCTGTGTAATAATCCATCATATACATACACCACATCTTTCTTACCCATTCGTTTACTGATGGACACTTAGGTTGCTTCCATATCTTGGCTATTGTAAATAATGCTGCAGTAAACATATATCTTTTTGAACTAGTGTTTTTGTTTTCTTTGGTAAATTCCCAGCAGTGGAATTACTGAATCATATGGTATTTCTGTTTTTAACTTTTGAAGAGGAATTATTTTTATAATCACAAAATACTAAGGGATATTTTTAAAAACCTAAGCAGATGCCTATAAGAAGACTATTTTTAAAGGCACAATAATGGGAACACGCATCAGGTATGAGGCAATATGGCACAGTAAAGAAAGGAGAGGACTTAAGAGAAAACTGTTGAAAGCTAACGTTAAGTACTGGTTTTTCCTCCACCAAATTAAAATACACTTTTGTTAACAAAAAGGCAAAATAAAAACTACATGAAACATACCTTTCAGAATGTGAAGAGATGAATCATGCGTTTATATAATCGGGTATCTTAGCAACAATCGTCTCAAAATGTTTATATTCTTTCTGTCATTAATTTTCCAAGAGTATGACTTTTTTTTTCTGTTCCTAATATTTTATTGATCACCCCTAGGCCTGTGCGTGACCACATGGACTCCAATGAGGGGGTCAACATTCACCAGCACCCAGATGGGGGCATGCGAAGGCCTTGGCCTAGCTCTTGGGGGTCACAGACTACGGAGTTTGAAGGAGCAGGTCTGGCCTTTCCCAAGCAGCACAGGGCACCTGGTCAGGGGTGCAGGTGAGGACCAAGAGCCTTTTCTTTTTTTTTTACATTTGGAGATTGGATATCATCTATCATCTTTAATTAATAATGCCACAGCCCAACACCCTTTTTATTGCTATAGCTGGTTGTGATTAAGTGTGTGTGTGTGTGTGTGTGTGTGTGTGTAATATGTGTTTGTGTTCCTAAACAGATGACGGGCCAGTAGAGACTCTTAAGCAGATCTCAGCCAACAGCTCTACTGAGCAGCAACCTGAAGACAGTCTCCATAGTGACACAGGCTAGACTCCTGCCTCCCTTTTCCTGGCTACTTTTCATGCACTCTGAGGCCCATGTCAGCCCAGATTAAAGGGCTTCTTAGCAAAGATCAGTCTCCAGTTCCTAGGCATCACTGCCTCTGACCACAGGGATGTCCATGGGCAAAATATAGATTGTTAGGCAAAGGTGGATAACCATTACATAAGACATGAACTATATATGTTGTTGACTATACGTGACAAATAAACCAGTTTTCAGACAGATAAATGTGCCCAACAGGAGACAGCCTACCAGCCATGGAGAACCATTAAAGGCATTCAGTAACTGAGAAACCAACACTTTTAATAGTGGACTATTGGTAACACATATATCAGATTCTTCCTTAAGCGCAATAAACAAAATTATGAAGTTGATGTTAAGAAGGCCTTGATTTTCAGCATAATGGCTGGATGGTTCTGAAGGGCAGTAAAAGGCAGATAAATCGATTCCAAATTGGAAAGAGATTTGTTTATTCTACTTCTGTCAGATAAAAACCAATGGTTAGGGTTCTGGGAAGTCACACATGATATATTTCTAATCTGACAAAAAGCAGAGTAGACCATCTGAAGACAAATATCTGCAAACATATGAGGCACAATATATGTATTTTCTATATGATTATTAAGGTCCTTTTTAGAGCTAAGGGAATTTTGCCTTAGACAACTAGGGTTTTAAAAAGTCCTTATTTTTAAACTAAAGTGTGGCTCACTGACTCAACATATATAAAATATTAATAAAATATATAAAGTATAAAATATTAATTTATATAAAAATATGAATATATTTATAATATATATTTTCTATATACAAATATATAAAATATGTTAGATATATAAAAACCTATAATATATAATACAAATACAAATATATATTAATAAATATATAAATATAAATAAAAATTTAAACTAAAGTGTAGCTCACTGACTCAATATATATAAAATAAAATTTTGCTATTATTATATAACATCTTGTCACTGTAAAAAAAATAGAAAAATCAACAATACAGATGAATCATATAAAGTAAAAAGAGAAAGTCCTCCAAAGTCATTTCACTGCACAAAGAAACATACACAGAACATTCGAACTGTTGAAAAACTTGGCATTAGAATAATTGAGGTTTCCTTTTTCTTTACTTTGTCCCACAAAGGACTGGAGCTACAGATATTATCCACACCCATTCATTTAAGTCACACCTAGAAGGAGTAGAATAATGGCCTGATCACTCTGCAGCAGTAGTTAAAAACATAACGCTTCATCCGTTGAACCTATGCTTACCTTATGAGTTCAATGACAGGATCCCAGAGGGCACTGAAGTTAACATATAACATGCCTAATAAATAACGAAGTGGCACCTGCGATGATAGGAGGCAAGTTTAGTAAATGGGTAATAAAGCTACAATACAACACCCAAAAATACAAATATCCCAACTCAGACAACCGGAGGTTGGAAAGAAGTGTGTGCTTTAAAGAACAAGTTGTAGGTACCAATCCAAAATTCAGTGTATAATAATTTTCCAACTCTCCCCAAAACATCACTCGCTATTTAACAGAGAAGAATCATTAAAGCAAATGTACTCAAACTCACTCTAGCTGTTCACAAAGGGTACAGCATTTGAATCAACAGACCTGACTCATGATTAAAATTCCCACCTACCAAAGACTGCTCTTACTGTTACCATGTAGGACAAAACCTCAGGAGTAAGCAGTAAAGCACACATACTAAGGAACCCAAGACAGTACACTGTGAATGGCAGCTGGGGCTTTGCAAGCAGATGGCTGAGTTTTCAAAACTAGGCATCAGATGTATTCAGTTCAGAGGGTCTGAAGTTTTCTCAGTCACCTTGAGAACAACCGTCGTTATTACTCACATCCCCATGTGCTAGGGAGGCATCATAGAATGGTAGTTCTAATAATATTTGGAGGTGAGGTGTTTGTTACTATTTTCGTAGCAGAGCCCTTTTCCAAAACGAAACAATACAGGACAATAATATATAAAACAGGTTAAGAGTGGAACCACTCTGATCTACAGGGAATGCCTCCACTTGGCTTTCCTGCCGCCAAAGGGATCTGTGATCCATCTTCAAGGGTCATGGATGAAAAATCCCCAATACCAAAGGTAGAGGCCTGACATCCTGAGGTAATGAACAAAACTGAGGAAGAATATCAAGTTTTAAACTTGACGTTGAGTACTCCTGTTGCCACTTCCTACCTACCTTCACGTTTCATGCATCTATTCAGGAGAACAGAGGAGAGTAAATTATTTCCACTTTGAAAAAGCTGGCAGAGCCATTTAATTCAAAGCCATCTAAGAAAGTGGGAGATTTATCTAGTTTAAAAAAAAATTTTTTTTAACTACTTGATATGTTTTTCTTTTCAAAAGCCAGCAAAACAGATCATAAAGCATAAATTAAGTTTAAAAAACATGGACACTATTTTATACCTCCTGTAACGGCCCATCAGGGACTGCAGCCTGTACCACATCATGTCTTAGTTTTCTCAAATGAAGAAGCTTCTCTCTGTAATCGCTCACAGTTGCTGGGACAAGTTCCGCCTGGCGTAATATAGCAAAGGCAGACTGACGCTCTGAGAGCCCATCATCCTGAGTGAATGGAGAAAAAACAAGAGGCAGGTCAGTAATTTAATTTCCCAAAAAGACCATGCAATGTGGCCAAAGATCTAAAAAAGAAAAACTGGGCTATGTTAATGTTTTAAATTAAATAAGCAACACTTTTTTGGATAAATGATTCATTTTACTTCATAGTACTTAGTTTTTGGTAGATAATTTAAAATTAATGTTTAGCACAGAAAATGACTAGTAAAAAAGAGGAAACTAATTCTCAAAATGACTAAAATCAACTGGCCACATTTGTTGAAATAAAAATGTGTATATATACCACTCCACAATTCTACTTTTAGAAGTAGTACTTTGCATTATGGGACTATTTCCCTATTCAAAGATATCAGCATAAGGATGTTCACTACCCTTTTACTGGAAAAGCTGAAAAATGACAAACAACCCACCTAAGAATCTGTCAACAGAGAACTGGTTATGTAAGATAGTTTAAACTGTGGTATACTGTTTAAACTTCAGAAGAAATGAGGTAAATCTCGAGGTGCTGATATGGCAAAACCTCCATGATGCCATTGTTTAAATTATACAATTGGATACAAAAAATCTGAAAGAATATTCACCAATTACCTGTGAATTTTCAGTGTGGGCAGGAGTAAGAATTACAACAAAAATTTCAGTTTTTAAGATAGATATTTATACAACAGTGTTTGAATTTTCTGCAAAAGTGTCATTTTGGAAATTAAAAAATGAATTATGTTTTTAAAAAGTTATCCAAATTAACAGTTAAAATACCTCCATCAATTCTGGAAGTCGAAGCTCAAAATGGTTTAGGATCCTTATTGTCAAAAGCCGAATCTAGAGAAAGTGAAAGGCATGTTTCAAATTCCAAAGTTTACACATAAGAAACTGATTTACAGCCAGTGAGATCTAAGTGTTAGAGAATTAAGGAAAATATACCACTATCAAAGAGATACATGTTATTGTATCCCTTATTTCATATTAGACACCAACCAACACCTTATTCAAATAGTATATGGAACAATTTAATGACAAGACTAGAAGATAAAGTTGCCCATAGAACCATGTTTTTCTTTCAACTATGACACTATAAGCATCTCTGTAAATAAATGCAAAGAATCTGATTTAAGTATACAATTCTCTTGCAATTAGTGATTTTTATTCGTATGTGATATATTTAGATATTTCTGTACACCTGACCAAACAGCAGAATCACCTAGGGGGCTTTAAAAACTATGCAGATTTTTCAGTTTCAGCCCTACTGAGTCAGAACTGTGAGAACCCAGTTCTGTGAGAACCCAGAATTTGTATTTCTATTAAACTTCCCAATTAATCCTGCTGCAATCTTTGTAGGTCAGTGTTTAGGAATCACTACTTTAAACAGAAATCATCCCACAGAAGCATTTTCTGATGAAGGAGCTCTGACAACCACTGGCAGTACATACAGAATCAAAAGATGAGAGACTGAGGACACATCACAAACACCATTACCTTGGATATACCAGTTGAAATGTTTGCTTGTAACTTGGGAAATAATTCCATTAAAGCTTCCTCAGAAAGTGGCCCTTTGCAGCCACATAAGGATAATCTCTGATAATAGAGATCGGCTAACAGCAACACAGATGGCTCCAAAGGAAATGTTCTGCAACAAGATATTTATTAGACCCAACCTGCACCATACAGTCGAGTATGTAGACTATAATAGAAACTACAGAAAATTACAACTGGTGAAGAAACTGTAAAAGGAACCAGGTAAAAGTTTTATGCGGACACTTAGCGTCATTTTAGAGATAAAGAATCTGAGGTCTTGCAACAATGAGTAATTTGCTCGAGGATGACAGACAGCTAGGTACAAGCATTCACCTATATCCTATCTCTGTGGGAGTTGCAGAGGGATGTTTTCTCAGGGAAAGAGCACAGAAGCTGTGGCACCTGCCTTAAGCTAATATGTCTCCATTAATTTATTCATTCTTATCAGGACACATATCTCAAGGAGGATTTGAGATGTCTGAGATGGGCTCAAAGGCCAACAAAGCAGCTTCATTCCCACGGCTTAGAACCCCCAGTTTTGGTTCCATGCAAGAAATATGCCTGTTGGAGGTGGGCTTGGTGCTGCAATCAAGAAAAAAGTTCCACAACAGCTCCTTGCCAGGCACCCCCTACAGCAGTGACACTCAAGGATCCCCAGGTCAAGAACGCAGAGAGCCCCAGATCCCACATCCCTCATGATTTACTCCCTTGATGCTTCTGTGCTTCTGCTCAAATGTCCCTCTCATTCTTGGTAAGGCTTTCCCTATTTGAAACCGTTGTCCCCAACCTCCAGACTCTCCCTATCCCGACTCTGCTTTAATGGTTTTACCGCTGTCTAACATGCTATACATTTTACTTATTTTGCTCAGCATTTCTTCTTGCTAGAATGGTAGCTCCATGAAGGCAGGGTTTTTTGTGTGTTTCATTCACTGACTGTGTTTCCCAGTGCCTAAAAAAGGGCCTGGTATGTGAGAAAAGGAAATGAATATTTACTGAACAAAGGAAATTAATAAAGCTGTTTTAACAAGAAATGGAACTAAAATGGATTAGACTAGGGGCGCCTGGGTGGCTCAGGTGGTTAAGGGTCTGCCTTTGGCTCAGGTCATGATCTCCGGTTCCTGCTCAGCGGGGAGTCTGCTTCTCCCTCTCCTTCTGCCTCTCCCCCTGCTCATGCTCTTTCTGTATCTATCTCAAATGAATAAATAAAATCTTTAAAATAAAATAAAATAAAATAAAATGGATTAGACTCCAGAAAAAGTCATCAACTACTTTACCAGGTTTTCAAAAGGTGTGACCTTTAGAAAGGGGCTGAGCTGAGTAGAAAATGGCTTTCTGGTAACAGTCCAGTGCTACACCAAAGTTGGGAGCTTGTTGACATCAACTTACAAAAACAAAAGCAAAAAACTGGGTTGTGTTGGTATGTAGTAAAACAACCACAGGAAAATGTTCTGAAACGGTGATCATGTCGAGCTGAGACAGAATGAGTGTAGTAGAAATATGTATGTTGGAACGACTCAGGAAGTTCTAGAAGGTCAATAGAGTGCAATGTTAGGGTTGGAGACAACCTACAACACTAGTTTACACACATGGTAAAATACCTCTCCACAAAGATGAAGAATCTGCATTTAAAGACTGTGTAAAAAATGTACTTATGTTAAGGATTCAAATCAATAATACATTTCTAATACGAATACAACTTAGGTATAAAGTAGATCAAAATAAGAACTTTCATTATGCCCAAGATTTCACAAAAGCAGAAGCTTTTATATTTTATTTGTGATTAAGATAAATGGGAGGTATATTTACTTACAATACTAAATTCTTCACACGTTCCACAGGAACCAAATGAAGAAGTTCAGAAGATTCTTCCAAACTTAGCAGAGTATTTACAGCTTGACAAAGAACAAATAAGTTTCCTAAGGGCAGAAAAACAGGAGAAACTACATAACTTATTCCTTTGACACAATAACTACCAGACATCTCATTTATCTAATACTTGCTATTTACATAAGTTCTTAAAGTGAATTTGTGCCTCCTTATCATCTATCAAATGTCAGAATATAACAGGAAGGAACTGAAAAGAGAAGGTTCCCAAGTCTTATATTTCAGCTTTAAGAGAAAAATATATTCAAAAATAGAGAATAAAATGTATGTTTCATTAGTTAAGATGAGAAGGAAATCTGGTGGTCCCACTCACTGGCATTATCCAAATTAGGATTTTTTAAGGAGATGCACTTATACTTTTCAAAAGCTAATCAATTTTTTTTTAAATGAGATATTCATTTAATCTTAGACCAGAGGCTGGCAAACTTTGGTTCACAAGTCAGATTTGTAGGTAGCCTGTTTTTTATACGGCCTGCAAGCTAAGAATGCTTTTTATATTTTAAAAGCGTTGTTTGAAACAACAAGCAAACAATAAAGAATATGCTACAAAGACTGAATATGAAAACCTAAAATATTTATTATCTGGTCCTTTACATAAAAATTTTGCCAACCCCTGCTCTCGATATTAGAAAAGTGCTGTCCAATACAATTTTTCTGCAATGATAGAAATGTTCTGTACTTGTGCCAATATGCAGCTGCAGTCCAATATGGTAGCCACCAGCCACACATGGCTATTGAGCACTTGAACTATGATGAGTCTATTTTATTCTCTAATGTGTCTTCTTAGTATCTAACAGAGAACCTAGCGCAGTAATATCTAAATGAAT
Source organism: Callorhinus ursinus (assembly GCF_003265705.2). NCBI lineage: Eukaryota > Metazoa > Chordata > Mammalia > Carnivora > Otariidae > Callorhinus > Callorhinus ursinus. The sequence goes on from NW_027397076.1 coordinate 8,584,792, forward strand.
GAACAACTACTACACATAATGTTAGAAAAGAAATACTGTACTAAAATGAAACAAAATATCTACTTTCAAATTGCTGTTCTCAGGCTAGTGAAAGGAGGTATTCAAGTATACAACATGAAAGGGTGTTTTGAGCAGGGCAGGCTAGTATCTTGCTCAGGGTAAAGCAAATGAAAGTGCCTGGATATAAGGTGTATAGAGTGTGCGTGGGAGAACGGAGAACAAGACACAAGCTGGGGCTTGAAAACAAGGGGTCTCAGATGCCATGGCACCCCCTGACACTTTGTCCTCAGATTCAGCTTGTGCTCAAGCTGCCCTCACCTGGTCACCACGTTATGAGGCACAAGTGCAACATCTCCATCTTACCCTCTTTTTTCTGTATTTACCATAGAGGGCGTTGTGTCAGAGCACAATGTTAGCACTATTCTCTAGGATTCCACATGTTTACAGTCACTTTGGCTGTGTCAGAAAAGACAGAGAAGAAAACAAATGGGGATTGTAACTGACCTTTTGAAAAGCTGCCTCTGTCAACATTCACGAAGAGTGACTCTATGAAGCATGTGACTAGTGGTATCACCTTATCTTTCTCAAGAGGTCTGTCCAAGAAGTCGGGAGACAAAGGGAAAAGTTCAAACCAGCATTCAGTGGCTTTTTCAGGGAATAGCAAGGAAGGGCTAATAAACGTTTCAATCAGCACACTAAGTATCTCTTTCACAATTAACCAGTTTATTTTCTCACCTAATATGAGGTAACACGACAAGGGCTGCCCAAGAATGTGAAAGGTAAGTAGCATCTTTATTTGGGGGTAGCTGAATTATAGATAAGAGGTGGTCCAATACTGGGATCTGTTCTTTTCCTCCCTTGGATCTGGTCTTCTTCTGCCTTAAATAGGATCTGAAGGAAGAGAAGAAAAACAAATGTTTAAAAGAGGAGAGAACATAATCCCTCTTGCCCTCTGAAGTTTAAAATAAAACTGGTTCCTTTCCACGCGTGGTAGATTTGTGGGGAGGAGGGAACTGATGGTGGTGGTTGAATATAAATAACAAAACAAATGCAAGTCGTTTACTGATTTTTGGTAAGAGGCTTTTTCGATGCCTTTGGTTCTCCTTTTTTCTATTTTAATTTGCTTCGTAACTTAAAGCAAGTCTCTTCTAGTTTTATGTATTATTTCTGAATTTTCTGATTCATTCAGATTCCTTCTTTTCTGTCCATTCTGCTGATGGACATGTTTTTAAAAACTGGAGAGGTAATTTATTATAATGAATGGACTTCCTTCCTCTATTCACCCTTTCCTTTTTGACACAAATTTTACTACTTTACAAACACAGAATGATGTTGCACTAGTGGTGAATTTGACAAATGTCACTAAAGTAATTATGATTTAGAACTGTCTCTGCTTCTTTAATCTCATAAATGTTTACTTGATGACATTTTCTGACATGACATTTGGCTTTAGGTATCTGTTACTTTGGCACTTTTCTTGTTTGCCTCTTTTCCCTTTTGCCTCAGTTCTATTTGAAAGACAGAAATCTAATTGAAAGAAAAGTCATAGAAACAGTAAGTAAAACGATTTGTTTTAATAATTTATCCCCCATAGCCAGTTTGGTTAACTTGTTACATAATAGAAGTGGAACATCAGGTTTTTAGTCCTGTGTCCCTATTATCATGAAAAAGTTCTATTCTTTTCTGTTTCATACTTACCAAGATATGAATGTTTGGAAATTTTAACAGATAGTTTAGTTAATTTCACTGACAATTTCTGAAAGTCACTGTACCTTGATATATAGTCTTCCTAGTAGTAAAGACTCAACAATCTGCAAAAATCTTACAAGAAAACATTGAGATGCTTTAAAAAAAAAAAAAAAGGTAGGTCATTGCTTGCCTGCTTCATCACACTTGCCAATGAGCTCCTCCAATAAAATCCACACTCCTTATCTAACCTTACAAGGCTCCATGTGATCTGATCCTGGCCTGCCTCTCATTCCACCTTCTTCCTTGCTCCATGCTCTGTGCGCACACAGGCTTTCTTCTGGTTCCTCAAACATACTGAGCTTATTCCTATCCCAGAGCCTTTACACTAAGTCTTCCCTCCACACGGAAAGCCTTTCAACTAGATCTTTGCAAGGCTGGATCCTTCCCATCATTACAATCAGCCCAAAGGTCCCTTCCGCCAAGAGGAGTCACACTGCCTCTCCATGCATTCTCCCTCTCAACACCCTAGTTTTATTTTTCTTTTTATCATTAAAATTATCTTGTTTATTTGTTATCTGTCTCACATCCCTCCACTCCAAGAATGTCAGCTCCCCAAAAAGAAGGAACCTTGTTCTTATTCATTATTATATACCAATGCCTAGAATAGTGCCTGATACAATTAGCACTTGTCAGCTGATAGAATAAATGTATCTACTAAAGAATCTTTTCACTCTATTATCTCTTTCTAGTCTCACAACAAATCTGTGAGACAGGTGGATGGAGTATTACTAAGAATATTCAGACAAAGGTGACCATTCACATGTATCCTATCTCTGTGCGAGTTGCAAAGGGATGTTTTCTCAGAGAAAGAGCACAGAAGGTGTGGCACCTGCCTTAAGCTAATATGCCTCAATGTATTTATTTATTCTTATTAGGACATATCTCAAGGAGGATTTGAGATGCCTGAGATGGCCTCACACAAGCCAACAAAGCAGCTTCATTCCCACTGCTTAGAACCCACACTTTTGGTTACGTGCAAGGAATATACCTGTTGGGAATTGGTTTGGTGTTGCAATCAAGAGGAAAGTACCAAGGGAATTATTCTACAGGAGTTACTAATTATTCATTCCTCAGGAATCAGAGTTCAGTAAAATGGAAAACCAACAGATTCTATTAGCATGTTTTTGATAGAAAAGCTACTTTTAAGGTCAGCAGAAGAGCAACATGTGAAGAAGACGAGCTCCTCCAGAATCTCAAGCTGATCCAGAATCAAAAACTAACTCTGCTGTGTGACTGTGGGGACAATGATACCCATCTCAAGGGATGCTGTGATGCTTCAAAGTGGAGTACTCAGCAAAAACTCAAGGAATGTCCATCTATTCCTACTGCCCCAAAGCAAACCCCAAATGCAGCAAGTCTAACAAATCCCAGAGAAATAAGAAACAAGTACAAACACATAGGAATGATAAGGGAACTGGTTTCCTAATTGTTAATTTCTAAAAACACATCCACAACTACTGGAAAAATGATAACCAGAATCCTCACATATTTATATAAACCCTGTTTTCAATTCTAAAGGGTATTAATTATTTTTATTTTTTTTAAAGATTTTATTTATTTATTTGACAGAGAGCATAGGCAGAGTGGCCGGCAGAGGGAGAGGGAGAAGCAGGCTCCCCGCTGAGCAAGGAGCCCGAAGCAGGGCTCCATCCTAGGACCCTGAGATCATGACCTGAGCCGGAGGCAGACACTTAACCGACTGAGCCACCCAGGCGCCCCAGGGTATGCATTATTTTTAATGAAATTAAGAAAGTAATCCATGGCTCTCTTAACAATTCAAACAATGCAAAGGTATATAATCTAAGAGTTAACAGTCACTTCTTTCTTCTCCTTCCCAACCTCCTGACAAAAAGTTAAAATTTTGTGTATCCTTAGGGAAATGTCAATTCTTCCCAAATTGATCTACAGGTTAAAGGCAATTCCAAACAAAATCCCACCAAAGTTTTTTTGTAGACATAGACAAGACTCTTCTAAAATTTATATAGAACAGCAAAGGACCAGGAATAGCTGAAACAATCCAAAAAGGAACAACAGAATGGGAGGAATTTTTTTTCAAGATTTCAAGACTTATTTTAGACAGTCTCTATTAGAGGAGAATAGATACATGGATCGATGGAAGAGAATAGAGAACCCAGAAATAGAACCACACATATATGCCCAACTGATCTGACAAAGGTGCAGAAGCAGTTCAATGAGGAAGAATAGCCTTTTCAACAAATGTTGCCAGAACAGTGGGCATCCACAGGCAAAAAAAGAAACTTGACCTAAACCTCACACCTTATATAAAAATTAACTCAAAATGGACCATGGACTTAAATGTAAAACATAAAACCATGACAATTTTAGAGAAGGAGGAGAAAATATCTAGGACCTACAGCTAGGCAAAGAGTTCTTAGACTTGACATCAAAAGCATTATCCATAAAATAAAAGTTGGTCAACTGAACCTCATCAAAATCTAAAACAGTGCTCTGTGAAAAATCTTAAGTGAACAAAGACAAGCTATCAACTAAAAGAATATATTTGCAGACCATTTATCTGACAAAAAAAAAAGCTTTGCATAGAATATATAACGTGTTCTCAAAACTCAACAGTAAAGAAACAAACAATCTAGTTACAAAATGGGCCAAGGAAACAGATATTTCACCAAAGAGGATATATACATAGCAAATAAACCAAGGAAAAGATGGTCAACACCATGAGCCACTAAGGAGATGCAATTTAAAACCACAATGAGATCTCACTACATCCTACTAGATTTGACAAAAAATAAAAATCAGTGATGATACCAAATGCTGGAGAGGATGCAGAGAAACTTGATCATTCAGACTGCTGGTGGGGATATTAAATGGCACAACTACTCTGGAAAACTGCTGGGAGTTTCTCATCAAACGAGAGATGTACTTAGGATATAACTCAACAATTCCACTTTTGGGCATTTATCTCAGAGCAACAAAAAGTTATGTACATGAATGTTCATAACAGCTTTATTTATCATACTAGCCCAAAACTAGAAGTGACCTAAACATCTTTCAACAAGTGAATCATTACATGGACTACACTACATCCATGCCATGGGCTATGACTCCACAAGCACACGAAAAGATGTTCAACAAAGGGATGGACTCTTGACACACACAACTTGGATGGGTCTCAGGGGAACTGCATGACTGAAAGCTGATCTCAAAAGGTGTATTCTCTAATTCCATTTATATAATGATACAACCATAAAAACAGAGAACAGATTAGTGATTGCCAGGGGTTAAGAATGGAAAGCAGAGCATCAGAGTGACTGTGGCTATTAAAAGGAAGCACAAGAGATCTTTGTGGTGATGGAACAGCTCTGTATCTTGACTCTGGTGGTGGTTATGCACCTACACATGTGATAAAACTGCATAGAACCATACAGCCAGATATACACACACCCAGAGGTGAGCGCATGTACAACTGATGAAATCTGAAAAATGTCAATTTTATGGTTGTGATATCGCAGTTAACTTATGCAAGATGTTACCACTAGAGGAAGCTGGGTGAGGAGTACACAGAACCTCTCTGTACTTTCTTTCAACTGCACGTGAATGTACAATTATTTTAAAATAAAAGATTAAAAAAAAAATCAGTCACCTCTTTCTTTCACATACCATCCTCCTGACATTAACCAGGTTAACCTGTTTATGTATCCTTCCATGTCTTCTCCTATGCTTATTTACACTTTTTGTTTTAACGTTGCGAAATGGGATCATACTAAACAACTATTCTACAACTTCTTTTTTTCACAGAATATATCATGGACATCTCCCCAGTTAATATACAGAGATCTTCATTTTTTACAGCATTCTTATGTATTATAAAGTAGATAATCTTACCAACATTATAGGGAATAAAAACTTAGAACTTACCCCACTGTCTGTTGTGAAAAGACCAGGGGGTACTTCTCAATTGCCATCGAGCCAGCAGTGGGAGGTGCTGCTTTGTTCAGAATGAGCTTGGCCAAAATGGCCAGAGCTTCATCTTTGACAGCAGCCTCATCAATCAAGAAGCAATTTTCAATATACAAGAGAAAGCTTGGTAGGAAAAGCTAAAAATAAGAAAGGAAATCACATTTATTAAAAGATATACATTTCATAACACCTAAGGAAGAGAAGATTCTAACACTTCCACAGACGGAAAAATAGATCATAGACACAGGATCAGAAATCATAAAGGCATGAGACCTCTTCTCCACAGAAACAATGAAAGCTAGAAGACCATGGAGCAATGCCTAAAAAACTGAAGGAAAATGACAAATCTATAGTTCTATACTTATCTTGCTAGCAATATGAATAAAGACATTTTCCAAGGTACTAAATCTCAAAATTTTACTTCCATTTGTCCTTTCTCTAGCACCTCTGGAAAAAGTGTACCATCAAAATTAGAGAGTAAATTAAAACAAGGGAAAGGTGTGGGACCCAGGAAATACGAGAAAAGCAAAAGGAAGTCCTATTACGATATCTGTGCCGTGGGCTGAGAAAGCAACTCATTCAGACTTGCACTGCTCTAGGAGGAATGTGTCTACGAGAGGAAAGAAAAAAAAAAAATTGAGCTGCTAAATTTTCTGACATGTGAAAGGCTGTTGGCAGACAGACTCACTGACCAGCTATTCAAGGAAAATCATTTCCAGTTTTTAAAGAATTTGGCAATCTATAACTTCAGGAAAAATGAAAAGGTATATGAAAAAGGAAATGTAAATATAAAATACTCGTTCAGAAAGATCAATTATATGGTGAACAGGAATCCAACCAAAATTTGTGATGTAACTCCACTGAGAAGATGAGAGGTAAAAAAGAACCAGAACCCATCCACCATAGGAGGAAGTCTACAGAAGAGTACTAAAACTAACGAATCAAGGAAAAGTAGTGTATTTGAATGATTAGAAAATATAAAGTAACAGAAAAAAATAGATAAAATCCAAGAGATGTGGTTGTTCTTGGCGAGGAAGGTGTGAGTGGAAATCAAGTGACTAACTTTTAGCCCTGCTTGACTTTTAAAACTACATACAAAGAGTACTCTGATGAAAACAAGATGTTTATAAAAAGACGAAAGGTAACAGGAGAGAAGGAAAAGATGCAGTTGCTAAGAAAACCAGAGCAAGGTAAAGGGCTCTCATTAGACAGGAAGGAAGAGGGCTAGGATATGAATGAAGAAGGTTTTTCTCGAAGCAAATGAGAATATATTAATGACTAAAGGGGAAATCAGAGAACAGACACAGAGACAGGCTTCCACGAAGTATGCTATGGGAGATCAGTTACAAGGAGTGGCAAATGTCGGACAGAGGGAGGGGATAGGGATAAAATAAATGCAGGATTTAATGGGAAAGATTTCTACCTCATTACATCACGTATTGACGTAGTAGCAATGAAGTGTCTTAGTAACCACCCTGCAATCCAAATGTTTCAGAGACTATTTTCTATGCTTCAAACTCACATAAAAGTTCCTTAAAGTCTTTTTTTAATTCTACTACATGGTTCTGTAACTTCCTAAAGGATTATTTAAAAACAAGTTGATTATCTAATGTCATTTCAATGCCCTAGCATATGGAATAAAGTTTTACTTGTGAACTAAAACTGAAATATAATTGCTTTAAAAACTATGGACTAAAACATCAAATACTTATTCTATTCCTCTCAAAGAAAAATCATAGGATTTTAAGTTTGATTATTTTATCATGACAGATTGATAACAAAACAAAACAAATCCAAAACAAAACAAATCCAAAACTTTAATTGCTCACCTGCTCAAACTGCTTCATAACAAACATAACTTCAGAAAAATCCAAAATTAAACGTCTTTCAAATCTGCTCTCAAAAATCTGTGGACCACAGGTAAAAAACATTAAGTGTACAGAGAGTACTTTGTCCATTCCTGAAAATAAAAAACATCTTAAACCTTCAAAGTCCTCTAACTTGTAAGCAGGAAGTAGTGGGACGCTTGATACAAGTTAATAGAAGCAAAAATGACTTGACTGCTGAACTGACCACTGTGCGGAAGGACACATCCAGGTGTGAGACACTGGCACTGAACGTTTCTCCCTGGGAAAGTAGCTGGAGTAAGGGAGTGGCAGGCACACTTCAACCAGTTTTCTGTACAAATGCTTGCCCTTCGGCTGAAAGAACTTACTTAGAAATGTTAGGGGCACTGGGTTTCTGTGCTGATGCGGGGCTCTGCCTAAGAGCTGCCCAGTTATTTCCCAGAGACAGAGAATTATGAAAGGACAAGGAGCACTATTTTATACCTTTTTCCATACTATATACTGCTACACTGCATGAGTCTAGGAAGAACCTAATTGGTCTTTCTATTTTCAATCCCACTTCCCTACAAGCCATCTTCTAAACTTATTAAAATGCAAATCTATCAAATCATTACCCTGCTTAAAATTTCTCCAGGGCTTTTCACTACTTGCAGGATAAAACCCAACCTAACTTTGCAAAGCGAAGCAGAGACTCGCCGATATACACCAAACCTCCTCATGTGTCCTTGTACCCAGTGGCATACGTTTTTGGACTTTTCTTTTTTTTTTCCATTTCTGGACTTTTTGATGCATCTTCTGCTGTTCCCTCTCCAGGAATTTTTAACCCCTTCACTGACTGGCTGATGATATTTAACCTTCAAGGACTATCCCAAATATAAGTCCTTTGGAAAGCATTCTCTGTCCCTCAACCCTCATTATGTTTCAATATGACATCAATAGATTAATTCAACAGATTATAATAACTCACTCCTAGGGCCCCACTTCCCTAACAATCAAAAACCACAGGTACGAGAATGTCCACCCTGGAATACCTAGTCCATACCCAGTACATGGTAAGCTACACTTGTTTGTTGAATATTTTTCATTTACTTCATCACACTGTTTTGCCTCTTTCTATTATAGCATGAAATTCACATCTCCTTGACAAGATTATAAATTCCCTGAAGGCTGAGCCTTTGCCACACTTCATATGTATTCCCCAGGAGGCTTACTCAATGCTAAATACCTTATTAACTACTCAATTAATATCTGTTTAAGTAAATTACTTTTTGTATGGTTTCTTTGATAAGAGTCTCTGGCAAGGGAACATTTTCACCCAGGATCAAAGCAGAAATTACAGCCAAGAGGGTCTCCCGGCAAGCTGTAGAAAGATTGGCTATTTGTAATGTTTGAGATAATACCTGTAAAATAAAAGAAAAAACAATGCACACTTAGCAATAGCTTTTAATGAACAGACTCTAAGCAAATGAAGTTGGGAACTCACCTTACAAACATCGATAGGTTTGATTATCTTTGATCCGTTCCCATGTTTCACAAGTATCAGATATGTTTCTAACAACCTTCTTATCTGTTCAGAACTTTCCCCACAGTTAGTTGTGGTTACTTTTGTATGTAGATCTAAGAGTGATTCCTGCCAATGGGGAATTTAACAGAAAGAATAACTATAAAATATCAAACTTATCTGTTAATCCAGTAATGAAAAGTACTGGGTGAAGCAATTCAAATTTTCTTACTTTTATTTTGAAAAAAAGACACATTTACCAGGAATCACTAAGGATAATAATAGCTAATATTTTTGAGTGCATGTTTAAACAGTGCTTTATAAGTATTTACTCACAATCCTCATAGCAACCATGAGGTAGAGAATATTACTGTCTCATGGTCCCACCAGATAAAAAAACCGGGGAACAGAGATTTAAGTAATTTTCCCAAATCAGTGACAAAGCCAAGATTTGAACAGAGGCAGTCTGGCTCCAAAGGCTGTGCTCTTAACCACAATGGTCTACTACATCTCAAAATACCAAAGAAGTACAGGGGATAGAGAGGGGGGAAAAAAGGCGGGGGAAATCCTAATTATGCGTGTAAAAGTATAAAGACACAATTATAAAATACAATTTCCAGCGGTGGTCTGCTAAACTAAGAGCAAGAACAATCAACTCTTGGGCTCCTTATTACACACAAATCCATAAAAATTAGAACTCACTTGCAAACATTCAAAAAATGTACCAAAATGTTCCTTGTAGATGTAGGATGCAGTAGATTTGACCATGTTTTTGAGTGTTTCTCCAACTAAAATCCATGGTAGTTGAGTTTCTGTTTCAGTAACTGGTCCTAGTTTTTGTAAAATTAGCTTCACTGCCTGTGGGAATCCAATAATCACTAAAATGGACATATGTACTCTTATTTTTTGGTATTACACTGTTATTTCCCACTCTGATTATTCCCCACTCTGATTAAGCTACATTTAAATCTGATCTAGAATAATCAAAGATATGGCAGCTTTGATGGTTAACTACACATCTCAAAAGGAATTTCCAAACTAGGATGGAGAATTTTACCATCCAACTGCTCACTCCTCACTCATTAATCAATTTATGTTACCTTCTAGGATCCAGGATAAAGAAAATAGCAATGATTTTATAAGTAAACATACCTAATCACCTAGAACCTAGGTAGGCATTGTTATCAAAGCCCTAATGCTCCCCCCTTAGTGTTTGTTTATTCCAGACTATCCTCTCTCCATACCATTTACATAAATCTTAATTTATTTTTCTTTTAATCTCTTTCACACAGACTCAAAATATCTTCCCAGTCATTTACCTTCCCTGTACAGGAATGAAACATGTTTCTAACTCCTTTGCACATTTCAAAGAGCAACTGTCCAACTCCTTCTACCTTTTCCGGATGTTCATCAAGATCAAGAAACATTATATTGAAAAGTGCATTTTTATCAGAAACCTAAAACACAAAATGCAAGTGGAAAATTGTATTTACAACACAACAAATCCAAGTGAAGACATATTATTTACTGTTCCACAGGTTCATAGTTAAATCAGGATAAAATTCTAAAAATAAGAGACACTTAGAGTGATTTCAAACTACTATAATAGTATACCACTTCTAATTTCACACACAACACTGATTCAGTGAAATAATATCAAGGTCTGTGCCAAGAAAAACTACATAAGGCAACATTCTATCTTTTAAAGTAAATCATATACTTATGAGTAGAAAAGAAATTAATACCAGTGTTTCTGTTTCATTACAAGAACCCTCTAAAATTTACTATGGAAATACAAGCGATATTATGATATCAGTTTCTTCTGTGAAATTATCATAAAAGTTTCTATTACTCTCACCATTCATATATTTACTGACTTGAATTAGAGGGTCCTTCTGATATACATACATTGAAAGCTACCGAAAACCTAAGTAACAATAAAAGGGTGACTCAAATTATTTCACATTAGTGAGCAAAGACAACCTAATGATGAGATAAACTCAAAATAGTAAAAGGTTTCTTCATATATATATATATATATATACACACACACATTATAAAAGATGTTTCTGTTCATCAGATTCTTGAGGATTAATGAACAATAAACATATAAGATATCAGACTAACCTTTCTCATCAAAAAAGTAAAACTTTCAGCAGCAAAATTTCTTATATGTAGTTTTTTATGAGCCAGGAGTGTACTATACATGCTATAAATGAGAAAACAAGACATGTTTAATCACATTTTAATAAATATATACTCCATGTCAACTATATGCCCCACACTGTACTAGGTATGCAAGGAATACGTTGCAAGTATAAAGTAAGTGGTTTAAATCTTGCTCAATTACCAAGACAGAAGATGAAGGTAACAGAAAAGAAAAATCCTAGGGTTGGTGGTACAGGTGTTACAGAAAAGACTCCATGAATAGCTGAAACTTGTAGGGATTCCTGAATGATGAGAAGAATTCAGGTGGGTACTGGAGTGCATTTGACTAGAGATATAAGCAAGAGCAAACACAGGGTGGGCAGAAACGATCACAGTCAAAGGACAAGGAAGCTAGTCCATTTGAGAGAAAAAGGGTGTTGGGGTTGGGGATGGCTGCTGCAGATAAAGCTGCCCAGGTAAACAGGTAGCTCTGAACACCAAACAGAGGTGCCTAGACTTTAGCTTACATCTGTGTAAGCACTCACTGTGTTACTTCCTCTAACCAACACAACCCCATGGAGTATAGTTACTGTTATCCCGGTTCCACAGATAATAAGCCTGAGACAGAAAGGCTAAGCAACCTTCTCAAGGTCATAGACACGTAGCTATAACTAAATAATTACTTGTAAAATCATATTGTTTAAACAGGTGACATGGTTTAAACATGGTCTCCTATTTTTACCATATCCTCAGTATCTAGCACTTCCTTGCCCACAGTAGGTACTAATAAATATTGGCTGAATGAGAAATGAGTATTTCCAAGAGAGTAATTTAGTAACAGTATACAGGATGAAATAAAAGAAGAGCTGGCAGTCCAACTAGAAAGCTGCTCAAGTCATGGGAGCGTGGGCAAACAAGGGCATGAAAGAAGCTTATGGTAGAGGGAAATGCTGAAAGATGGACCAAGAGGCATTTCAAGAGTCCCTGCAGTGGAAGCAAAGACCTTACAGCGGCCACAAGGCCCTTATGTGATCTGGACCCTACTAGTACAACGTAGCACCATCTGATTACTCTCTGCTTATACACACTGCCCCACGACCATGACTCCTTGCTGTTCCTCGCGCACACCAGGCATGCACCTAAGATGTTCTCCTGCTAGACTGTAAACTTTGCACAGAGAGGGATTTTTATCTGTTTTATTTGCAATTGTATCTCAAGTGTCGTACACGTAGGCAGGGCTCAATAAACACTCACTGAATTGAGTGAGTATATGAATAAAAGAATCAAGAGGATGTGGAGTCCCTGAAGACAAGTGGGTCAAAAATGCCTCTAAGACACCGAGCCTCAGCTGATGAGAAGAAAAATGGAATCACTGTTGGAAAATGTGCAACCAAACAGGGCCTAGCAGAGAGTACATATTTACTGAACACATGAATGGATGAAGAGTTATTTTCAGTGGGAATGTATTGACTCTGATTTCAGTAATACTTAAGTGGAAATAGCCAGGCTGTTGAAGATGTCACACTGAGAGAAAGTATCTTTAGAACTGGAAAGCCCGACTTAGGAGATATAAAGGTAACAACAGAAGTCATGATCCCAAATAAGCTATACAGTGGTCCCCCCCTTATCTGCGGTTTCACGCTCCATGGTCTCAGTTACCCATGGTCACCTGCAGTCCGGAATCAGATGCTCCTCCTACTGACTACGGTCAGAAGGTCGACAGGAGCCCAGCATTACACGACAACACGTACGTCGTCATTCCCCTCACCTCATCTCATCATGTACGCATTTTATCATCTCGCATCATCACAAGAAAAAGCATGAGTACAGTACAATAAGGTATTTTTGAAGAGAGATCACATTCACACAACTTTTATAACTAAAGGTTGTTCTAATACTAGTTATTGCTGTTAATCTCTTACTGTGCATTTATGAATGATACTTTATCACAGGTATGTATGCATAGGAAAAAATATAGCACATATAGAGTTCAGTACTATCTATGCTTTCAGGTATCTACTGGGGGTCTTGGAACGTAAACCCCACACATAAGGGGGGACTACTGTACATTGCCCTAAGATCTTGCTGGTTTTGAATGAAGTAATCTTGGTTTCTACTACATTTTACCAAAAGCTTCACAGAGAACTAGTAAAGACTGGAAAAATATTTCTTTCTCATTCTTTGTTCAAAGTAGGGTAGAAGGAAGGGTGGTTCAATGAAGGGTAGGGTGAAGAGGCGTGGTACAAAAACAAAATCGACAGTTCTATCCCACACTCACACCTATATTTGGGAGGAGGGCGTTAATCTTCATATTCCTGTGACAATTAAAGTATGTAGAAATAATCAGTAAACCAAGGGGAAAATTTGATCAAGTCCCTGACTGAAATTGATTATAAACAATCCTTCTCTTAAACAGAAAGGAACTATGGAATTCATCCTTTTTCCCTGTCCACATTTGCTCACAATGTTCCCTGAGTATCTCTTTGGGCTTAATTAATATGTTAGGGGCTGGGTAAATGCATATTTAAGACTGGATCCTTGAAGTGTCCACAGGTTTGTAAAACACATCATTACACTGTGAACAAACAATTGTAACAGAAGTTGTGTGATGTAAGTGTATAAAATGCCAGAGGGGTTCAGAGTAAAAAGATTTTTAGCTAAGGTGCCCAGAAATATCTGTGGAGGTTATGAAAACCAAGCTTGGTTTTGATGGCCAGAGGCAGGATTTTAGTAGCTGGAGATAAGAGAAGATCAGGTCAATACAGACTAATAGAACAGACTATGGACCACTTTGGCTGGAGAACCAATTTCGTATAATTAGAGACTGAGCTGGAAACGCAGTGTGGAGTCAGACAGAACCCAAGGAAAAAACAATCAAAAAAACATGTCAAGTTAGGCAGCCATGTCAGCAGGTATACATGATGGGTATTGTGCATATTTTAACTAAATATGGGGTGGGAGTGAGAAATTCTGGTTGTCAGTATTGATAAAGACTGCACTTGACCAAAAAACAAAAACTTGAAACTCGAACGCTAAAAAATTTCATTACTGAGGAGGACTGTCCTATTTAGGAGCCTCAAGCACAAGCACACAGTTGTTTTCACAGAGGCAATCTTGAATATTTAACACGTGTATATTGCTTTTGCTCTCGAAACTGATGCAAGTGGGGAGAAGGACTGACTGTAGACAGACTTGAGAAATCTTTTCGGGATGATGGAAATGTTCTTAAACTAATTATAGTGATAATTTGCACAACTTTATAAATTTACTAAACAGCACTGAATTGTAAATAAGATAAAATCATATTTAAAAACGACAAAACCCCTAAACCAAACCTGTATTAGAGAGAGAAAAGGGTCACCTGTATATATTGGACATGTCCTTCACCATTAGTCTCCACAGGTACTTGTAAAGATAGGACAGTGAGGTGAAAGCCCATTCTAGTAACTCTGTGTCCTGAGTCTCCAGGATTGAGGTGATAGTCAGGAAAAATTCCTGAAAATGTGGGTAGAAGTCCGTCTGCAGATCTCGTGCCAACTGTACAACCAAACTGGATTAAAAATAAGTAGAAGTAACTGATTGAGACATACATATCAAAAAACAAAGACTGCAAATCTATTTCACAAATGACAGCAGATTGCCTGTGATCACAGGATTAATTAAACCTTTCAAATTAAGTCTTAAGAGATATGTAACATTTTTCACATTTTAAGGGTTTAGCAAAGAAATCAGGCTGAAGCAAGAAGGTGCATTTCATCACAAGTTATGCTCAGTCATTCCTGTAGTGTGAAAGAAAAATAGGGTTTTCTTAAATGTATAAAACAAAAGCAAAAAAAGGATACCTCAAAGATTCTGCTTTTTGGCAAAGCACTAATGTTCTGATCTAGCAGAAAAGGTAAATTCTTATTTTTAAATTCAAACACCAGATATAAGGCAAATGTAGCTATAAAACACAACCTTTATTAGTTTCTTTTTTTAAAGATAATTTATTTATTTAAGAAAGAGAGAGAGAGCATGGGAGAGAGCGAGCACAAGTGGGGGAGGGACGGGGGAGAGGGAAAAGCAGACACCCCACCGAGCAGGGAGCCCAACACAGCATTCAATCCCAGGACCCCGGGATCATGACCTGCACCAAAGGCAGTTGCTTAACTGACTGAGCCATCCCAGTGCCCTTTAAAACACCTTTCTCTTTTTTTTTTAAAGATTATTTATTTATTTGAGAGAGAGAAAGGGAGCGAGCACAAGTGGGGGCAGGAGCAGAGGGAGAAGCAGACTCCTGGCTGAGCAGGGAGCCTGATGTGGGCTCGATCCCAGGATCCTGAGCTGAAGGCAGAAGCTTAACCAACTGAGCCACCCGGGTGCCCCAAAACATAACCTTTCTTAAAATTCAGGGAAGTGTTATTGAGCTTTCTCTCAACATACTACTTACTCCAAAAGGGGCTGATAGGCAAAACTGTTCTTGATTTGCAGGTGAGTCTTCAGACTCTGAACTATCTCATTTTGATGATAGACCAACTGATTGAAGGATTGGCATTTGTCAATAACTTCTTTGTAAAATTTGCCTGGGTAAAAAAAAAAAGAAGAGGCGAGAATAGGTTCTGCTTTTCTACCATACCACTATTTAGTTGTTTTGAACACATAAAATGCAAATGATGGGAGAATAAAATAGGAACAAAATGGAATATACCAAAGTGTTCTGTAAGGTTCAATTCTCTCCATTTCAGCAGACCCTCAAAAAAGTAGGTTTCGACTTCCTGCCAAGATTAAAGCAGTCCATTAATTAGGCAACTCAAAAACTATGATCAAAGTAAATAAGAATAATGATATACCTTGAGACAATGATAAGAGTCAAGAGTTTAAAAACATTTCTTTTAAAGGGCATTAACTAACACACTTAAAAAGCAATCAGCTGTACAATATAGGCACATGATTTACAAAAACAATATTTTATTGATTTGGTTGCAGCAAATAATTCACTAAAACCTATGTAATAGTCACACTAAGGAGAAAATTTTTTTTCTATTTTCTACAATTTTAGGCCCAGGAAAAAAATGTGCTGACTTTTAACAGTTGTCATTCTGCTTTTAGAAATATGAATTATAACCTTGTGGGGAAGTACTCTGGCAATTATTAAGATGAAAAAAAAAAAAGCCAGGTATGTCCTCTGACCCACCAATTCCCATTTTAGAGATATTCCTTATAAAACTTACAAACATACCAGTATAAAGATGTTTATTCAGCTCTACTGTAGTGGGGGAAAAACATCAAACACCCTAAATATCCAACAATAGGAAAGTGTTTAATGTAACCTATGGCCCATACATACTAAGGTATATTACACGGCTATTAAAAATAGTTATATCTCTATTGAATTAGAAGGATGTTGATGATAAACCCCCACAGTAATAAAAGCAAGAAACGTAGTGAAGTACACAGGAGGAACCAATTTTTTATAAATACATACATTTGCACATATTATATGAGAGAAAAGTACAGAATACATACATACCAAATTGTCAATATTAGCTTCTCTGACAATAGGGAATGGGAGGGGTGAGATAACAGGTTTTTCTAAGTTCACCAATATGTTGTCATGTTATTTCGCTTATTATCACAGTATATATTACTTTGTGCTTTGGAAAAGTAAAACCAATAAACTATTTGTGTGTGTGTATGGAGAAAGAATATAAACTAGTACACACACAAGCAGCATGCCAAATCTTCTACAATCTCAAAATATGTCACTTTCCCTTTGCACTGTGATTCACAGTCCCTACCACAAAGGGATGGAGTCTACTTCCTCACTCCTTGAATCTGGCCTCGCTTTCTGACTTCCTTTGACCATAATGTGTAATGGAAATGATCTTGCAACGGGCAAAGTTAGGCTTTAAGAGGCTTTGTAGCTTCTGCTTTCCCTCTCTCGAAAAGAACCTGCCATCATGAAAAGAAGCCTACTGGAGAATAAGAGACCACGAGTACGACCAAGACTAACATGCCCCTAGTCAAATGTGATTGAGACCGTTGTGGACCATCCAGCCCAAGATCCTATCCTAGGCTCTCTTCTCTACTAACTCGACATTCTATCTCTTATCCATCTATCTCTCCTGTGGCCCATAAACCATATACTGAATGCTAAATCTGTAATTCCACCTCCAAAGTTACCTGTACTTCTCCAGATCCACCGTTTGGATGGCCGTAGGTATATCATTAACAAGCCCCAAATGGAACCAACCCTGTGCTTCTCTTCCTACAAATCTATCTTGGTAAGTTATGTTCTCAACCACCCAGTTGTTAGAACCAAAAACCTTAACCCCCTTCCTCCTTTCATAACCAGCGGGTCACAAGACCTATCCATTCTACTTTTTTAATATCTCTGGAATCCTTTCCTTCTCTCCCTCTTGACTGCTACTTAGATGACTACCATATCCTCACACCTGGTTGTCCTGACTCCAATCCTGCTCTTCCTTCCACATTAAAGCCAGAAAGATCTAAAACTTAGACCTGATCATGTCACTCAGTGCCCTACAATCCTTACAATCCTAGAATGACATCCCATAGCTTCAGGATAAAATGCAAACTTAGCTTGACATATGAAGTCCTCTATGCTCCTTGACTATTTCTTCAGTTTTATCTCTCACCAGCTATGTCCCTCCACTACCCCAGTTATCATCAACACACATAAACATGACATATACAATTATAAACACATTGAAATGTTTTGCAGTTTCTTGAATGTGACATGCATTTTCTAGCCTCTGTTTATATAGGCTTCTCTCTCAGCCTGAACCAGCATTTCCTGTCTTCTTTGCCATGCTAAAACCTATACAAATAACAAGACTCAATTCAGCTTTCATCTTGTCTACATTACCTTTTCAACACCCCACCATATACCCACAAGGAATTTAGGTTAGGCTCCTTCAGTATGAGTTGCCAAAGCCTTAAGCGCTTATCCAGATCACCTCAGTCAACACGCTACATTAACAAACTGGAGATAAGGCAGCCAAAGAGACAGTGAGCAGAGTCTGACTAGAGCAAAGTGAAGAACTGTAAGAACTGAAGTTGAATCCCTAAGTTAAAGGCATGATATATAGGACCTTAAAAGGCTAACAGAGAAACAATGACTTCATGTAGCAAAACAAGATTTTTAAGTAGAGATGTGACTGAATAAGAGCATGTTTACAACTGGAAAAAATTATGGGGTTTAGCCCCCTTTTTTTTTTATAAAGGAGGAAACTAAGCCCCAGGAAAGTGATGTGCTCAAAGTCTCTTTAAAATTGCAGCTTTAGGCGTATGAATCTGCAGCAGAGCTCTTAGAATGCACATGGGAAAGGGAGAGGCTAGAATCACAGAGGACAGCTAAGTGTCTTGTTAACTGTCTAACACAGCATCACCCAACAGAACTTTCTACAATGATGGAAATGTTCCGTATCTGCACTTGTCCAATATTGTAGCAACTAGCCACATGTGGCTATTGAGCCCTTGAATTTTTATTTTGCTTTAATTTACATTTAATTTGCTGTGTGTAGCTACTGTATAAGATCACACAGGTCTAATGCATTTCATGTTCATAAAGGAATGGCCTAAAAAACAATTCACTTCTACTAAGAGGAGAGACTAAAAAATCAACTATGAATACTTGAAGATTGGATAATATAATGTTCTCTTACCTCATCATAGCTTGCAGTTCTATCAATCCGGTGAATAATATCAATATTCACATTCCCCAGTCGTTCAGCAAATGTAAGGAACTGTTGGGGGATATTTAATATACAATCATCATTTAATACTTATCACATCTTGAATCCCTGTTTTGAATGCTGTATAATAATCACATGTTGACAATTTCCTTGTGAAAACAGAAAGTTTAAAGTTTCAATAAGCTTCCTCCCGTACTATCATTAAAAATAACGGTATGCTTTGCTTGCAATTTCAGACTTGTATTTTCAATCAATCATAAAATATATAATTGTGTTTTATAACTAGAAGTAGACATCACTGATGAATTACAAAAGTGTAAAAACAAACTCAAAGACAGTTTTAGATGCGCTGCACTACTTTATGAAAATAATTAAATACTTCCATGAATGTATTTGCAGAAGTTCAGTTGTGTCATTTCAAATAAAATTTCCATGCTAGATTGTGGTGGACCAGGTGAAAGTTGGCGATGTGGCTTCGCCAGATGTGTTAGATTTCATGACCCGCTACAAGCAGAGGGATCTGGTTAAGTCGCTGCAACAATAGTGTTTTAAAAACACAGACAAACGGTTGTACCGTAACAAAGGAATTCTCAGGGAACAAACAAAAAGTGATGTCACGGCCATTAGCTGGAAATCACTCACCTCCTCCCGCCGGCTCGCCCAATTTGATCTTTATGGATAAAAGAGCAGTAGAGAAACATCTCCTAAGCAGCTAGTCTATGATCATGAATCTCACTCTGGGCTAAGGGAATTCCCAGGCAAGTCAGGCCCCACAAACCACAGGCGAGGTCGGCTATCCAGACGTCTTTCCCCACCTCATGTTTACTACACCCGGAAAGTCTCCCTTTGCCATATAAGGGACTCACGCTCAGCCCAGAACACTACAGCCCCGGGAGTCCCGCTCAGACCCAGTAGCAAGGCTGAGGCAGCAGGGACCCACACCACTGTTCTGGGCCCAAGTTCCTTTGCTCACCCGGTACGTGTTTTCGGTCTTGTGGGAAACGGGCTTTGTCTTCATGGCTGCAGAGAGGCAGGGGGCCGCGAGGACCTAGTTGGGGGGTGGAAGGGATGCAACAGACGGTACAGAGGTAAACTGGCTCACACACTTGCATGCACTCTCCGATTGCCCGGGGCTCGGACTTCATCACGTGCGGCTTGTGCCCCTGGGTGCCGCCATATTGAAGACGGGGAGGGGACTGGAAGGATCACGTGGACGGAAGAAGTGACAGAGCAGGCGCAGCCTCCTGGAAACCCGGTGGGGCCTCGGAGAGCTGCTGCAGGTGCGGACGTGGAGTTCTTTTTCTCGTTTCAGGAAAGATTTCTAGGAAAAATCTGTATTTTTATTATAAAAGAAAACATGCCAGTCAGCATTGTCAGCTAACAGTCATTATCCTTCAGCTATGCACCCTGCAAAGCTCTTTACATTAATAATTTCATAGTAAAACTCATTGTGAACGCTACGTTAACATAAATGAGGAGCATATTTTTAAACCCCTTTGGCATACGAAGAAAGCAGGGATGTGCAGCCGGTAAGTGGCAGTCTAGCAGAAGTCTCCGAGCGTGAAAGTCTGATACACTTAACCACTACCTGTCCAAATAAAATTGAAAAATAGAAAAGGAGATTTAGGGGAAAAAAATCTTACAATTTCATGTGCAGTCAGTTAATATTTCGGTGTTTTTCCTACCACTCTTACGTTGTGAAACATAACTGTACCAACGGTTGTATGTATATTTTTTTCACTTATTCACTCAACAAGTATTTCTTGAGAATCTACAATGGGCCATGCCCTGTTCTGTGAGCTGAACGAGACACACAATAATAATATTAATATAATTCTGTTTGGAAATATTTAAGTGTGATGCTTACGGCTTACACAAGGAGAGATGTTAAGTAGACAACTGAATACATTCCTGCCCAGAGCTCAGTGTAGAGGTCAGGGCTGGAGGTGTGACTTACATGCCTTAAATACTCTTCACTGCTGAACCATGTTGGGTATTTAAAGCCATGGAACTGGTTGAGATCATTTAGGGAGAGAGTGATGAAAAGGAGGATGAAGAAGAGAAGACCCAGTTGGACCTTGGAGTGCTCCAACATTTAGCAGTGGACTGGAAGGAGAATGGGATAGAGAGCCAGTGAGGTAGATACAGGCTAGTCTTGGCATGGAAGAAGAACCAGTGGTCAACTATGCTGAAAGCTGAGGCTAGGAAAGGAGCTGCTGGATCTGACAAAGTGAAGGTCACTGGTGACCTTGATAAGTACAGTCCAGTGTTGAAGAAAGGAGGCAAAATATGCATGGACTCTGGAGGAAATTGGGTGAAGAGGTGAAGTAGGTATAACACTTTCATATTATTATTGGCATTATGACATCAGTATTTTCTATGTCATCATGGGATTGTAAGTATTTTTAATGGCTCCATAGCATTCATGGATTTTTTAATAATAAAATATAGAAGTGCCCAATATTTGGTTGGTTTCCAGTAAGCTGTTTTTTTTTTTTTCTTTAGGTGGTTCTTCACCTTAATGCATCACAGATCTCTTAAGGAAGTCAGTGAAAGCTGTAGACCTTCTCCTCAGAAAAGAGCAAATAAAGTCATTCACACTAAACTGCGTAGATGATTTCAGAAAATTAGAAGTCTACAGTCATCCTAAGGTAAGAGCCTCCACTCTAAGCAATATTCCCAAACTGTTGCTAAAATCACCCCCCAGATAATTGTGTCCTTTCCTTTCTCTGTGCCAAGACCTTGAATACCTCATGCCATCTTCTGTTTTTCCCCACTGTTGTTCTGCCTGATCCATTTATTCCAGTCAGGAAACTTACAGTTCCTTCCTTCCTTCCTTCCTTCCTAAGCTTGATCATGAATTCTTGGAAATTGTACCTTTTAATCTTCGTTTCCTTATTGCCTAGCACACAGCAGTTTCAAGTCCATGGGACTATATGATTACATGAGTTTATGGAAGTGGAGTCCAGAGAAGGCTTCTGGGTACAGGTGACATCTAAGCTGAGACTCAGGAAATGAATAGAAGTTAGCCAGGCAAAGGAGGAACACAGACATGAATGATGTTATCTAGGTAAAGGGAAAAGTATAAAATGAAGGGAACAGTGTATGAAAAGGTTCAAAATGGTTGAGTATAAATTTGGTATTTTTAATTCCTCATTCTAAGCCACACCCTGTCAGAGTAGCACTGGGCATTGGCATCATCCCTATCATCCTTGGGCTAATGGAAAACATAAGGGACAGGGTGAAACTGAGAGGTGGGGAGAGCCTCAGTTTCCTGATCTATAAAGTGGGGACAGCAGTCATACAAGGCTGCTGAAAGATTACCTAAGGTATTATATATGATGGTCTGGGAGGGGGCGGGTCTGTCTGGTGTCATGGTCTTGTCTAGAAAGGGGCTCAAGGGGTGCAATATGTCAAATCAGAGATGATCTTGACCCGACAAGGGACTAAGGAGGTGAGGTCTCAAATGAACAGAGGCGAGTGAAGTGAAAGAGAAGAAAGAGTGGACCAAGGAGGATCTCTTAGTGACCTGTAAGTAGCAGGGCAAGCTGATCCAGAAGTCATTCTGTTCTTGAGAGAACTATGTACTGTTCGCAGTTGTGTGGAAATCAGGAGGCATCAAGAGCATGGAGGTTAGATCCAGAACAGTTGGGATTTTCCATGTTTAGTTGATAACTGACTAGTGACTTAACCACTCAGCCTCAATTTCCTTATCTTTAAAAAAAGCATAGTAGTCCAATCTGCCTTTTTACTTTCTGGTCGGTAAGGAGATCCTTTGTTGTAAAGCAGGTCAAAGTCTCCTATAACCTAACAGCCATTTAAACATTAGTTATTATTATTTTAATAGTTATCTTTCTCAGTTATGTGACCACATTTTAGCACGGGAGCACTGAGCTTCTATTCTTCTTTCCCTTGTTTAAAACGTAGGCATCAGAGACATCAGACCAGAAATTACAGATTGATGGGTTTGACAAGCCCAGTGTAGCCTAGTAGTATGTTTTGTTTACAATATTCTTTTTTTTTTAAATATTTTATTTATTTATTTCAGAGAAAAAGAAAGCACAAGCAGGGGGTGAGGGGGCAGTTGGGCAGAGGGAAGGGGAGAAGCAGACTCTGCAGAGCAGGGAGCTTGATGTGGGGCTCAATCCCAGGACCCTAGGATCATGACCTGAGCCGAAGGCAGACGCTTAACCGACGGAGCCACCCAGGCGCCCCTGTTTACAATATTCTTAAAATATTTTAATTTGTCAAAAACCTAGGGATTTCAGGTGAAATCCAGATTTCCAGCTTCTCTTTAAAAAAAAAATCCGCAGAACTCACCCACATTTGGAAAAGCAACAGTCGAGGCCCCTGGGTGGCTGTCAGTTAAGTGTGTCTAACTCTTGATTTCACCTCAGGTCATGATCTCTGGGTCCTGAGATGGAGCCCCGCATTGGGCTCCCTGCTGAGCATGGAACCTACTTAAGATTCCCTCTCTTCCTCTGCTCCAACCTCCACCCTCCCCCTGCCACACCCAACCTCCCCCCCCCCCCCCCCCACACTTGTGCTCTCTCTCTCTCTCTCTCTAAAAAAAAAAAAGGAAAAGCAACAGTCAGCTGGAATTGAATAGTGGCAGCCCCCTTTCCCCTGTCCCTACCATTCCCTGCTGTCCTTCCCTGGCCCATACACTGGTTTAAGGTGTCCACCTGGCCCTGTAGGCATTTCAGTTTGCAGCCTCTGCATTAGACTCTTCCAAGTGGAAGGCTATTATCTTCGGTTTTAAACATACCTCTGGCAAATAGGTTGCTTCTGCTGCTTTTCTTGTTGAATACAGTGAGTGGCTCAGCTATTTATAGGGGCGTTGGTGTGGTTCTCAGTTGGTGTGAAAATATCTGTAATACCCTCCCCCATCCTCTGAAACACACACACAAACACGTGCACATACACATGCATGTGCATATATAGGCACGCGTACACTCACGTGTACACACCATTGCCTTCTATGTTCAGCTTGTTTCTTCCTCATTTCCACTCACCATTTGCATTTCTGTCATGAACATTAAATTCCTTATTTTCTTTTAAAAGCTGTAAGAGGAGGCTCAGTTGGTTAAGCATCTGCCTTTGGCTCGGGTCGTGATCCTGGGGTCCTGGGATCAGGTCCCATGTTGGGTTCCCTGCTCAGCGGGGAGTGTGCTTCTCCCTCTCCCTTCGCCCCTCCCGGTGACTTGTTCTCTCTCTCTCTCAAACAAATAAATAAAAATCTTTTAAAAAAGATATGAGAGGTTAACCTAAATTAACCTGCGTTTTGAACAACTTAAGCATCTACATATTTTTACATACTTATTTTCATGATTTCTACTCTTTATTTCTATCCTTAACTAGATTACTGATGTCTTCTTTAGGAAGGATGAGGAGTCTCATAATTTGGATATATTTCTCCTTTTCCATTTTCCTATTCTCCCCTCGGGTTATGCCATTGCATCAAATTGATTTTTGTCTTGGTTGTTTTACATCATAGTTGCTTCTTTGAATGAGAGGTGGGGTGAGCTTGGACTCCACTGCCAGGTCTCCCAGGATCCCTTGCTCTGCCACTACTGTGTGGGTCTCAGTTTACTGAGACAATTCAAGTGCCCCTCATGGGGTTGTTATGAAGAATCAGTAACCTAGTAAGTTGGTTTTCCAAGTGTGGTCCCCCTACCAGCAGCATCAGCACCCTATGGGAACTTGTTAGAAATGCAAGTTCTCAGGCCCCACTGCAAACATACTGAATCAGAAACTCTGGAGCTGGGACCCCTGGTAATGAGTGTTTTCACAAGCCTGCCAGATGATTCTGATGCAGGCTTAAATTCGGGAATCACTGATTTAATGTATGTTAAAACATCTAGAACATTGGCACATACCTCACTCTTGGTGTCTGAGGTTCAGGTTAGGTACGAGGGGGGCCTGTGTCTGAGGCTGTATTTCTTTGGCTAACTAATTGGTTCAGAGAAGAACATGTGTCCCAAACTGGGCTAAGAGCCCTATCTGGACCTTTGGGTAGAGCTTTAGGGAAAGAAATGCTTCCTTTTTTTTTTTGATGTGCCAAGATAATAGGGCCTTGAAGCTATTGGTGGCCATTGTTATCACTACAAGGAGAAGTTGACCTGAAAATGAAGTTTATGCAAAGGAAAATAGAGCTGAGAGAAAAATAGGGAGGGAAGGGAGAGGGAGAGAGAGATCAAGAGATTGGGATTAACTACTTTGAGCCACTGGATCCATCCAGTCCTTGGGTTTTTTAGTTACCTTACTTCATTAATTCCCCTTTCATGACTAAGCCCATTTTAATTGGGTTCTGTCACTTGTAACCAAAATAATATTTACACAACTAATGTAAATTTTTTGAGTTGCTGATAAACAAGGCTGGAAACTTAAACTTTCCTCTAAACACAAATATTTATGTAAGAAGTAAGAATCAAAAAGTCAAATATAAAATCTTGATGATAGGAGTCAGTGTGATGGATTGGAAAGAATATCAGACCAGGAGTCAGAAAACTTGGGTTCTAATCTTGGGAGGTTTACTCGGCTGTGTGACTTTGTAAAATTAACCCTGTGTCAAAAGAAGTAGTGTACATTTTCATGATTTAAATGTTGCATTATGTGAAGTCAAAGAATTAATTGAGTTGCTTCCAGAACTTCTTACATATATAAAATGGTAAGTTTTCAATATTAGTAAGAGAAGGCAGAGGAAAGGACACTTTTTAGTTTTTCATATACCACTCTTTGATCCGTGATAGAATACTTTAAAAGATACACTCCAACATGTGTCTGAAGAGGATGAAAAGACAAGCCACAGAATGGGAAAAAATATTTGCAAAACACATATCTGAATAAAGACATGTGCCCAAAATATGCAAAGAACTTTTAAAATTCAGCAATAAAAAACTCAATTAAAAAATGGGCAAAAGAGGGGTGCCTGGCTGGCTCAGTCATTAAGTGTCTGCCTTCGGCTCAGTTCATGATCCCAGTGTCCTGGGATCGAGTCCCACATCAGGCTCCCTGTTCGGTGGGGGGCCTGCTTCTCCTTCTCCCACTCCTGCTTGTGTTCCTGCTCTCTCTCTCTCTCTCTCTCTCTCTCTCTGTCAAATAAGTAAAATCTTAAAAAGAAATAGGCAAAAGAACTGAATAGACACCTCACTAAAGGAGATACACAGAGGGCAAATAAACATATGAAAGATGCTCAATGTTATATGTCATTAAAGAATTGCAAAATAAAGTAACAGTGAGATACTCCTACATACCTATAGAATGGCTAAATTCCAAAATAGTGACAACACCAAGTGCTGGTGAGGGTCTGGAGCAATAGGAACTCTCATTCATTGCTGGTGGGAATGCAAAATGGGACAGCCATTTTGGAGATATGTATGTATGTATGTATTTAAAGTAATCTCTGTACCCAATATGGGGCTCGAACTCACAACCCCAAGATCAGGAGTCACATGCTCTACTGACTCAGCCAGCCAGGTGCCCTCTGTATTACCTACTATCTATTTCTTACAAAGCTAAACAAAGGCTTATCATATGGTCCAGCAATCACTCCCTTAGGTAAGCTAATGAACTGAAACTTATGTCCACACAAAAATCAGCACATGAATGTTTATAGCAGCTTTATTCATAATTGCCAAAACTTGGAAGAATTAAGATGTCCTTCATTAGGTGAATGGATAAACAAACCATGGTACATCCATATAATATGGTATTACTCATCAGTAAAAAGAAATGAGCCATCAGGTTATGAAAAAACATGGAGGAATGTAAATGCATATTGCTAAGTGAAAGAAGCCAATTTGAAAAGGCAACATACTGTATGACTCCCAAGTATGTGATGTTCTGGAAAATGCAAAATTACAAAGACAGTAAAAAAATCAGTGGTTGCCAAGGACTTGGGGAAAGATAGAGAGGGAGAGATGAAACCAATGAAACACAGGATTTTTAGGGCAATGAAACTATTCTGTATGATAATGTAATGGTGACTACATACCCATAGAACTATACAACACAAACAGTGAACCCTCAGGTATACTTAGACTTTAGTTAATAATAATAATAATAGTGTATCAATATTGAGACATTCATTGCAACAAACATACCATACTAATATAAGATATTCATAATGGGAAAAGTTGTATGGAGATGGAAAGTGGGTATATGGGAATTCTGTGTTCATTTTTTCCTAAACTTAAAACTGCTCCAGGAATAGGGGCATCTGGTGGCTCAATCAGTTAAGCATCTGACACTTGAGTTCAGCTTAGGTCATGATCTCAGGGTTGTGAGATCCAAGCCCCGTGTTGGGCTACATGCTGGGCGTGGAGCCTGCTTGGGGTTCTCTCTCTCCCTCTGCCCCTTCCCTCTCCCTAAAAAAAAAAAAAAAAAAACCTGCTCCAAGAATAAAGCCAATTAATTTTCTAAAAATCGTAGTTCCTTTTAACTTCTTCTCCTTCTAAACCTAAAGTCCTTTGGAGAACAATATGGCTACCTGAGATGGGATTTAGAAAGACAACACGCTGCTCTTAAATCCTCAGAGTGCTGAGAGGAATTTGGACCAGAATCTCAATACTAGAAACCAAGAAAATTTGGAGATCTATGAGATCCGAAGTGAATTAGAAAGAGAAATGAGTGCTTCCAAACACCAGAAAAAAAATTCATTTACTCAATTAGTCTTTATGAGTGCCTACTGTGTGTTAGGCACTGATCTAAGGGTTGAAGATGCAGCAGTAAAAAAATTCTCTAACCTTATGGGGCTCATATTCTTGTGTGGGGAGATAAAAAACAAACATGTAAATCTACAGATCATTAGATCGCAATAAGTGCTATGGAGATATAGTAGGTGGAGAGAGAGTGTGGCAAAAACTCTTAATTGTTTCACAGAATTTGTTCTCTTTTTCATCTTTTAGAAAAAGAATTCCTATCTCAAGTTTTAGCTGGTAATGTAGTCATACATTTCCTCCCCTCCATTTTATACCTGGATATATTGTGACCAAGGTCAGGCCAATGGATTACGAGGGGAGGTGTTTCATGTAACTTGCAGGTCATGTGCTGAAGGATAAAGCCACTTACCTTGGAACCTTTCTTTCTCTTTCCCACTGGCTGGTAAATGGCATGGACTGAACCCTCCTTGGAAACCAAGTGTGGAAGATGGCAGAGCCCCCAGCTTTAGATTGTTCAATTCTTGACTGTTGCATGAGAAGGAAATAAGCATATATCTAATATGAGCCACTTCATTTTTGTATCTCTTGGTTATTACTGCTTAGCTGGTACCTAATTCAGGGAGCACCAGAGCAAAGTGGGAAGGGTTTGTTATGTTATATAAGGTGGTTAGGGAAGCAGAAATCTGAAGGAAGGGAGTTGGGGAGGGAGCTGTGGGGCTATTTGGGTGATGATAATTCCAGGCAGAAGGACAGCAAGTGCAAAGGCCCTGAAGCAGGATTAAGCTCTGGTCTGGTCCAGGACTAGCCAGGAGCCCAGCTTGTCTGGTATACAGTGAATAAGGAGGAGAGGAAGTCAGGGTTGGTGTGGGGGAGCAGATTGCATAGGACCTATACACTATAGTAGGAAATTGCTGAAACACCCTCTTAGAAAGACCTGAGAGTCTCAAGGCAAGGACAATGGAAGAGAGTCCATGGAAGAGGACATTGCCAGGTGCTTTGTAGGTTAGAAGAAAGGAAGACTGCCATCCTTTTCTGGAGGATTTATAAGATGATCTGTGCTTAAATACATGTGGTCATTGTGGTGTCAACACATACTCTTGGATGTATTCTTTTAATCAAATATATATTTATGATAAAATGCCATCTGGAAAGATGTATTTTCCAGAGATTCAGTGGTGATTTAACTGAAGCGATGGGTAATACTCTACCTACAAGTGATCAGAACCCTCTGTCCGAAGAGCCATGCAGTCACAGTACTGCAAGCATTCCTCATTTTACAGACTGGAGCACCCCAGAGAAATACAATGACCACCCAAGATGACACAGTAAGTTAACTGCAGAACTGGGAACTAGAATCCAGATGTCCTGACCCTAAATTTAATAGTTTCCATTACAATCAGCTTAATTTCATGCTAGGTATCAAGGTGGTGGTGGGTGTTTCAGATCACAAAATAATCCTGATGACTTTTGACCTGGGTTTGGTTGGGGAATCCATTATTTTATTTCAGCAGCAGATTTTCTTTCCTAATGATTCCTTACTCAGGCAGTGTGGAATGGAAAACTTCCCTGCTAGCACACAAATCAGATCATCTGGATAGCGATGATCTGTATTAATAAAGGACTTAGAGTTTTCAAAGAAGTTAGAACCCGTCATCTCTGATCCTGTGGCAAGCCCTATAAGGTAAGCAGGGTAGATCTAATTTCTATCATAGTGTAAATGAAGAAACAAAATAATCTCAGAAACAGTAAGTGACTCAGACAAGGTGACACATCTTTGATTTATTGTGCCACACTTTCTTACCTGACATTCAAAGGACTGGTTGCCACATGCATCCTCCAGATGATTAATAGCTGACACTTTATAGCTCTTATTAGCACATACCAGATACTGTTCCAAGTGCTTTGCACAGAATGACTCATTTTCTCTTCCTACAAGGTAAATTCTATAATCTCCACATGCTGAGGGGAAAACAGGCACAGAAAGACTAAGGAACTTCCCCCCAAGTCACATAGTGTCATAAAGCGGTCATAACTGGGACCCAAACATACACAGACTATCCAGAATCTGTCCTCTTAGCCACTGCACTATGCTACCTCTCCAGTTAGGACTTGGAACCAGTTTTATGGGTCAGGTAGCTTATGGGCACACTTCAAGAGTCTTTGAGATCAAGTTCAGATACCTGATAGCTTCTATGGCTGTCACAAACACTTCCTTTGATGTGGATGGCCACTTGATCTTATCTACTTACATGACAGATGTGATCAAAATCTGATTTTTGACCATTTGTCTGAGTGGGGTGGAGGAAGCATTGCACATGGAAATAGCTACTTTGACGTTAATGTTGAAAAGTTTTTATGGGTAGGAGTGAACCACTTACTGTTCTGCAGAAGAATCAATGCTAAGAAGTCATCACTTCACTCTCTTTTTCCTTAATTCACTAGTAATACTGAAGAGTAAAGAAGTCATATGTTGTTTTCATCTACTGTCCATTCTTTTGATAGCACTACTTCAGTTTTCCTTTAGGGAACCCCTTTTTGTTTATTCTTAGTCTGTGTGGTTTCAATACCAACACATCCCCTTTCTCCCAGGTTGGATCCATGACTGAAGCCTAGACCCAGGGTATCTCCTTGAAAAAACAGGGGTAGGCATGTGATCCTAGTCAGTTACTTGAATTATTGGGAAACAGAAGTCCTATTTCTACTTAATGATGAATACAACAGAGTTTAAGCTGAAAGCTGTGGGTGGCCATCTTATCCAATGTGGGATAAGCATGCATGAGTATGAAACTAAGACAGACAAAGGTAGAACTGAAAGGTAGAGGGAGTCAAGTTCACAATGACAAATTTGGTGCATCTAGATCTAGCTGTGTCTACCCTTGCTCTTTTTAATAACATAATCCAAAAAATTCCTTGTGTGCTTAAGCAAGTCTGGGTCAGATTTCTCTCACTTGCAACCTAGATTAATTTTCCTGATGAATTATTCTGATTAATACAGGCATAGTTCATTTGCCATATTTTCTGCTTTGCCTGAAAGTTAACCATGTCAGTTGTCTGTTGCCACAATAAAGCTTCAGGGAAACAACAACAACAACAACAAACAACAACAACAACAACAAAATAGCCATAGGGGCATGCAACAGGTCTACATTTGGCTGGGTATTCTACTGTTCTGGGTTGGTCTTGGCTGATCTTGGCCGAGCTTGTCAAGCATCTCTGGTCTGCTGATAGCTTGGTCGGGAGCTGACTAATCTAGCATGGCTTTGACTTGGATGACTTTGTTCTGCTTTGTTGTGGTCTCTCATCATCTAACAGGCTAGCCTGGGCTTTCCTTGTGGCCAGCTAGAGGCCTGAGTGAGCCTGGAAGAGTGCAAGGCCCAGGCTCAGGACTCTCACACCATCATTTCCACTATATTCTGCTGGGCAAAACAAGTCACAAAAGCAGCCCATATTCAAGGGGTGGGGAAATAGTTGCCATCTCTTAATGAGAAGAGCTGCAAATTTCCATTGTAAATGGCATAGCTACAGGGAGGAGTGGAGAATTAGAGCTGTTTTTGTAATCAGTCTGCCACACTCATCTTTGTTTCCTTTATAAAACCATTGTGATAAGGAGGTAACATAAGCAGATGGACACTGCAACTTAACCAGTTGCTCACCAAGGGAAACAGCTGTTCTCTTCCCACACCAAGACAGTACAGAGTGAAGACTACATACTCGAATTTTGGAGTCAGCCAGCCTGGTTCTAATCCTTGTTTCATCACTTAATGAACTTACAAGACCTTGGACCAATTATTTGCCTCCTCTGGGCATGATGATAGTAGTGCGTACCTCATAGGGCTGTTGTGGGGATTAAGTGAAAGAAAGTAAATAAATCACATAGTAAGTGTTCAATAAATTTTACCTATCATCATTTCTTAAAACACAGCACTTTTCTATTTGACTTATTCCTGCCTACATTGAGTCTGGCTTTAGGAGTTTAGGGGAACTGAAAATATCATAACTCCTAATATTTGGATTTCAGGCAGTAAATAACTTTTTAAAAATTATGTGGGAGTACAATTCCATGTTTCTTAAGAGATGCTTATAGCCTAGTTCATCTGTTTCTTTACTAACAAATATTTACTGAGTGTGTCCTCGGAGTCAGGCATTGCATTAATTTGCTATTGGTGCAACATTATTACCACAAACATAATACCTTAAAACAATGTATGTTCTGGAGGCCTCAAGTCTAAAATGGGTCAGCCAGGGGTGCCTGACTTGCTCAGTCAGTTAAGCGTCAAACTCTTGATTCTAGCTCAGGTCATGATCTCAGGATCGTGAGATCAAGCCCTGCATCAGGCTCTGCACTGAGTGTGGAGCCAGCTTAAGATTCTCTCCCTCCCTTTCCTGCTGCCCCTCCCCCCCGCTCCCTTCCCTACTTGCCCATGCATTCTCTCTCTCTCTCTAAAAATAAATAAATAATTTTTAAAAATCTAAAAAAATAAAATGGTCAGCCAGACTGTGTTCTTTCTGGAGGCTCTAGGGGACAATCTACTTCTTTGTTTTTTTCCAGCTTTTTGAGGCTGCTGGCATTCCTTGGCTCATGGCCCATATCACCCCAACCTCTATTTTTATCATCACATCTCCTTCTCTTCCTCTGCTTCCATGGTCTCATTGCCTTCTCTGACCTTCCTGTCTCCTCTCATAAACCTCTCCCTTTGGCTTGTGCTTGTATACAGCATGGTGGCCTGGAGTAATCAGACTTCTTACATGGCAGCTCAGAGCTCCTAGAATGACTCTTCTCCATAAGCAAGGCAGGAATCTTCAATGCCTTTTATGCACTTTTATGCACTAATCTTAGATAGCTTCATTTCCATTATATTCTGCTGGCTGAAGCCATCATGAGCCTACTCTATTTCTAGGGGAAGGGACATAACATCACATGTCTTGAGGGAAAAAGTTTCAAAGAATTTGTAGTTAGGTTTTAAAAACACCCAAATGGACTTCCCAAATCTGAATTTTTTTTCAGTCACTATATTTTCCTTGTCATTTCACCTGCCTTGGGACTGTGAAGGTATCTGAAGTTGTCAGTGGTTTCCTGCAGGCTTCTGAATTGGGTGGCAGTAACTCTCTGGCTCTCAGACAACAAAGCTGAAAGCTAGTGAGGATCTCCCTGAATTTAGCGTCAGAAGCCTTTCTGCCAGTTCTGCAAGCACCTATTTCCTGTATTAAGTATCCTTCTACTTGAAATAGGTACCTAGAGTCATGTCTGTTTTCTTTATAGCATCATGACTGATACAAGCTCCAAAGTCTGCTCTTTTTTTAAAATTTAAATTCAATTAGCCAACATATAGTGCTCATTAGTTTCAGATGTAGAGTTCAATAATTCATCAGTTGCATATAACACCCAATGCTCATCACATCACATGCCCTCCTTAATGCCCATCACCAGTTATCCCATCCCTCCATCCCCCTCCCCTCCAGCAACCCTCAGTTTGTTTTCTAGAGTTAAGAGTCTCTCATGGTTTTTCTCCCTCTCTGATGACTTCCCATTCAGTTTTCTCTCCCTTCCCCTATGATCCTCTGCACTGTTTCTTATATTCCACCTATGAGTGAAACAATATAATTGTCCTCTGATTGACTTAACACTCAGCATAATACCCTCCATTTCCATCCATGTCAATTTAAATGGTAAGTATTCATCCTTTCTGATAGCTGATATATATATATATATATACACCACATCTTTATTCACCTGTTGATGGACATCTTGGCTCTTTTCACAGTTTAGCTATTGTGAACATTGCTGCTATGAACATTGTGGTGCAGGTGCCCCTTCAGATCATTACTTTTGTATCTTTGGGGTAAATACCTAGTAGTGCAATTGCTGGATCATAGGGTAGCTCTATTTTTAGCTTCTTGAGGAACCTCCATACTGTTTCCAGAGTGACTATACCAGCTTGCATTCCCACCAACCGTGTAAGAGGGTTCCCCTTTCTCTACATCCTCGCCAACATTTGTTGTTTCCTCTGTTGTTAATTTTAGCCATTCTGACTGGTGTGAGGGGGAATCTCATGGTGGTTTTGATTTGTATTTCCCTGATGCTGAGTGATGTGGAGCATTTTCTCACGTGTCTGTTGGCCATTTGTATTTCTTCTTTGGAGAAATGCCTGTCCCTGTCTTCTGCCCATTTCTTGACTGGATTATTTGTTTCTTGGGTGTTGAGTTTGGTAAGTTCTTGATAGATCTTGGATACTAGCCCTTTATCTGATATGTCATTTGCAAATATCTTCTATTCCATAGGTGCCTTTTAGTTTTATTGACTGTTTACTTTGCTGTGCAGAAGCTTTTTTTTTTTAAGATTTTATTTATTTATTTGACAGAGAGAGACACAGCAAGAGAGAGAGCACAAGCAGGGG
This sequence comes from Callorhinus ursinus, assembly GCF_003265705.2. NCBI lineage: Eukaryota > Metazoa > Chordata > Mammalia > Carnivora > Otariidae > Callorhinus > Callorhinus ursinus. Next base: position 8,618,731 of record NW_027397076.1, read on the forward strand.
AGGGGCAGAGGGAGAGAGAGAAGCAGGCTTCCTGCTGAGCAGGGAGCCCGATGCAGTGCTCAATCCCAGGACCCTGGGATCATGACCTGAGCCGAAGGCAGATGCTTAACGACTGAGCCACCCAGGCCCCCCCAGAAGCTTTTTATCTTGATGAAGTTCCAGTAGTTCATTTTTGCTTTTGTTTCCCTTGCCTTTGGAGACCTGTCTAGCAAGAAGTTGCTGTGGCCAAGGTCAAAGAGGTTGCTGCCTGTGTTCTCCTCTAGGATTTTGATGGATTCCTGTCTCACATTTAGGTCTTTCAACCATTTTGAGTTTATCTTTGTGTATGGTTTAAGAAAATGGTGTAGTTTCATTCTTCTGTGTGTGGCTGTCCAATTTTCCCAACACCATTTGTTGAAGAGACTGTCCTTTTTCCATTGGATATTCTTTCCCACTTTGTCAAAGCTTAGTTGACCATAGAGTTGAGGGTCCATTTCTGGGTTCTTTATTCTGTTCCAGTGATCTATGTGTCTGTTTTTGTGCCAGTACCATACTGTCTTGATGATTACAGCTTTGTAATAGAGCTTGAAGTCCGGAATTGTGATGCCACCAGCTTTGCTTTGCTTTTTCAACATTCCTCTGGCTATTTGGGGTCTTTTCTGGTTCCATACAAATTTTAGGATTATTTGTTCTAGCTCTGTGACAAAAGTTGATGGTATTTTGATAGGGATTGCTTTGAATGTATAGATTGCTCTGGGTAGCATAGACATTTTCACAATATTCCTCCAATTCATGAGCATGGAATGTTTTTCCATTTCTTTGTGTCTTCCTCAATTTCTTTCATAAGTGTTCTGTAGTTTTTAGAGTACAGATCCTTTACCTCTTTGGTTAGGTTTATTCCTAGGTATCTTATGGTTTTTGGTGCAATTGTAGATGGGATTGATTCCTTAATTTCTCTTTCTTCAGTCTCATTGTTAGTATATAGAAGTGCAGCTGATTTCTGTGCATTTATTTTGTATCCTTCCACACTGCTGAATTCCTGTATGACTTCTAGCAATTTTGGGGTAGAGTCTTTCAGTTTTTCCACATAGAATATCATGTCATCTGCATTTGAATTTCCCTGATGTCTAATGATGATGAACATTTTTTCATGTGTCTGTTAGCCATTTATATGTCTTCTTCAGAGAAGTGTCTTTTCATATCTTCTGCCCATTTTTTGACTTGATTATTTGTTTTTTGGGTGTTGAATTTGAGGTTATTTATAGATCTTGGAGGACATTAGGAGAAGGAAGGGAAAAATGAAGGGGGGAAATCAGAGGGAGAGATGAACCATGAGAGACTATGGACTCTGAGAAACAAACAGGGTTTTAGAGGGGAGGGGGAAGGGGGGAATGGGTTAGCCTGGTGATGGGTATTAAGGAGGGCACATACTGCATGGAGCACTGGGTGTTATATGAAAACAATGGATCATGGATCACTACATCATAATGATGTATTGTATGGTGACTAACATAACATAATAAAATTTAAAAAATTAAAAAATTACAGAATGCATAAAAAATATCATGTCATCTGCAAAGAGTGAGAGTTTAACTACTTCTTTGCCAATTTGAATGCCTTTGATTTCTTTTTGTTGTCTGATTGCTGAGGCTAGGACTTCTAGTACTATGTTGAACAACAGTGGTGAAAGTGGGCATACCTGTCATGTTCCTGAGCTTAGGGGAAAAGCTCTCAGTTTTTCCCCATTGAGAATGATATTCACTGTGGGCTTTTTGCAGATGGATTTTATGATTTTGAGGTATGTTCCCTGCATCCCTATGCTGTGGAGAGTTTTAATCAAGAACAGATGCTGTATTTTGTCAAAATTTTTCTCTTCATCAATTGAGAGGATCACGTGTTCTTGTTCTTTCTTTTATTAATGTGATACATCACGTTGATTGATTTGCAAATGTTGAACCACCCTTGCAGCCCAGGAATAAATCCCACTTGGTCATAGTGAATAATCCTTTTAATGTATTGTTGGATCCTATTGGCTAGTATCTTGGTGAGAATTTTGGCATCCATGTTTATCAGGGATATTGGTCTGTAATTCTCCTTTTTGGTGGGGTCTTTTCTGGTTTTGGGATCAAGGTAATGCTGGTCTCATAGAACAAGTTCGGTCGTTTACCTTCCTTTTATATTTTTTGAAACAGCTTCAGAAGAATAGGTATGATTTCTTCTTTAAATGTTTGGTAGAATTCCCCTGGGAAACCATCCAGCCCTGGACTCTTGTTTGTTGGGAGATTTTTGATTACTGCCTCAATTTCCTTTCTGGTTATGGGTCTGTTCAGGTGTTCTATTTCTTCCTGTTTCAGTTTTGGTAGTTTATAAGTTTCCAGGAATGCATCCATTTCTTCCAGATTGCCTAATTTGTTGGCATAGGTTGCTCATAATATGTTCTTTAAAAAAAAAAAAAACATTTTATGTATTTATTTGACAGAGCATACAAGTAGGGGGAGTAGCAGGCAGAGAGAGAGGGAGAAGTAGGCTCCCCACTGAGTAGGGAACCAGATGTGGGGCTCAATCCCAGGATGTTGGGATCATGACCTGAGCCAAAGGCAGATGCTTAACCGACTGAGCCACTCAGGCGCCCCACTCATAATATATTCTTAAAATTGTTTGTATTTCCTTGGTGTTGGTATGATCTCTCCTCTTTCATTCATGATTTTATTAATTTGGGTCCTTTCTCTTTTCTTTTTGCTAAGTCTGGCTAGGGGTTTATTGATCTTATTAATTCTTTCAAAGAACCATCTCCTAGTTTCATTGATCTGTTCTACTATTCTTTCGGTTTCTAGTTCATTGATTTCTGCTCTTTTATTATTTCTCTTCACTTTCTTGGTTTAGGCTTTATTTGCTGTTCTTTCTCCAGCTCCTTTAGGTGTAAGGTTAGCTTCTGTATTTGAGACTTTTCTAATTGTTTGAGAAAGGTTGGTATTGCTATGTACTTCTCTCTTAGGACTGCCTTTGCTGTATCCCAAAGGTTTTGAATAGTTGTGTTTTCATTTTCATTTGTTTCCATGAATTTTTTAAATTCTTTAATTTCCTGGTTGATCCATTCATTCTTTAGTAGGATGCTCTTTAACCTCCAAGTTTTTGAATCCCTTCCAGATTTCCTCCTGTGATTGAGTTCAAATTTCAAAGTATTGTGGTCTGAAAATATCAGGGAATAATCCCAATCTTTTGGTACCAGTTGAGACGTGATTTGGACGTGATTGATTCTGGAGAATGTTTCATGTGCACTTGAGAAGAATGTGTATTCTGGGTATGTGCTACGGTGAGCGCTGTGAATTGTGCAAGACTGTTGAATCACAGATCTGTACTTCTGAAACAAATAACGCAACATATTTTAAGAAAAAAGGAAAAGAAGAAGATAACAGGACAGGAAGAAAAGGGGAGTATGTCAGAGGGGGAGACGAACCATGAGAGATGGTGGACTCTGAAAAACAAACTGAGGGTTCTAGAGGGTAGGGGGGTAGGGGGATGGGTTAGCCTGGTGATGGGTATTGAGGAGGGCACGTTCTGCATGGAGCACTGGATGTTATGAACAAACAATCATGGAACACTGCATCAAAAACTAATGATGTAATATATGGTGATTAACATAACAATAAAAAAATTAAAAAAAAAAGAATGTGTATTCTGTTGCTTTAGGATGGAATTCTCTGTATATATCTGTGAAGTCCATCTGGTCTAGTATGTCAAAGACCTTGTTTACTTGTTGATCTTCTGCTTAGATAATCTGTCCATTGCTGTGAGTTGGGTGTTGAAGTCCCCTACTATTATTGTGTGATTATCAATGTGTTTCTTTAATATTGTTATTAATTGGTTTATAAAATTGGCTGCTTCCAAGTTAGGAGCATAGATATTTATAATTATCAGATCTTCTTGTTGGATAGATTCTTTAAGTATTTCCCTTTTCATCCCTTACTACAGTCTTTGGTTTAAAAATCTAATTTGTTTGATATGATGATTGCTACCCCAGCTTTCTTTTGATATCCACTAGCGTGATAAATGATTCTCCACCCCCTCACTTTCAATCTGGTGTGTCTTTAGATCTAAAATGAGTCTCTTGTAGATAGCATATCAATGGGTCTTGCTTTTTTTTTTTTATCCAATCTGATACCCTGTCTTTTTATTGGAGCATTTAGCCCATTTACATTCAGAGTAACTATTGAAGGTATGAATTTAGTGCCATTGTATTACCTGTAAAGTCCCTATTTTTGTAGGTTGTCTCTGTTTCTTTCTGTTCTATGTTACTTTTGGCTCTCTCTTCGCTTAAAGGATCCCCTTTAATATTTCTTGCAGGACTGGTTTAGTGGTCACATATTCTTTTAGTTTCTGTTTGTCCTGGCAGCTCTTTATCTCTCCTTCTATTCTGAATGACAGCCTTGGTGGATAAAGTATTCTTGGCTGCATGTTTTTCTCATTTAGTACCCTGAATATATCATGTCAGCCCTTTCTGGCCTGCCAGGTCTCTGTGGATAGGTCTGCTGCCAGTCTGATGTTTCTACCATTATAGGTTAAGGAGCTCTTGCCTCGAGCTGCTTTCAGGACTTTCTCTTTATCTCTGAAATTGCAAGCTTCACTATTGTATTTTGGGGTGTTGATCATGTTTATTGATATTGGGGGGGTTCTCTACCTCTAGGACTTGAATACTTTCTCCCCAGATTAGGGAAGTCTCAGTTATGATTTGCTCAAATATACCTTCTGTCCCTCTCTCTCTTTCTTCTCCATCTGGGACCCCAATAGTTCTAATATTGTTTTGCTTTATGTTATTGCTGATTTTTTGAAGCTTCCCTTAATGGTTCATTAGTTGTTTTTCTCTCTTTTCCTCAGCTTCCTTCCTTTCCATCATCTTGTGTTCTATGTCATGGACTCTCTCTTCTGCCTCATTTACCCTAGCTATTAGGACATCCAATTTAGATTGCATCTCAGTTAAAGCATTTTTAATTTTGGCTTGATTAGATTTTACTTCTGCACTAAGAGATTCTCTAGTGTCTTTTATGCTTTTTTTCAAGCTGAGCTAGTAACTTTATAATCATTATCCTGAATTCTAGCTCTGACATTTTACTTGTATCCATATCAGTTAGATCTGGGGCAGACAGTATTACCTCTGTTTCTTCCCTTTGTTGTGAATTCCTCCTCCTAGTCATTTTTTCCAGAGAAGAATGCATGAACAAGAGAATAAGATCAAAGATATCAACCACAACCCAAGTGAAATACATGCTAGACAAATCCAAAGAGGACAGGAACCAAAAAAGAAAAAAAAAATGGAAAAAAAGAATATAATCTCCCATGTGGACAAAACAGGGTGATACACTTGGTCCTGAGTGTATTTTGGTCTGTTTGTTAAAAGACGCTAAATCCCAAAATTGTAAAGAAAGCAAAACTTATATAAATATAAAAATAAAATTGAATACAGTGAAAGGAAGCCAAAAATGAAGAGTATATCTATAAAGCGTAAATGTAAAGACAAAAACTATAAAAAGCCTTAAAAACAGAGTTGGTGAAATAAGAAACTAGTTGAAAAGTAAAAAAAGAAAAAAGAAAAGGAAAATTTTAAGCTGAAAGACAAAAGAACATGAGAAAAAACCCCTCAAATTCTATATACTGTTTTCCTCTAGCACTGGGTTTTGCAGTTTTGTGTGCTTGGTGAACTTGGTGTTCACCTGTTCCAGCTGGCCTTCTGGGGGAGGGGCCTGCTGTGCTGATTCTCAGGTGTCTTTGCCTGGGTGGAGTTGCACCACCCCTTACCAGGAGGCCAGGCTCAGTGTAAGCTGCTTCAGGTTTTTCTGTGTGGCTTTTGTTCCCTGAAGGCTTTCTGTGCCAGTTTAGAGGATGAAAATAAAAATGGCCATCCCCCAATCTCCAGCCCCAGAGCTGATAGATCAAGGCCCCTTCTCTTCAGTAAACCCTCAGGGAAAAGCAGCCTTCACTTTTGTGTGCACCATACTCTGAAGACTCCTGTGGTGCAGACAGGCACCAATCCTCCTGGGGGAGGGAAGACCCCAGAAGGGGACCACCTCTTTGTGGTCCAAAACAACTAATGGACCATTAAGGGAAGCTTCAAGGTCACCACAGGCCTGACGCTTGCAGGTCCCCCACATGGAGAGTGGTCACCAGATCCTGCCCCAGTTCATGGTTTATGGCAAACCCAGCTGAGAGCCGATTCCTGGGTTCGCTGACTATACCCGGTTTCCCCGCTCCAGTGCTTGGGAACTCTGCCAGCTCAGGCACCCCCATTCTTTCTGTGACTCCAGGGATCCTGAGGCCACATTCTCCCACCTCGAATTCTGCTCCATTTCACCACCTAAGCACCTTTCAGGCAGGGACATCTCTCATTGGAACAGACTTCTAAAAGTCCTGATTTTGCACTCTGGGGCTGTATGACTTTCTGGTAGCCACATTATGGAGACTCCCTCCTCCCTCCATTTATCTTCCAATATATCCCCTCTGATTCGCTTCTCTACACTTCCTACCTTGCAAAAATGGTTGCTTTTCTATTTGTAGAATTCCAGCAATTCTTTTCTTATATCTCAGGTTGAATTCATAGGTGTTCAGAATGATTTGATAGTGATCTAGCTAAATTCAAAGGACCAGATGAAATGAGGTTCCCAACTCTTCTACCATCTTGCCTCCCTCTCTCCAAAGTCTGCTCTGTTAACTGCTACATCTCACCTTATTAACCCTTGCCACTTTTCTCAAGCTCCCAGCCTGTTCCCTCACAACTCACCCCCATGCCTGCACAGCCAGCATGCCCTTGGGAAGATGACTCTGTTTCTTACTGCTCAGGAAAAAAGAGTACATTAGGTATGACTTCTGTCAACTATCCTCTCTTCCCAATTGGATCTATATCTACCCTTTTATTTTCTTCTGCTCCATCTTAAAAGAATTATTCTGTAATTCTTGGGGGGGAAAAGGGTAAGATGTTTTTATATGGTACATGACACCCTTCATTTACCTTTTCAACCTAATTTTCTGCCACTTTCTCATATGTGCCAATATTACAGTAGACTAGCTGCATTAATAAAGAGACTCATAAAATAGGTGGAATTGTTGCTGTTAATAAAGATACCCAAAGATACATAATTTCTTGTGTAATTATAACATTCATTTCTTGTTCAAATAACAGTGCTGAGCAGGTGAATAATCAGTGGGGCAAGCGCACCTCTACTTAGGGGTCCAGACTGATGGAGACTGGACCATTTTCAACATGTGCTTTCCAAGGTCACTTTTTCTAGACATCCAGAAGGGAGAAAGCATGTGGAGGATATAGATGGGAGGTTTTATCGGTCAGGCCTGGAAATGGTACATGTCTTTTGGTTAGAATTCGGTTACATGGCTACACCTCACTGCAAAGGAGGCTGGGCAATGTAATAAAGCTGAGTGCCCTTGAAGACAAGAAAATGGGTTTTGATGAATAGCTATCAGTATGTGCCATTGTGCCTTAAACTTTGGAAATCTTACTTAATTTATCAATAGTTCAGCTTTATCATTTTTTTATTTTTAAAAAATTTTTAAAAATATTTATTTCTTTGATAGAGAACACAAGTAGGCAGAGTAGCAGGCAGAGGGAGAGGGAGAAGCAGGCTTGCCACTGAGCAGAGAGCCCAACATGGGGCTTGATTCGAGGACCCTGGGATCATGACCTGAGCCAAAGGCAGACACTTAACCAACTGAGCCACCCAGGCACCCCAGCTTTGTCATTTCTAAATTGAGGATAATTGTTGTACCTCCTTCCTAGGGCAGTTGTAAGGATGAAATGTGTTGGTACTGGAAAGACTTTAGAACATTGTCTGGCACAGAGTCAGCATCCTGTCAAAGTTATCTGCTATTATAATCCTTAGATGTTACTTCCTGTGTCAAGCTTTTCTTCTCCCTTTTTCCTCTTGCCCATTTCTTTTTTTAAAAGATTTTATTTATTCATTTATTTTAGAGAGCGAGAGAGAGGGAGGGAGGGAGTGAGGGTGGGAGAGGGGCAGAGGGGGAGCGAGAGGGACAAGCAGATGCCACGCTGACCATGGAGCCTGACGTGGGGCTCAATCCACAACCCTGAGATCATGACCTGAGTCGAAACCAAGAATCAGACACTCAACCAACTGAGCCACCCAGGTGCCCCATCTCTTGCCCATTTCTCTACCAGAGTTGCGTTGTATTGTAAATACCTGTTTTATGATTGGTGGTTCTTCCTCTGCATGCTTCTTGAGGGCAAGGATTGTTTAGTTATTTTTGTATCTCTAGTACCTGGTAGTCCCTGGATATAGGTACTTACTAAGTATTTATTGAAGGAGGAAAAGAGAAAGTTAGTAAGGAAAGAAGGAAGGAAGGGAGAAAGGGAAGGAGGGAAGGAGAGTAGGAAGGAAGGAAGGAAGGCCAGCCCTGTAAAGATCAACATCTTGTCATAGGTAGATTCATGAAAGGTCAGCCTGGTAAGCTGGAGAGCAACTTTAGTAGTCACTGTATTCCAGGTCCCAGAGGGTCACTTGATACTCCTGCCAGCTCAGGACTAAGGCTGTTTGCATCACCTTCATGCCTTGCATTGGACACCCCTGTACACTGCCTCACATCCTCTTGGCCTAGGTTTACTCCAGCCAGTGCTGCAGCATCCAGCTACCGGAGGTGTGAACCTATAGTCCCTCACCTCAGAGGCACTGCATCTCATTCTGCCCTGGGGCTGTTCTTACTCCTCTTTGGACACCTGCAGAAATGTGTTTTGGCTTCTACATATGCAAACATGCAAGTGCAAGGGAGTTGCATCTCTGTCACAGGGCATCTTAACCAGTGAAGGATGGGGGCTAGTGAATAAATGTTTCCCTCTCCTGGCTCTTGGGCAAACAATTCTAATAGAGTGACCAACTCATCCTGGTTGTCCCAGGACTTTCCTGGGTTTTTTTGCACTGAAAGTCCATGTTGCAGGAATCCCCTAACTCTGAAAGGCATTCTTTAAGGTTCCTCCTAGGATCCCAGTGAGGTCAAGTCCAGTGAGGTCAAATCCCAGTTGCCCAGATCTTAATAACATACCTTTATGGTCCTTCCCTGCTTCCCCAGATTATAGCCCCAAATAAACTACCTCCACTCAAGCCCCTTCTCAGACTCTGCTTTCTGTTGGCCTCTGAACTGGGTAGCCCTGAGCTTACCTGTACAGTGAAGAGTGTTTTCAGTTCTAGAAAACCAAAAAAAAGGCAGAGGTAGAGGAAATGAGTCAGGGCCCCCAAACAGCCAAATTATCACTTTCCTGATGCTGCCAAAATTAATCTAGAAGATATGGTGTGGTTCAAAGATATTATCATGAAATGTTTATTATAAGGTTTAATTGCTTCAACAGCAAGATGTTAGAAAGAACTGCAGACAGGCAGAAGACTTGGTTTTTAGTCCCACTAAAAGTATTTAAAATTCTGTATGACTCTTGTCACTTTTCTTCTCCTTGGGCCTCAGTTTCCTATCTGTAAAATAGGAGGTTGGATTGGTCACTTTTGCCTTTACCAGTGGTCCTTTCCTTGGCTGTTTTAGTTACTCATGGGGTGGAGGGAGGGCAGAGGCTTGAGGGAGGTCAACTAGCCTGGTGGCTAGGGAGGGACAGGGGCTGAGGGTTCATACTCATATCAGTAGTTGAGTACATGTGGCAGAAGGAGTTTATAAATGGGGCCCTGTAGACTGTAAAGAACCCCTAACTCAGAGGAGGAGCAAGATGGCGGAGGAGTAGGAGACCTAAATTTCGTCTGGTCCCAGGAATTCAGCTAGATAGGTATCAAACCATTCTGAACACCTACAAACTCAACAGGAGATTGAAGAAAAGAAGAGCAGCAACTCTCTAAACAGAAAAGCGACCACTTTCTGGAAGGTAAGATATGTGGAGAAGTGAATCCGAGGCGATATTCAGGAGGATAGACGGCGGGAGAGGGGGCCTCCATCAGCTGCTACCGTCAAGTGATAGAGCACCGGAGCACAAAATTGGAACTTTTAGAAGTCAGCTCCGCTGAGGAACGTCGCTCCAGTGGCTAAGCGGGAGGTGGAACCCTCACTGGGAAACTGTGGTCTCAGAGCCCTCAGGGTCACAGAAAGACTGGGGGTTCCTGAGTGTGGCAGGGATCCCAGGTATAGGAGAGGCGAAGCTGGCTGCAGAGACAGAGCCAAGGAGTGGGCTCTCAGCTTGGGGTTGCCATAAACCATGATCTGTGGCACAGTCGGGCCACTGCTCTTACAGCAGGGACCCAACAAGCAGCAGATCCGGGGAGACTCCCTTTCCTCCCCCGGGAGGAGCGGTGTGGGAGCTCACTGCAGGAATCTGCTGGGTTTGGAGACTCCACACGGGGTCAGGTGCCAGAGATAGAAACGCTCAGTGATGGGCCAGGTAAGCACAGAGTGCAGCTGGAGACCAGGGAGACAGGAGTGATTGACTGCTTTTCTCTGGGGGCTCACTGAGGAGTGGGGCCCTGAGTTCTCATCTCTTCTGGGAAGGAGATTGGGAGGCCGCCATTTTCACTCTCGTCCTCCAAAGTTGTATGGAAAGCTTGCAGGAAACAGAAGCTCCCAAGAGCAAACCCAAGCAGATTACTTAGCCCGGACCAGCAAGGGTGGGGCAATTCTGGCTCCGGCAAAGACATTTGGGAACCTCGGCAACAGGCCCCTCCCACATAAGATCAGCAAGAACAGCCAGCCAAGACCAAGTTTACCTATCCATGAGAATGGCAGAATGCCTGCACTAGGGGAATACAGCACATAGAATTCATGGCTTTTTTCTGCATGATTCTTTAGTCTTTCAAAGTTAATTTTCTTTAATTTCCTTTTTTTTTTTGAATTTTTCTTTTTTCCTTTTTCAACCAACATCTTATCAATTCTTTTTTTTAAATCTTTTTTATTTTTCATTTTTAGAGTGATATTTTATCCCTTCATTATAGTTAACCTTACTTTTGGTGTATATATATAAGTTGTTCTTTCTTTAAAATTTTGGGATACAGTTTCTTCTAACAGACCAAAATATACCCTAAATCTCTAGTGTATGGCTTTGTTCTAGTCTCCTGCCTGATCACATTCTCTCCCTTTTTTTTTATTTTAGTTTTGCTTCTTTCTTTTTTCAACCAACTTCTTATCTTATCAATTCCTTTTATAAAATCTTTTATAATTTTGATCTTTACAGTCATGTTCCATCCCTTCCTCGTATTTACCCTTATTTTTGTACATATATAAGCTTTTCTTTCTTTAAAATTTTGGGAGGCACTTTCTTCTACCAGACCAAAATATGCCCCAACTCTAATGTGTGGCACTGATCTATTCACCAGCCTAATCATATTTGATCATATTCATTTTCTTTTTCTTTTCTTTTCTTTGTTCTTTCTTTCCTTTCTTTCCCCCCGGTTTCAGGTCTCTTCTGATTTGTTTAGTATGTATTTTTCTGAGGTCGTTGTTACCCTGTTAGCATTTTGTTCTCTCATTCATCTTTTCTTCTCTGGACAAAATGACAAGACAGAAAAACTCACCTCAAAAAAAAAAAAAAAAGGCAGTACCGACTGCCAGGACCTAATCAATATGGACATTAGTAAGATGTCAGAACTAGAGTTCAGAATGACGATTATAGATACTAGCTGGGCTTGAAAAAAGCATGGAAGATTTTAGAGAAACCCTTTCTGGAGAAATAAAAGAACTAAAATCTAACCAAGTTGAAATCAAAAAGACTATCAATGAGGTGCAATAAAAAATGGAGGCTTTCACTGCTAGGATAAACGAGGCAGAAGAATTAGTGCTATAGAAGAGCAAATGATGGAGAATAAAGAAGCTGAGAAAAAGAGAGATAAACAACTACTGGATCACTAGGGGAGAATTTGACAGATAAGTGATACTGTAAGATGAAACAATATTAAAATAATTGGGATCCCAGAAGAAGAAGAAGAGAGAGAGGGGCAGAAGGTGTGTTGGAGCAAATTATAGCAGAGATCTTCCCTAATTTAGGGAAGGAAACAGGCATCAAAATCCAGGAGGCACAGAGAATCCCCCTCAAAATCAATAAAAATAGGTCAAAACCCCAACATCTAATATTAAAACTTACAAGTATCAGAGACAAAGAGAAAATCCTGAAAGCAACTCCAGACAAGAGGTCTGTAACCTACAATGGTAGAAACATTAGATTGGCAACAGACCTATTCCATAGAGACCTGGCAGGCCAGAAAGGACTGGCATGATATATTCAGAGCACTAAATGAGAAAAATATGCAGCCAAGAATACTATATCCAGCTAGGCTGTCATTGAAAATTGAAGGAGAAATAAAAACTTCCAGGACAAACAAAAACTAAAAGAATTTGCAAACATGAAACCAGCCCTACAAGAAATATTGAAAAGGCTCCTCTAAGCAAAGAGAGAGCCTAAAAGTAACGGACCAGAAAGGAACAGAGACAATATACAGTAACAATCACCTTACAGGCAATACAATGGCACTAAATTCCTATCATTCAATAGTTACCCTGAATGTAAATGGGCTAAATGCCCCAATCAAAAGACACAGGCTATCAGATTGGATAAAAAAACAAGACCCATCAATATGCTGTCTGCAGGAGATTCGTTTTAGACCCAAAGACACCTCCAAATTGAAAGTGAGGGGGTGGAAAACAATTTACCATGCTAAAGGATATCAAAAGAAAGCTGGGGTGGCAATCCTTATATCAGACAAATTAGATTTTAAACCAAAGACTATAATAAGAGATGAGGAAGGTCACTATATCATACTTAAAGTGTCTATCTAACAAGAAGATCTAACAGTTGTAAATATCTATGCCCCTAACATGGGAGCAGCCAATTATATAACCAATTAATAACAAAAGCAAAGAAACACATCAACAACAATACAATAATAGCAGGGGACTTTAACAGCTCCCTCACTGAAATGGACAGATCATTTAAGCAAAAGATCAACAAGGAAATAAAGACTTTAAATGACACATTGGACCAAATGGACTTCACAGATATATTCAGAACATTCCATCCCAAAGCAACAGAATACACATTCTTCTCTAGTGCCCATGGAACATTCTCCAGAATAGATCACATCCTAGGTCACAAATCAGGTCTCAACTGATACCAGAAGATTGGTATCATTTCCTGCATATTTTCGGACCACAATGCTTTGAAACTAGAACTCAATCACAAGAGGAAAGTTGGAAAGAACTCAAATACATGGAGGCTAGAGAGCATCCTACTAAAGAATGAATGGGTCAACCAGGAAATTAAAGAAGAATTAAAAAAATTCATGGAAACAAATAAAAATTAAAACACAACTGTACAAAATCTTTGGGATGCAGCAAAGGCAGTCCTAAAAGGAAAGTATATAGCAATACAAGCCTTTCTCAAGAAACAAGAAAGGTCTCAAATACACAACCTAACCCTACACCTAAAGGAGCTAGAGAAAAAACAGCAGATAAAGCCTAAACCCAGCAGGAGAAGAGAAATAATAAAGAGCAGAGCAGAAATCAATGAAATAGAGACCAAAAGAACAGTAGAACAGATCAACGAAACTAGGAGCTGGTTCTTTGAAAGAATTAACAAGATTGATAAACCCCTGGCCAGACTTATCAAAAAGAAAAGAGAAATGACCCAAATCAACAAAATCATGAATGAAAGAGGAGAGATCACAACCAAAACCAAAGAAATACAAACAATTATAAGAACGTATTATGAGCAGCTATATGCCAGCAAATTAGATAACCTGGAAGAAATGGATGCATTCCTAGAGATGTATAAACTACCAAAACTGAACCAGGAAGAAATAGAAAACCTGAACAGACCCATACCCACTAAGGAAATTGAGGCAGTAATCAAAAAATCTCCAAACAAACAAGAGCCCAGGGCGAGATGGTTTCCCAAGGAAATTCTACCAAACATTTAAAGAAGAATTAATACCTATTCTTCTGAAACTGTTCCAAAAAATAGAAATGGAAGGAAAACTTCCAAGCTCATTTTATGAGGCCAGCGTTACCTTGATCCCAAAACCAGACAAAGACCCCAACAAAAAGGAGAATTACAGACTATTATCCTTGATGAACATGGATGCAAAAATTCTCACCAAACTACTAGCCAATAGGATCCAACAGTACATTAAAAGCATTATTCACCCCGACCAAGTGAGATTTATCCCTGGCTGCAAGGTTGGTTCAACATCTGCAAATCAATCAATGTGATACAATACATTAATAAAAGAAAGAACAAGAACCATATGATCCTCTCAATAGATGCAGAAAAAGCATTTGACAAAGTACAGCATCCTTTCTTGATCAAAACTCTTCAGAGTGTAGGGATAGAGGGTATGTACCTCAATATCATAAAAGCCATCAATGAAAAACCAACAGCAAATATTCTCAATGGGGAAAAACTGAGAGTTTTCCCCATAAGGTCAGGAACACAGTAGGGATGTCCACTATCACCACTGTTATTCAACATATTACTAGAAGTCCTAGCCACAACAATCAGACAACAAAAAGAAATAAAAGACATCCGAATTGGCAAAGAAGAAGTCAAACTCTCACTCTTTGCAGATGATATGATACTTTATGTGGAAAACCCAAAAGACTCCATCCCAAAACTGCTGGAACTCATGCAGGAATTCAGTAAAGTGGCAGGATATAAAATCAATGCACAGAAATCAGTTGCATTTCTATACACCAACGACAAGACAGAAGAAAGAGAAATTAAGGAGTCAATCCCACAACTGCACCCAAAACCTAGGATACCTAGGAATAAATCTAACCAAAAAGGCAAAGAATCTGTACTCAGAAAACTATAGAACACTCATGAAAGAAATTGAGGAAGACAAAAAGAAATGGAAAAACATTCCATACTCATGGATTGGAAGAACAAATACTGTGAAGATGTCAATGCTACCTAGAGCAAGCTACACATTTAAAGCAATCCTTATCAAAATACCATCAACTTTTGTCACAGAGCTAGAACAAATAATCCTAAAATTTGTATGGAACCAGAAAAGACCCTGAATAGCCAGAGGAATGTTGAAAGAGCAAAGCAAAGCTGGTGGCATCATAATTCTGGACTTCAAGCTCTATTACAAAGCTGTGATCGTCAAGACAGTATGGTACTGGCACAAAAACAGACGCATAGATCAATGGAACACAATAGAGAGCCCAGAAATGGACTCTCAACCCTATGGTCAACTCATCTTCGACAAAGCAGGAAAGAATGTCCAATGGCAAAAAGTCTCTTCAACAAATGGTGTTGGGAAAATTGGACAGCCACATGCAGAAGAATGAAACTGGATCATTTCCTTACACCACACACAAAAATAGACTCAAAATGGTTGAAAGACCTAAATGTGAGACAGGAGTCCATCAAAATCCTAGAGGAGAACACAGTCAGCAACCTCTTCGACCTCAGCCGCAGCAACTTCTTCCTAGAAACATCACCAAACACAAGGGAAGCAAGGGAAAAAATGAAGTTATTGGGACCTCCTCAAAATAAAAAGCTTTTGCACAGCAAAAGAAACAGTCAGCCAAACCAAAGGACACCCAACAGACTGGGAGAAGATATTTGCAAATGACATATCAGATAAAGAGCTAGTATCAAAAATCTATAAAGAACTTACCAAACTCAACACCAAAAGAACAAATGATCCAATAGAGAAATGGGCAGAAGACATGAACAGACATTTTTCTAAAGGAGACATCCAAATGGCCAACAGACACATGAAAAAGTGCTTAACATCGCTCGGCATCAGGGAAATCCAAATCAAAACCTCAATGAGATACCACCTCACACCAGTCAGAATGGCTAAAATTAACAAGTCAGGAAACGACAGATGTTGGCGGGGATGCGGAGAAAGGGGAACCCTCCTACACTGTTGGTGGGAATGCAAGTTGGTGCAGCCACTCTGGAAAACAGTATGGAGGTTCCTCAAACAGTTGAAAATAGAGCTACCGTACAACCCAGCAATTGCACAATTGGGTATTTACCCCAAAGATACAAATGTAGGGATCCGAAGGGGTACGTGCACCCCAATGTTTATAGCAGCAATGTCTACAATAGCCAAACTATGGAAAGAGCCAAGATGTCCATTAACAGATGAACGGATAAAGAAGATGTGGTGTGTACACACACACACACACACACACACACACACACACACACACACACACACACACACAATGGAATATTATGCAGCCATCAAAAAAAACGAGATCTTGCCATTTGCAACGATGTGGATGGAACTGGAGGGTATTATGCTAAGCAAAATAAGTCAGTCAGAGAAAGACATGTATCATATGATCTCACTGATATGAGGAATTCTTTTTTTTTTTTAAGATTTTATTTATTTATTTGAGAGAAAGAATGAGAGAGAGAGAGAGCACATGAGAGGGAAGAGGGTCAGAGGGAGAAGCAGACTCCCTGCTGAGCAGGGAGCCCGATGTGGGACTCGATCCCACATGATCATGACCTGAGCCGAAGGCAGTCGCTTACCCAACTGAGCCACCCAGGCGCCCGATATGAGGAATTCTTAATCTCAGGATATATACTGAGGGTTGCTGGAGGGGTAGTGAATTGGAGGGATGGGGTGGCTGGGTGATAGACATTGGGGAGGGTATGTGCTATGGTGAGCGCTGTGAATTGTGCAAGACTGATGAATCACAAACCTGTACCTCTGAAACAAATAATACATTATATGTTAAAAAAAAAATAAGATAGAAAGGCGAAATGAAGAGGGGAAATCGGAGGGGGAGACAATCCATGAGAGACTATGGACTCTGAGAAACAAACTGAGGGTTCTAGAGGGGAGGGGGTGGGGGGATAGGTTAGCCTGGTAATGGGTATTAAAGAGGGCACATTCTGCATGGAGCCCTGGGTGTTATACGCAAACAATGAATCATGGAACACTACCTCAAAAACTAATGATATAATGTATGGTGATTAACATAACATAATAAAATTAAATTAAAAAAAAATCCCTAACTCATTTCCCTTATATTTTTGAGTTTTAGCAATCTCAAGTCCTCTGTCCACAGTGCCAACTAGACAAGATTTCAGGGCCAAGAATATTTGCCTCTGAGATATTTTTTAATTATTATTTTATTTACTCCGGCGGGGTGGGGAGGAGCAGAGGGAGAGGGACAGGCAGACTCCGTGGTGAGCACGGAGTCAGACATGGAGCTCCATATCAGGACCCTGCGATCATGCCCTGAGCCAAAACCAAGAGTTGGATGCTTAACCGACTGAGCTATCCAGGCACCCCTTGCCTCTAAGTGTTCAGAAATATCTTTATAATATCCAGAGGCCTGGAGGCTGTGATCATCACAGCCAAGTCAAACCTCCAACCAGTGGTGTGCTGGAATGGCTTATACCTGCTTGCAAAAGCTGATTGCTGAATATTCAGGAATTTTGCAAGCCAATCAACCAGAGGCAACTTGAAACCAGTCATGATAGGAGTGTTGACACCATGGAAATTGGAAAACACTACAAACAAATGGGGGCTCCCTTGGTCCCTTGAGATGGTTCACCAGCACATCATTAGATCCAGCTTTGAACACTGGTAGCTTCTTTTCCAGGATTATGGATTAAGCATTTTCTTTCTTTCTTTTTTCTTTTTATAGATTTTATTTTATTTATTTGAGAGAGAGAGAGAACAAGCAAGGGGGAGAAGCAGAGGGAGAAGCAGACTCCCCACTGAGCAAGGAGCCTGATGGGATCAAGTTCCCGGGACTCTGGGATTATGACCTGAGCTGAAGGCAGACTCAACCGACTGAACCACCCAGGTGTTCCTAAATATGTATGTCTTAAGAAGATTTCTTTTTCCTCCCATGCTGTTTGGATTGTGGACACAATGAGCAGAGTCATTAAAACCTGTCTTTCCCTCTCCCTCAGCAGTGGCTTTACAGATCCTGTGAATCTAATAGATGCAAATCCCTGCAGAGACAAGGCAAGTTTCCACAACTCCAAACCCTACAGGTTCTGACAGGGGCTGGCTCTGCCAGGAAACTCTCAGAACCACATCCGGGTGTTGTGCTGCCATTTCAGGGGTTTGTCTTCATGAATTGTTGATTTGGTGGCTTTGGGTAATTCCTTAAGGATTTTGGAAGCCTGGTTAGAATACTTGCTCTGCTACTTGGGAGACAGGGTTATGTTTAACCTCACTGAGCTTCCTCATATGTAGAATGGATAGTACATATTTGAGAGGGTTTATGGGTTTACCCTGAAGCTAAGAAAGTTTAAGCATCAAGGTACCTCACTTGTATGGGACCCTCCTAGGGAGTCTTTAGGCATGTTGTATTTTTAATTTTACAATCGAAAAGGCCCCCACCCCAAAGTGTATGAACTTCAGAGCCTTACACAACTTGGCTCAGCTCCTGCTTGTGGGAATAAATCACATAACACATGTAAAGTGCTTAGCCCAGGGTCGGGCCCATTATGAGAGCTTCATAAATAGTCCTCATTGTAACACAGGTACTTTTCCTCCATCACCACACATCCCACATGATTTTCCTCCACTCCCTAAGTATCCTCACTCAACCACATTCTGTTCGTAGTTTGCCTTTCTTCCCTCTATAACATTGGTTTTTGCCAATCACTTGCCACTTTGCTAAACTTATTCCATGAAGTGCAACGTTCACTGTGCTACTATGTTCATTTTAACGATGGGAAAACAATGGTTAGCAATTATGCTCTTCACAGAAGTGATGTGACGGCAAGGAGAGATAATAAATAAATTGCCCAAAGTTTCTTGGTGTGATGGGAAATCAAAGTCATATTAATGCTTAACAAAACATCTAACAGGATGGGGAACAAAGGGCAGTTGAGACAACACTGTGATGTTTTGCCAGTTGTTAAACAAAGAGGCCAATTGTCAGTCAAGCATGATGTAGAGACACTTCCCTTAAGAGCATGTATATCTCAGAATTATCAAAGGGCTCTAAGTCACCCTAATAATGGGCTTTTACCACAAGCAGAGAGAATGAAAGCCACGTTACACTGCAGTTGTAATAAGGTTCTCACAGCCATCTGTCTTTACTCAGGGTGAGTGAAGGGGTGAGTGGATGCCTGTGAGCCTCGCATGGTATTCCTGTCCTGAGCTGTAAGAAAGGACTCGACTCTTATGCATCTTGGGTGCAGCCATTTTCAATAGCCTGTTGTATACAAGGTGCTGTGAGTGGTGACGAGTAAAACCAGGTGTCTGGTGCTTTCTACCATGCAGTGCTGGAAACTGTCTGGCCAAGTGGAGAGGGTGTGGCCATTGGGATTAGATGAATCTGGTTTAATTCTGGTTTTGCTTTGTACCAGTATGTGATTTAAATTATTTCTGTAACCTTGAACCTCACATTTCCTCATCTGTAAAATGGGAATGATACCACTCATCTTGCAGGATTGCTGAAACATAACAAGTACTCCGTAAGTGTTAGTTTCTTTACCTCCTTCCAAAAGCCATAGAATCTAAGTGCAATTTTAGTCCTCTCAAAAGCTGTTTATGTAGCTTTTCTGAATCTTGTATTATTTTAGTAGTTGAAACTTTTTTTTTGTATCGCAAAAGCAGTACATTTTTGTGGCACAAGAATTTAGAATAGGTGAGCAAAAAGGAAAAAATTAAAAATTACACACAATTCCAATATATAGCTATAACTTCTATTAACACCCTTGGGTTAGCCTTCCAGAATAGTTTTTATGCCTATAAATATGTATGTTACTAAAGATATAACTACAGAATACATGCAATTTTATAACCTGTTTTTCTCAATACAATAGATCATTATTCTGGGAAATCCTTGGGAAAAATCTCTCTCATGACAAGGCCAGGTAACAGTTTTTCCTTACCAGGGGAAGCAGTTGAGATTAACACACTATGACAATTGCCTATTGTTGTTAAGAAAGTTATACCAAAATTTTCGTGCCCCTTTCCCAGAGAAAGGCTGTGTAGCTACTATAAGGAAAGGAAACAAGTAACATCTACAAACCCCACCTTAAAGCCACTTTATTTAGAAGTCATGCTTGTTTTAACTAGTAAGAAACTTATCTTGTATTTAAAGCAAGGCAAAAAAAGAAACTTATGATTGGATACTGTGTTAGCTTGGGCTGCTGTAATGAAATATCATAAACTGGGCTGTGTAAACAGCACACACTTATTTTCTCACACCTCTGGTGAATTGAAATCTGAGCTAGGGATGCCAGCAGATTTGGTTCCTGGTAAGAACTCTGTTCCTGGTTTTCAGATGGCCACCTTCTAGGTGTGTCCTTATGTGGTGGCAACGGAGAGCTCTGGTTTCTTCTTCTTATAAGGACTTAATCGCACCATGGGGGCTTGACCCTCATGACCTCATCCTAATTACCTCCAGAGGCCCACCTTCTAATACCATTATATTGGGGGTTAGGGCTTCAACATATAAATTTGGAGGGGGATACAAACATTCAGATCATAATAGATGTTGTTATAAACCCATAGTTTCTGCCCTAGAGAAGATAATAAGAGGGGTCAAAATACCTTTATGATCCATCTTGGTAGAAAAAAAATTACTGGATTGACTCAAATAGGCAACCAGTCTACTGCTTGGATGGTTGAGGAATCTTACCCCTGACTGAGAGATGGAAGCAGTACTAACATCAGTATATAACTTAGTGGAGCAAGGTAGAATGGCACTACTTGTCCCTCTGATATCTCTTGTGTCCACAATATCCTTCTCACTGAAAGGGAAAAAAGAATCAAAATAAAGTCTTGTTAGAAGAGGAGCTGTTTCCCTAGTTTGGGCAAGTTTTAGACTAATCCTGACTATCTTCCCATACCATACATATAATGTTTGCACATTATGCAGTTTTATAGATTGTTCCTCAGTTTCTCATGAAGATAGGGATTAAGAAAATGATCCAACTATTTACAAAAAGCCTACACTCCAGGGATTGCCTCTTACCGTCATTCCAGCAAGTGCTGTGAGCCCTTACTATGTTCCACACACTGCTTTATGTGCTGGGAATACTGTGGTAAACAAGACAGGCAAAGTTTCTCTTCCCATGCAAATTACATCCTACTATTTGCTGACATAAAGTATGGTAAGATAAACTTATTGCTGAAGATTTTCACTTAGCGATGCATCAGAAGCAAGGTGAAGGGAGTCACAACATGAATGGGGAGATTTTTATGAAATGTCGATTTCACTTGAGAATTTAAGGGGCAAGGACATAACTTTTTTTTATGTTATGTTAATCACCATACATTATATCATTAATTCTTGATGTAGGGTTCCATGATTCATTGTTTGTGCTTAACACCCAGTGCTCCACGCAGAATGTGCCCTCTTTAATACCCATCACCAGGCTAACCCATCCCCCCATCCCCCTCCCCTCTAGAACCCTCAGTTTGTTTCTCAGAGTCCATAGTCTCTCATGGTTCGTCTCCCCCTCTGATTTCCCCTCTGCATTTTTCCCTTCCTACTATCTTCTTTTTCTTTTTTTAACACATAATGTATTATTTGTTTCAGGGGTACAGCAAGGACATAGCTTTTTAAAATTAAACATTTTATGGAGTTGAAGCCTAAATTTTTAATGAAATTATATAGGAAATGAGGCCACACCAATATTTCTTTTTTTTAAATTAACATAATGTATTATTTGTTTCAGGGGTACAGGTCTGTGATTCATCAGTCTTACACAATTCACAGCGCTCACCTTAGCACATACCCTCCCCAGTGTCCATCACCCAGCTACCCCATCCCTTCCACCCCCCCTCTTATTTGCAGCATCTGCTCACAGCTACACCCCTGGATCACACAGGATTAGAGCTGGCTCTCTGCATGTTGAGGGCATTTGGTGGTATTGTTTGAGAAGAATTGCTCTTGAGCTTATATCACCTTCATAGCATTTTGGGGAGAATTAGATTAGATAACCAGTATAAAACACCTCACGCTGAACTGGCACATAGAAAATGCTCCATAGATGTTAGGTCCCTATCCTGCCCTCATTCCACAGAACACTGTGAAACATCCATGGGCTTTGGAGTCAAAGAGACCAGGGTTTGAACACTGGCTCGTCACTTATTTGCTGGGATGTCTCTGAGTGTCATTTTATGTATGAGGATGTCCGTTCCTGGGGTGACTTGCCTGTCTATTCCTCTTTGAGGGTTCTTTCCCATACCAAACTAAGATTTAAAAAAGGGAAGAGAGAAAGCATCTTTGTTACAAAGAGGAAGAAAAATTCAGTCCGTTTGCCTACCAGAGCATTTGATTTATATCGTGGGAAATGGCCAACATGAGCAGGTGATTGGATCGTCTTGTGCATGTTTCACTCAGAAGTTGGGAATAAAAGAGCTGTTTTCTTCATCCCCTTCACCTAAGCACAGCACTTGAAGCCTCTTCTCTGTCTCATCCAAAGATAGCCACTGGCTCCACCAAGGAAAATATTGGTGACCCCAATTAATGATGAGGACTTGGAAGAAAGAGGAGAGAAGGCATCCAGAGGAAAGGGATTGCCCAATAGCTGAGGATGTGGTATGGACTGAGAGGTGGCTTAGGGGAAAATCTCTGTGCATGCGTGATAGAAAGACATCCTTCCCTCTAGTGTTAAAAGAGAGAACACAGTGAAGAGGTCGTGTATTGGATGGTAATACTACTACCCTCTTTCTCCACTCTGTTCTCCTTCTTTAAACTCTAAAATTTAAGATCTAAGTACTGAGAATACTATGGTGCCACTCTACCCACCCAGCCACCAACCACTTCTGTTTGTAATTGTGACTGGTTTATACTGAATGAGCTAAATTTGGTGGTATAAAACCTTCTGGCCAACTCCATGTTTTGGTAAATTTAGTAATTATGATCCCCCTGACCACACTGCAAATGCTTCCCTCTACCTGGAATGTTTTCTTATCTTCCTTCCCTTGGTGAACTCTTACTTATCCCTCCAAAGTCAGATCAGGCGTCATCTCCAGGAAACGTTCCATGATCCTACTGGAGTTTCCATAATACAGCTCTACCCTGTGGCTATGTAAATATGTTAGAGTATCTACTGGTAGACACATTCATCTTTTTATTCCTTTTTATCTAGTCTCGGCCCTGCCAAATAAATAGTTGCTCTATGACAATTGTATTTATTGCCCTTCTTATCTTTGGTAAAAAATGATAGTACAGGCATCTCCAGTTATGCATATTTGCAGATCAGATTCCCTGGGAAGCAGACTCTGAAATGGGGTTTTATGTGCAGGAAATTAACTGGGGAGAGCTGTCAGGATCAATACCTCTGGAGTAATGAACAAAGCAAGAATGTGGCAGAGGAAGAAGTTGGGAGATAAGACTGACACAACAGAGGCCTAGGCTAATCCCTTTGGAGCAGAAATGGCCCTGCAGACTTGTCCTGAGTTGTCATGAATTGGAGCAAGAGACCAGGCCTTCTCACCAAGCCTTTTCAGTCAAAACATGCAGACTACACTGAGAAGGGGCATGATCTTGAGTGCAGAGGCTGTCTTCAGCTAAGGATTGTGTGAGCTATTAACCATTATAGCCTCTGCAACTGAGGGAGTGCAAGGGGAGGGAAATGGGATGGCACACGCCTGTGTCCATCACAGTTCACACCTGGTACTGCTTGAGTCCACATGCTTCCAATAAAGGGGCTTTCCTGAATAGCAAACATGAGTATGCTCTTCCTTAAAAGGTCTATACCCAAACATGGGTAAATACCTTGGCATTCTGGTTTATACATCAGTTTTTTATTATCTTGGTGAGCATGAGTTTTGCCCAGGTAGGGTTCTGAACCTAAAATGTAAGAACCAGATTTTGAATCTTAGCCTGCTAAGATATTTGGAAGCCCTCTTCATTTAGCTATCACTCTATAAATATGGCATTTCTTGAGCAATAGAAACTTCTTAGAAATATACTCGTCTGCAAGAAAATTTAAAATGAATATACACACAAAAAACCTGAGACTGTAAGTTTTGTTGTTTCAACCCATGCAAAATAGATCCTGGACTAGGGACCCCCTTCTATCCTTGTCCCTGAAAGTACTTAGCAAAGTCCTGTCTGAACATCTCCTTCATTGACATCTCTCTTTGAATGTAAAAGTTTAAAAACCAAAGATGACCAAAGCAAGTAAAACTTTGTGAATTTGGAAATGCAACCTCTTAGGTCTGAGGGGGTAGTTTGAGAGCACTGAAGTTTCAGTGGATGGTGAGAGAAGCAAAGAGGATTAAACCAAGTTTCTGCTTAAGTCTTTAGTGAAATTAGAGTTGGCACAGTTTTCTTTGACTCTGAATCTGAGGCGTATTTTGAAAACAAGGTGGGGCCACTGCCAAGAATAACCTGCCCTTTGACCAGTGCTTATAAAGTAACTTAGTAAGTTTTTGCAAATGTCAGGACTTACAGTCTCAGATGGGCTTCCTACTGTTATGGGTTGAATTATATTCCCACAAAAAATGTATATGTCGAAGTCCTAACCCTCAGTACCTCAGAACCTGACCTTATTTGGAGAAGGGGTCTTTACAGAGGTGATCAAGCTAAAATGAGGTCATTAGGGGATACTCTAGTCCAATATGACTGATGTCCTTATAAAAATCTTGGAAATTTGGAGACAGACACATGGAGAGAATGCCAAATGAACATGAAAGTGGCTGTCCACAGGCCAACAAGAGAGGCCTGGAATACATCCTTCCCTCAAGGCCTCAGAAGGAACCATCCTTGCCAACACCTTGGTTTGGGACTTCTAGTCTCACTCGGTTTGTGGCATTTTGTTACTAGCAAACTAGTACCTGAATGCCTCTTTTCCATTTGTCACAGAGGTAATTATAAACTATGGGATGTGTCTTCTGGTAGCAGGTAACAGAGAGACCATAAGTGAATCTAGTTGAAGCTAGTTTAAGTGAAAAGTGGGAATTTGTTATAAGGGCAGATGGTCTTCTTAGAAACCCAAAGGCATCATATCATCTGCAAAGAGTGAGAGTTTCATTTCTTCTTTACAGATTCGGATGCCTTTTATTTCTTTTTGTTGTCTGATTGCTGTGGCTAGGACTTCTAATGCTATGTTGAATAGCAGTGGTGATAGTGGACATCCCTGCTGTGTTCCTGACCTTAGGGGGAAAGCTCTCAGCTTTTCCCCATTGAGAATGATATTCGCTGTGGGTTTTTCATAGATGGCTTTTATGATATTGAGGTATGTACCCTCTATCCCTATACTCTGAAGAGTTTTGATCAAGAAAGGATGCTGTACTTTGTCAAATGCTTTTTCTGCACCTATTGAGATGATCATATGGTTCTTGTTCTTTCTTTTATTAATGTATTGTATCACATTGATTGATTTGCGGATGTTGAACCAACCTTGCAGCCCAGGGATAAATCCCACTTGATTGGATTGAATAATGCTTTTAATGTACTGTTGGATCCTATTGGCTAGTATTTTGGTGAGAATTTTTTTTTTAAAGATTTTATTTATTTATTTGAGAGAGAGAGAGAATGAGAGATAGAGAGCATGAGAGGGAAGAGGGTCCGAGGGAGAAGCAGACTCCCTGCTGAGCAGGGAGCCCGATGCGGGACTCGATCCCGGGACTCCAGGATCATGACCTGAGCTGAAGGCAGTCGCTTAACCAACTGAGCCACCCAGGCACCCGGTGAGAATTTTTGAATCCATGTTCATCAAGGATATTGGTCTGTAATTCTTTTTGATGGGGTCTTTGTCTGGTTTGGGGATTAACATAACATAATAATAATAATAAAAAAGAAACCCAAAGGCAAAGATCTGGGCCCCGGAGACAGACTAGAACCAATGGCTCACTTATTATGAAGGCTGGTTCTATCTCTGCAGAGGGACTGGCTTTGAGTTTCCAGACCTTGTAGCAGGACAGATAGATAGGTTCCCAAGTTTACATAGTTAAGGTCCAGTTACCAGAGAATGACCAAAATCTCATAGTACCAAACCAGAGGGAGGGACACTAGCTCAGCTGTGGTCACTGGTTTTACTTCTGCTGTCCCTGCTTCAGACCAGTCACATACCAGCATTGCTGCTGCAAGTGGGTTATGGAGGAAAGGGCTTAATTTCTTAAGACTGCTATAACAAATTACTACAAACTGGGTGGCTTAAAACAACAGAAATTTACTCTCTTGCAGTCCTAGAGGCTTGAAGTCCAAGATCAAGGTGTCATGCTCTCTCTGAAGGCCTTAGGGAAGAATCCTTCCTTACCTCTTCCTAGCTTCTGTGGCGACTAGCAATCCTTGGCATTGTTTGGTTTGTAGCTACCTCACTCCAATCTCCGCCTGTGTTTTTACATGCTGTTCCCCTCTCTGTCTCTGTGTTCAAATTTCCCTCTTTTTATAAGGATACCAGTCATTGTATTAGGGCCCACCCTAATCCGGTATGATGTCATTTTAACTTATATTCGCAGAGACCCTAGTTGCAAATAAGGTCACAGACACACATACTGGGGCTTAGGACTTGAACATATTTTTTTGGGGAACACAGTTCAACACACAATAGATGAGCAATCCAATCGGTATCCACTACACAAAATTCACTTTTATTAGTTCCTGCCGCCTTTGACTTTTCTGTCTCCTCGGATTAACTAGACCTTCTTGTGCCAACAGCCTGACTTCTCAACCCCACTGTCTGTTAGCATACATCATCAGTCATCTCTTTTGTCCTCTCCCTCT
The DNA here is from genome assembly GCF_003265705.2 of Callorhinus ursinus. Lineage (NCBI taxonomy): Eukaryota > Metazoa > Chordata > Mammalia > Carnivora > Otariidae > Callorhinus > Callorhinus ursinus. Next base: position 8,645,338 of record NW_027397076.1, read on the forward strand.
TATCTCTGAAGAAGGGTCTGGATAGGGTTATTGGATAAAATACAGGACACACAACTGAATTTGAATTTCAGCTAAACAGTGGCTAATTTTATAGTGTAAGTATGTCCCAAATATTGCATTGGAGACTTGAATTTGCATTTGCTAAATCTAGCAACCAACATTCTTCACTTAAAGACCTGGAAGTGTTCTAGATGAAGCATGTGTTCTCCAGGATGCCATCACACCAAAATATCTATACCTGACCTGTTTTATTCAGTTAAGTTACCTGTCTGTTGCCTGTTGGCATTTCAGTTTGCAACACCTAGTTTAGAGATAGAAGCCAGTTAGAAGATGAAAATTGGGTGGAAGATGACCAGTGACTGAACTAAGGCAAAAATACAGAGATGAAGAGGAGAGGGGTGGATTTGAGAACCATTAGGATGCAGAATAAAGTATTTGATGCCTGTTTGAATGACCAGTTTCATCAAGTGGGCTACCAAATAAAGTCAGTCAATGGAGATATTAATACAGGAGGAAATGAGGTTGTGGGGTAAGGTGGTATCTTTGTACTTAGTCATTTGGGGTTTGGGGTGTCTAGATGGTTGGATGTGGAATGCTCAGGAAGGATGGAGGGGCTGCAGATATAAATTTAGAATCTTAAACGTGTATTAAGATATGAAAGTTGATATAGGAAGGTAGTTGGGATTTCCTAAAGAGAAACTATGGTGTTAGAAGAAAAGGAAATCCTGTGGAAGACCAATATTTCACTAGTATTTAAAGTAACAGTAGAGAGAATCCAGCAAGAAAACAGACATGGTTAGGAAGTAGATGAACCAAGTAAGAAGATAGACAGACATGTTTGTGCATTGTATGAAATAAGAAAATAGTGGGATAGAACCTAAATATTCATCAATAGGGCATTGGCCAAATATATTTTACAATGAGCATACAATGAAATACTGGCAGCTGTGCAAAGAGTAAGGAAGCTTCTCTGTTCTGATATGGAGGAATCTCAAAGACATGTTATGTTGTTAAGTGAAGAAAGAAAGATACAGAGGGACATCTATAGTATGTTGTGAATATAGGAGAGGGGAGGGAAGAGGGGAAATACATACTGGTATTCACTTGTATATAAAGAAAAACAATCTCTGGAATGCGATACAAGGAGCTAGTATACGAGTGGTCATTTATGGGGGGAAGGTAGGAACTAGTTAGATGAGAGGGCAGGGGTGCCTGGGTGGCTCAGTTGGTTAAGTGTCTGCCTTTGGCTCAGGTCATAATCCCAGGTTCCCTGTGTCTAACTCCCTACTCAGCAGGGAGTCAGCTTCTCCCTCTCCCTCTGTGTGCTCTCTCTCTCTCTCTCTTTCAAATAAATAAATCTTAAAAGAAAAAACTAAAAAAAAGATGAGGGGGCAGAGGTGGGATAGAAAATTTTGACTGTAATCATTTTTAGACTCAGAATCTTCGATTAGGTGAATGTAAAATGATATATATAATCTATTTGAAATGTTAAATAAACTGAAGGAAGCAAATAAGGAGGGAAGAAAGAGGGGAGGGAAGGAGGGAAGGAAGGGACATGTTTAGATTCCACCAAGTTCTACCACAGGGTACCAGGAAGGCCATTTGGCTCAGGACATTCAGGAAGGGTCTCAAAATCACATCTCCAAAGGAAATTTTACCCACATTCACCACGATTACATTTATCAGCAACTTTATAGATTTTATTTATTTATTTATTTATTTATTTATTTATTTATTTATTTGACACAGATTGAGAGAGAGATAGAGGGAACACAAGCACGGAGGAACTAGACAGGGAGAAGCAGGAAGCAGGCCCCCTGCTGAGCAGGGAGCCCGATGTGGGACTTGATCCCAGGACCCTGGGATCATGACCTCAGCCGAAGGCAGATGCTTGACTACTGAGCCACCCAGGTGCCCCTTATCAGCAACTTTAAACTTGTGTCCCATCATCAAGTATATTTTGAAGTAATGTTTTTATAAATACTTTAGTTGCCCTTTAGATAGCACAATCTGTACACTATATTATGTTTTGTTTAAAAATTAACTTGTTAGGGGTGCCTGGGTGGTTCAGTTGGTTAAGCATCCAACTCTTATTTTTATTATGTTATTTTTATTATGTTATGTTAGTTACCATACAGTACATCATTAGTGTGGGTTTTTTTTTTCTTGCATTTTAAATGTAAATTGGTGGTTCACTTTTTTAAAAAATTTTATTTTATTATGTTAAGTTAGTCACCATACATTACATCATTAGTTTTTGATGTAATATTCCATGATTCATTGTTTGCATATAACACCCAGTGCTCCATGCAATACATGTCCTCCTTAATAGTCCATCACTGGGCTAACTCATTCCCCCCACCCCCCTCCCCTCTAAAACCCTCAGTTTGTTTCTCGGAGTCCATAGTCTCTCATGGTTGTCTCTCCCTCTGATTTCCCCCCCTTCATTTTTCCCTTCCTTCTCCTAATGTCCTCCATGCTATTCTTTATGTTCCACAAATAAGTGAAGCCATATGATAATTGATTTTCTCTGCTTGACTTATTTCACTTAGCATAATCTCCTCCAGTTCCATCCATATTGATGCAAGAGTTGGATATTCATCCTTTCTGATGGCTGAGTAATATTCCACTGTATATATGGACCACATCTTCTTTATCCATTCATCTGTTGAAGGGCATCTCGGCTCTTTCTACAGTTTGGCTATTGTGGACATTGCTGCTCTGAAAATTGGGGTGCAGATGCCCCTTCGTTTCACTACATCTGTATCTTTGGGGTAAATAGCCAGTAGTGCAAATGCTGGGTCATAGGGTAGCTCTATTTTTAAATTTTTGAGGAACCTCCACAGTTTTCCAAAGTGGCTGTACCAACTTGCGTTCCCACCAACAGTGTAAGAGGGTTCCCCTTTCTCCACAATCTCGCCAACATTTGTTGTTTCTTGCCATGTCAATTTTTGCCATTCTAACTGGTGTAAGATGGTATCTCAATGTGGTTTTGATTTGAATTTCCCTGATGGCTAATGATGAACATTTTTTCATGTGTCTGTTAGCCATTTTATGTCTTCTTTGGAGAAGTGTCTCTTCATGTCTTCTGCTCATTTTTTGACTTATTTGTTTTTTGGGTGTTGAGTTTGAGAAGTTCTTTATAGATCTGGGATACCAGCCCTTTATCTGTAGTGTCATTTGCAAATATCTTCTCCCATTCCGTGGGTTGCCTCTTTGTTTTGTTGACTGTTTCCTTTGCTGTGCAGAAGCTTTTTATCCTGATGAAGTCCCAAAAGTTCATTTTCGCTTTTGTTTCCCTTGCCTTTGGAGATGTATCTTGAAAGAAGTTGCTGTGGCCGATGTCAAAGAGGTAACTATCTATGTTCTTCTCTAGGACTTTGATGGATTCCTGCCTCACATTGAGGTCTTTAATCCATTTAAAGTTTATCATTGTGTATTGTGTAAGCAAATAGTTGAGTTTCATTTTTCTGTATTAAGCATCCAACTCTTGATTTTGGCTCAGGTCATGATCTCAGGGTTGTGAGAGCCCCACGTTGGGCTCTGTGCTGTGAGTGGAGCCTGCTTGGGATTCTCTCTCTCTCTCTCTCTCTCCCCCTCTGCCCCTCCCCACTGCTCATGCTTTCTCTCTCTTTCCCCCTCTCCCTCTAAAAAAAAAAAAGCTAAAATAAAAAGAAAATAAAAATTAACTTGTTAAATTACTAATTTGTAAATATTTAAGAAGACCTGCATATCAAGTAGCCATGTGTTTGCATTTCTTTATTTTATAGAGTTGGGAACTTTCAGAAATAATAATGGCCTGGACTTCTTTCTATGTGTTCCAGCATCAGACCTGACCTGTTTGAGTTAATAACTCTACTCAGGAAAGCAGTCTTGGGTCTTCCATAACTTAAATAATTTTTTTCATAGGATCTCAAACCAAATCTGGCTCATTAATTTTTATGTCTGGATTGTTATATAAAGGTGTGTTTTTGCAAACTGTGCTTAATTTGAATTGTGAGGTTTTTCTTCCTAATCCAATTGAAAGGGACTGTATATATTTAAGTTCTGGATCCTCACTAGTTAGAAGAGAGTTCAGGATTTCAGATTGTGCTTCTTCCACAGGATGTAGATGTATATTTATTAAAACACACATGGCTATACATAGATTCAGTCATCTCTTTGTAAGAAGGGTCCAGTATAAGTGGAAACTTTGCTTCTACTCTTCTTGTGAGGCAGTATGGCTTAGTGGTTAGGGGCACTGACTCCAGAACCAGACCATCTGGGCTAAATTCAGTCAGCTACTCCAACTATAAGTTGGCAATCTGGGGCAAGTTAGTTAATTGTTATGAGTCTCTATATTCCCATCTGTAGAGTGAGTATAATAATAGTTGTTCCTATTAATTGTTATACCTACCTTATAGGGCTATTGCAAGGGTAAGAAAAAAGTAAAAAAACAAAAAATGTAGTAACTTCAAGCACTTAGAACAGGGTCTGGCATATAATAGAGACTATGTAAGTGTTAGCTATTATCATCCTTTTAGAGTCCTAATAGGACTGGCAGTTTTCATGTTTAGTTCATATTTGAGTAAACAACACATGATATCCTGGATGCCTAGATATATCAGGTACTATGCTAGCCTTTGAGCAACAACAAAACACAATACCCATTTTCCATTTCCTTAAAAAAAAAAAAAGCACAACTCAAACACACAAATCTAAAAAAACTTTGTAGCTGGGGTTGTAGAGGTCCTTTTATCTAAAGCAGGAATCCTGGGAGTATGACCATGCTCTGTAACTTAGAACGCTGTCACTTTGCAAGAATGAATAATATGGGGTGTGTATTGAGGTCCCCAATGCCAGCTCTTCCTGAATATGCATCTATACAGTAGTCTGCACTGCCAGCATTGGCAGGGTGTGGTGACATCAAGATGGGGCTTGGTATGGGGACACACAGTTCCTGGAATTTGCCCTGTTGGCCTCTCATAGGGTGGCTTCTGCCCTGCTTTCCAAAAATTTTCCTCCAGCTAGTCTAAAGCTGAGATAATGAGGCTACAAATTATTTACTTTGAAAATTCGGACTCTATTCTGGTTAAATCTTTTGTACACGTTGTTAAGTCACTTGCATTATTAGCAGGGCTGAGAGGCTCCTACAGCGCATTCTTTTTCATTTTATTTAAAAGGAATTCATGGGGTTTTTTCACTTTGCATTAAGGATGAGCATGTGGAAGGGGAAAAGTGGGGTAAGAGAATTAACATTTACTTAGCATTTCAATTTAATGTGCCTGATAGAGATTTTCCAGTTAAAAGCATGCTGACCACAATGTCTTGTCTTCCCTTTACCTCTTAAAAGGAGAGAAAGAACCTTTTTAAGGGTCAATGGGGATAAGGGACCAATGGCCTATCATAGTTCTAACATCAATTATTGTTTTATAGGGTGTCTTCTTTCATAGAAGCATCTACCATCACTTGGGAGGAGGGCCGTAATGGTTAGATTGACCTGTACAAACATTGGCTTTCAGACCTGATGATGTTTCTGGACTTAAGGGTTCTTCTTCCTAGAGGTCTTCCAGGCTATTATCTATAGCTGTCAGTGCATTCTCCAAATAGGTCCTAGTTCTCCTTGATGCATTACAGATCTCATTTCTCCCTGCAGTTCATGGATACTTCAAGTCAGAGGCTGCAGAAATTTACTTGATAAAGGACTACAGATTAACAGCAACCATATGCTAGTAGTGGAGTGTATTAAATGCACATTTAACTTGCTTGAGAGAGAGTACAAATTGGAAACATGCCCAAATTTGCCATGGTTGGTCTCTATCATGGCTTCTTCTCAGGCTGCCCTCAGTTCTATTACCTCTGGAAATCTTGGGGGCTTTAAAAAAATTACCATTAGATCCCTTCTCCTCTTAAGTTTCATAGAGTGGTCAGTCTGTTAGGGGTGTGTGTGTGTGTGTGTGTGTGTGTGTGAATCTCTGTCATGAATTCTTCCCCAGGTGGGTTGAGTTGAACCTTATTCCAACTCCATTGTTTTACCATCATCAGAATCCCAGTGGGAGGTCTCCATTCCTGAATGAACTAAAACTCTTTCCGTGCTGGCAATGGCAGGCACCCTACATATTCTCCAGTTTATTATTATGAAAGAACATAAATGTGCATTCTTATCAGTATTTTACCTATCTATACCTGAGCTCATAAAAATGACATCTAGGAATCGGAAATTTTGTTTTTCTTAAACGGGCTTATAAGTGCACTAGGAGTATATCATATTCTAAGTAAATACTTTCTAGATGCAATTTTAGATATCAATTATGGATTTTCTTTCATGTGCAAAAATTAAAGCGTTGATTACACACTAGCAGAAATAATAAAAGCTCTTTATCAAACACTTAGAAAGCACTTATATGTCCTAGACATTGTTATAAATTGCTTTATAATAACTCATTTCAACTGTATCACAATCTTATGAGCACCTACTATGTGATTGTAAAGCACTGTACTTTACTGCATTCTTAGTCTCACAATAATCCTTGAAGGTACCTAGTATTATTCCCAATGTTGTGACCACTCCTCAGAAACAAAGGGACCCCAACCCCAAATTGGGTTTGCATGTCAAGACTGATAATGGCACTTATATAGCAAGAGGGTATGAAAAAGTTTATTACATAATGAGGCTTTCTGGGGAAAGCAGGGTGGCTCCCAAGGAGATGGCTTGAGAGAGAGCATGGAAATGGGACTGGCTCAGGTGTTTCGTTTCGTTTCGTTTCATTTTGTTTTGGTAGTTGGGGGATTGGGCTAGGGTGAGGGTTTAGGGAACTTTGAACTTCCCATCAACATCAAAAGAGGGAGCATCTTGGCATTCTTACCAGTCCTCCCAGATGTAGGGAAAAGGGGTGAGGCTTAAAAGCTCTCAGTAGTCAAACTTCAAAAAATGGAGTCAGATTATGTTTATACTGGTTTTACCAATGAAGAAACTGAGATTCTATGATATTATGTTTTGAACTAGACATGACCTTAGATCAATCTTTCTGTGTATAATTTATTCCACATTGTTCTGTGGTCACATACTAGGTACCCATCTTGAAAATACACACCCCTGATCATTGTAGGGCAGTGAGAGACATAGGAAAGCCAAAACACATTGCAAATCTATCTATAACAGAGAGACTGGAAAAATAATGTAGCTTGGCATGGTGGAAGGAGCATGGCCTTTTCAGTTAGGTTATTGTTTGGCTTTGCCTTGCTTTGCTTTGGATTTGTTCATCTTGCTGAGTCTTAGTGATACAGAATACCTCCAGTGACATGGAACTTTATGAGGTATCCCATTCCATTTTAGGGAGTTTTGTTGGAAATTTCTTTCTTACATAATGGTATTTTGCTACATTAAGTTTGGTCTATATATGCATTCTTTGAACACTGGCATATCAAGACAGGTTGTCAGGAATTCTAAAGTATGACTATAACTGGCCATCTGGAGAAAATATTAAAGAGGACTTTGGGTAGTAGAGTGTGGATATAGGGACAGTAAGATCAAACTCAACAACAGGTGAGAGGAAGGCCATCCTCAGCCTTTTGGAAATCTAAAAGACACTGGAAACTACCCCAAGTGAGGAGAAAGTTGCAGTACCTAGGACATTCATTGATTACTAGCAATAGTTTTAGTACAACACATTTGCTATTCAAATGTTGCTTCAGCCCTGTCCCAGGAGAGCTTAATTCCCAGACTGGCTCTATAGCCTACAATTTTACAAGCCCAAAAGTAAATGTCTCTTTTGTAATTGTTCTGGCAAAAGTCCCAGGGCTGACTCTTCATTGATCCAAATTGGGTCATTACCCACATACCTGTCCATCAACCAATCACTGTTTTTAATCACAAAACAATCACTCTTATCTGTTAGGCCTGAGTCACTCATTTGTGCACCCCTGGGGTGTCGTAGTCAGCTTACCTGAACTGCATCCATTGAGAGCATGGGAGAGTAGATACCCATGAAAACTGAACTGTTGCCCAAACAGTGAGAAAGTGATGCTGGGCAGGCATGACAGCAGATGCTCATGACAGGTCTGCAAAGAGTGACTTGACTCAGTTTTCATGTATTTCTAATTGTGTGAGAACTCAGCATCTTCCTCAAGGGTAGCATTCACTTGGGCTATGATGCAAATGGGGGCCCTGGATTTTTGCAGTGCTTTGCTCTTCTTCCTCTCTCCCTGCTACGACTATTTCTTCAGCTTCTGGTCTTAATAGGTTTTCAATAGATGGAGGAGAGATAGGACTCAAAGCACAGGCTTCCACAGAGATACTGATACTGGGAGTTCAGGTAAGTCACACTCTTAAAGAGTCCAGTGCCTAGAACCTAGGGCCACAGTCTTTATGCTGTTGATTCAGACCTTCTAGCACATGCACATGCTTTCTCTATGACAGAGAAAACTGCTACTAACTATATCTTCAGAGTTGTTTCATATTTATCATAGGTCATGTGTGCCTCTGATAATAATAGTAATTGTCATTTAATGAATGCTTACAAATGAGTTTTTGGAACATTGCCTATTTATAAACTGGGAATTGCCTGTGAATTTGGAAATGTGTGTCAGCATTAACCTGACTAGACATGCTATTTTGGTCATAAACCAATAGGGTTTTATTTTTTTATCCCTGTGTTTGACTGACATTAATTCCTTTGCTGTAAACCACTCAACTATAGATACAGAAGTCTTCTTTCTCTGTTCCTTCACATAACCTCTAAAGGGTAACATTTGAACTGGAGGAAAAATGGAGGTAAAGGTAGAATTTATAAGCTAAAGGGAAACATTATGTGTTCTGTTTATCCTATGGTATATAATGTACTGTATAAAATATAAAAAATCACACACACATTATTTATAACTTTCTTTCTTTCCAAGTGTTAAGTTTGTGGTGTATCTGTGATTTTAACCAATTTATCTTGCCTTCTCTGATATATGTCAGGGGAATCCAAATAGATGACAAGTGTAAAGTCAATTTAAAGTGCTTAATGGAAAAAAATAAAGTTCAGGGAGTACTTGACTATCAGTATCTTAGAGCAAAATTTTGCTCCACGGTTTATTATATGTCTTTGATTTCTCAAGGTTTCAGAAGTACAGAGGTATCATTACAGAGGTATAATTACAAGGTATCAAAACCAAGTTTTCCACATTTGTTTTAATTTTCTATGCATCATTTCCAAGCTCCTTGACCTTCTAGACCCCCTAGGCCATTGTTTCTTTTTTTATTTAAATTCAATTAGCCAAAATATAGTATATCATTGGTTTCAGATATAGTGTGCAATAATTCATCAGTTGCATATAACACCTAGCGCTCATCACGTGCCCTCCTTAATGCCCATCACCAGTTACCCCATCCCTCCACCAACCTCCCTCTCAGCAACCCTCAGTTTGTTTCCCAGAGTCCAGAGTTTCTCATGGTTTCTCTCTGATTTCTTCCCATTCAGTTTTCTTTCTTCCCTTATGATACTCTGCACTGTTTCTTATATTTCACACGAGTGAAACAATATGATAATTGTCTTTCTCTGATTGACCTATTTCACTTAGCATAATATCCTCCATCCACGTTGATGTAATTGATAGGTATTCATCCTTTCTGATGGCTGAGTAATATTCCATTGTGTATACATATACATACCACATCTTCTTTATCCATTCATCTGTCAAAGGACATCTCAGTTCCTTCCACAGTTTGTCTATTGTGGACATTGCTGCTATGAAATTTGGGGTGCAGGTGCCCCTTCGTTTCACTACATCTGTATCTTTGGGGTAAATACCTAGTAGTGCAATTGCTGAGTCATAGGGTAGCTCTATTTTTAACTTCTTGAGGAATCTCCATACTGTTTTCCAGAGTGACTATACCAGCTTGCATTCCCACCAACAGTGTAAGAGGGTTCCCCTTTCTCTACATTTGTTGTTTCCTCTGTTGTTAATTTTAGCCATTCTGACTGGTGTGAGGTGGTATCTCATGGTGGTTTTGATTTGTATTTCCCTGATGCTGAGTGATGTGAAGCATTTTCTCATGTGTCTGTTGGCCATTTGTATGTCTTCTTTGGAGAAATGCCTATTCATGTCTTCTGCCCATTTCTTGACTGGATTACTTGTTTCTTGGGTGTTGAGTTTGATAAGTTCTTGATAGATCTTGGATACTAGCTCTTTATCTGATATGTCATTTACAAATATCTTCTCCCATTCCATAGGTTGCCTTTTAGTTTTGTTGACTGTTTCCTTTGCTGTGCAGAAGCTTGTTATCTTGATGAAGTCCCAGCAGTTCATTTTTGCTTTTGTTTCCCTTGCCTTTGGAGACCTGTCTAGCAAGAAGTTGCTGTGGCCAAGGTGGAAGAGGTTGCTGCCTGTGTTCTACTCTAGGATTTTGATGGCTTCCTGTCTCATATTTAGGTCTTTCAACCATTTTGGGTCTATTTTTGTGTGTGGTGTAAGGAAATGGTCCAGTTTCATTCTTCTGCATGTGGCTGTCCAATTTTCCCAACACCATTTGCTGAAGAGACTGTCTTTTTTCGATTGGATATTCTTTCCTGCTTTGTCAAAACTGAGTTGACCATGGAGTCGAGGATCCATTTCTGGGTTCTCTATTCTGTTCCATTGATCTGTGCATCTGTTTTTGTGCCAGTTACCATACTGTCTTGATGATGACAGCTTTGTAATAGAGCTTGAAGTCCGGAATTGTGATGCCGCCAGCTTTGCTTTTCTTTTTCAACATTCCTCTGGCTGTTCAGGGTCTTTTCTGGTTCCATACAAATTTTAGGATTATTTGTTCTAGCTCTGTGACAAAAGTTGATGGTATTTTGATAGGGATTGCTTTGAATGTGTAGATTGCTCTGGGTAGCATAGACATTTTCACAATATTTGTTCCTCCAATCCATGAGCATGGAATGTTTTTCTATCTCTTTGTGTCTTCCTCAATTTCTTTCATAAGTGTTCTGTAGTTTTTAGAGTATGGATCCTTTAGCTCTGGTTAGGTTTATTCCTAGGTATCTTATGGTTTTTGGTGCAATTGTAAATGGGATTGATTCCTTAATTTCTCTTTCTTCAGTCTCATTGTTAGTGTATAGAAATGCAACTGATTTCTGTGCATTGATTTTGTATCCTGCCACATTGCTGAATTCCTATATGAGTTCTAGCAATTTTGGGGTAGAGTCTTTCAGGTTTTCCACATAGAGTATCATGTCATCTGTGAAGAGTGAGAATTTGACTACTTCTTTGCCAATTTGAATGCCTTTGATTTCTTTTTGTTGTCTGATTGCTGAGGCTAGGACTTCTAATACTGTGTTGAACAATGGTGGTGAGAGTGGGCATCCCTGTTGTGTTCCTGACCTCAGGGAAAAGGCTTGCAGTTTTTCTTCCATGAGAATGATATGATATTGAGTTATGTTCCCTCTATCCCTACACTGTGGAGAGTTTTAATCATGAAAAGATGCTGTATTTTGTCAAATGCTTCTTTTACATCAATTCATTCTTAATGAATACTTATACCAGCTGTGAATATATGCCAGGGCAAACAAGCTAATATATTGGTGCCCCTTCAAACTGATATTATTTAAATTTGTATTCAATTCTCTAGTCAAGCTTTCAGAGGAGACCCCAACCCTGGCTGACACTTGATTGCAGCCTTGTGTGAAATCATGAAGTAGAGTACCAAGGTAAGTCATGCCTGGATTCCTGACTCACAGAAACAGAGAGATAATAAACATGTGTTATTTTAAGCCACTACATTTGTGGTAATTTGTTACACAGCAATAGATTAATAAAGTACTGAGCAGAAAAGTTTGCCTATACCTAGCCAAAACTTCCAGTGTTAACTAGAAACCACCCTTTTTACAAGATAATTTGACAATCAACTGTGTGAACTGAACATATCCTTCAGAGACATTACCTCTTGTACTGGTCAGAACTCTTTGGGCTGCAAGCAACTGGAACCATGTAAAAAAAATGAGACTTATTGGCTTATGTACCTGAGTGTCAAAGGGTATACCAAGCACCCTCAAACTCAAATCTACTAAAGAGGACTATAATTGACTCTTTTGGGGATATATGCCAATATTGGACCAATCACTGTGACTAGATAGATAGGGTACTCTAAGTAGGTGGCTTGAGTTGCATGTGTACACCTGTAGTGGGGAAGTGTGGGGGAAGGGACATTGCATCTGAAGGGCTCATCATGTAATAATAGATAGTTATCCAAAGGAAAATTGAAATTTCACTTCTAGAAGAGCAAGAAGGTATATAGGGCAGGCAAAAGAGCAGATATTTCTACCATACTACCTTCTAGCCAGTATGTTATGAAAATACTGCTTCCAAATACATGCAAACACTTCTAAGAGAAATTCTGGTAAATATGGAATATTAGAGTTCTATAGTTTCAGTGATTTTTTTAAAAAAAACTTTTTTACTAAACTATAACATGAATTGTAATATGCACATATCATAAGAGTACAGATGGGTGAATTTTCATAAACTGAGTGTACCCTTATAACCAACACCCCATCCAGAAATATTACCATTATCACAAAAGCCCTGCGGCATGCTCTTTTTCAGTCATTATTCACATTCCCCTTCCCCTGTCAAGAATAACCACTGTCCCAGGGGCGCCTGGGTGGCCCAGTTGGTTGAACGACCGACTTCTGGTTTTGGCTCAGGTCATGATCTCATGGGTCATGTGATAGAGCCCCATGTGGAGCCCCAGTGGAGCCCCATATGGAGCCCCGTTCAGGCTTCACTCCACTTGGAATCTGCTTGGGATTTTTTCCCTCTTCCTCTCCCTCCCCCTCTATCCCCCCAACCCACCTGCTCATGTGTGCTCTCTCTCTCTCTCAAATAAATAAATAAATCTTAAAAAAAAGAACCACTGTCCACTTCTAACAACATTGATTAGTTTTGCCTATTTTAATATTTTATATAAAAGGAACAATAGTATATGCTCTCTTTTGTGTTTGGCTTCTTTGCCCAACATTTTTTCTAAGATTCATCCATATTGCTATTATAGTTCTAAAATTTTCCTATTTCTGTATAGAATTCCATTGTGTGACTATATTACAATTTATTTATCCATTCTACTATTGATGGGCACTTGGGAAATTTCCATTTTAGGGCTACTATTTAGAGTACTGCTACAAACATGCTAGTGCATGTCTTTTCGTGAACACATGTATGAATTTTTGTTAGGTATATAAATAGTAGAATTGCATACATTAACATTAGGGCCAAACAGTTTTCCGAGAGGTTGTATCAATTTACATGCCCAATATTGGTGTATGTGGATTCCGGTTGCTGCAAATCTTTGCCAAGTCGTATTTTTCATCTTTTTCATTTTAGCCATTGTGGTGGGTTAGATGTAATATCACATTATGGTTTTAATTTCCAATTCACTGATAACTTATGAAGATGAACACTTTTTAATATGCTTATTAGCTATTTGGATATCTTCTTTTTTTAAGTAAGTCTTATGGCTATTGTCCCATCGTCTTTTTCTTTAATAATTTGTAGTTCTTTATATATTCTAGATATGTCATTTATCAAATGTAATTATTGCAAATATCATCTCCAACTTTATGCTGCTTTTTCATTCTTAACCAGGTCTTTTGTTGAACAAAATTCCCAATTTTAACATAATCTAAATTATCAATTTTTTCCTTTTGTGCTTGTGGGTTTTATGTTCTACTTAAGAAACTTTTCAAACTTAATTGCAGCAATGTTTTATCATATTTCTGATATTTTAGGAACCACAAATTTAGGTGACTTCTCATGAATAAAAGACATCAGTTTAGGTTGATATTTCAGTTACTTTTGAAAGGCCCTTGAGTTTTTTGTTTGAGGGTAGAGCCTAATTTAGCCAACAAATGTGTTTTGGGATGTTACATTTCAGTAAAATATTATTTTCACCTTATTTTTTGGAAGGTTACCTTTTTTAGTTCTCAAATTGGAAAGAAAACTCAGAATGTTGTTTACTTAACTTTATGACAGCTTGGCCTAAAGAAAACACCCATTTACTACAATGAGCTTTTGTCAGATGCTTTTTGGTAGCAAATCATTCACTCTCTCTGAGCCACAGTAACCTCTTCTGCAAATGTTGGGGAATAATTCCCACCATGTCAATATCACAGTGTTGTTATGAAAATAATAGCAGCAATAATAACAATAACAATAAGATGGTAAAATGCCTGCAATGTATCAACTCTTTATGGAGTAGCTACCATGGGAAGACACACTGACAAGAAGTTTGGCAAATAAGAGTGAGTATGACACAGAATTGGAGGTTTACTGCCCACCAAGAGTGACAGGAAAGTATCAAAAATGATTGCAATTATGGGGAAAAGATGGTCTCTTCCACAAATTGTGCTGATAAAACTGGACAACTACATGCAAAGGAATTAAACTGGACCATTTTCTTATGCCATACACAAAAATAAAGTCAAAATAGATTAAGGACCTAAATATGATACCTCAAACCATAAAATTCCTAGAAGAAAACATAGGCAGTATTTTTTTGACATTGGCCATGGAAACATATTTATAGATATGTTTTTGTTCCCTTCCCTTCAGGCAAGGGAAACAAAAGCAAAAATAAACTATTGGGACTAAACCAAAATAAAAAAGCTTTTGTGCAGTGAGGGAAACCATCAACAAAACAAAAAGGCAACGTACTGAGTGGGAGAAGATATTTTCAAATGATATATCTAGTAAGGGGTCAATATCCAAAATATATAAAGAACTTATACAAGTCAGTGCCCCCCCACCGCCAAAATTATCTGATTAAAAATAGCCAGAGGACCTGAATAGACATTTTTCCAAAGAAGATGTACAGATGACCAACAGACACATAAAAAGATGCTCAACATCAATAATCATTCTGGAAATGCAAATTATCATATGGTTTCACTCATATGTGGAATATAAGAAACAGCACAGAGGATCATAGGGGAAGGGACGGAAAACTGAATGGGAAGAAATCAGAGAGGGAGAAAAACCATGAGAGACTCTTAACTATAGGAAACAAGCTGAGGGTTACTGGAGGGGGTTGGGGGTGGGTATGGGGTAACTAGGTGATGAGCATTAAGGAAGGCACGTGATGTGATGAGCACTGGGTGTTATATGCAACTGATGAATTATTGAATGCTACATGTGAAACTAATGATGTACTATATGTTGGCTAATTGAATTTAAATTAAAAAAAAACCCACAATGAGATATCACCTCACACCTTTCAGAATGGCTAGTTTCAAAAAGATAAGAACTAACAAGTGTTGGCAGAGGATGTGGCGAAAAAGGAACTCTCATGCACTGTTAGTAAGAATGCAAATTGGTGCAGCCACTGTGGAAAACAGTGTGGGGGTTCCTCAAAAGATGAAAAATAGAATTACCACACAATCCAGTAATTCCATTACTGGATACTTACCCAAATATAACAAAAACACTAATTTGAAAAGATATATGCACCCCTATGTTTATTGCAACATCATTTACAATAGACGAGATATGGAAGCAACCCAAGTGTCCATCCATGGATGAATGGATAAAGAAGATGTGGTGTATTATATAGAATGGAATTTTTTAAAAAGGCATATAAAAAGCCATAAAAAAGCATGAAATCTTGAAAAAAACATGAAAGCATTTGCAACAAATGGATGGATCTAGAGGGTATAATGCTAAGTGAAATAAGTCAGTCAAAGACAAATACCATATGATTTCACTCATGTGAAATTTAAGGAACAAAACAAATGAACAAAGAAAAAGACAAACAAATATAAAAGCAGGCTCTTAAATATGCAGAACAAACTGGTGGCTGCGGGAGGGGAGGGGGGGGGGGGTGGGTGGGTGAAATAGATCAAGGGGATTAAGAGTACACTTATCTCAATGTATAGAATTGTTGAATAATTATATTATACACTTGAAATTAATATAAAATTGTAAATTATGCTTCAATAATAAAAAATACGTTAGAAAAAAAGCAGGAAAAGCTATATAGAGGAAGGGGTCAGTAATTTTGTTTTGTTTCACTTGCCAACAGCCTTCACTATTCTGTTGAGGTCTGTTCAAATATCTCCTTATTTCAATAAACACTGAGCTTTTTCAGGAAAAAAGATGATTCCATTTTTTTTTAATGGAGAAAGTTAATTTACCAGGAAGTAAACTCATTTGAATTTCTCTAGAGAAATCTTCTTATATACTTCTTCCCAAAGTATAGCAAAAGACTTTATAGAGTTACATGCAAATAAAACTAAGCCAAATATAGAACAAGATTCAGCAGTGGAATGAAAATCTTCAGTCTGACACTAACATTTGATACCTTACACAAATTTGTGGCTCTGTTTTGTTAGTTTCTGCTCAGAGCCTGGCTTTCTTGATTATTTTGGAAGGCTAACTACTTTTTAAAAGCCTGCTATTGATTAAAGCCATTTTGGAACACTCTGAGCAGACAGCCAGTTTACAAGGCCTATCAGAAAACCTGTCTGCTTACTTTTTAATGTTATTTTTAACCAAAAGTGGCATTAACCCTTCTTGGCATTGCCTCACTTTGAAAGACTTTAGACTGTGTCTGAAATCACAATCACCTTTCATGGAAGACTGTCATCCTCATGTAAGTTGTTTACATGGAAATGCCCTTGATGTAGGCTTGCCAGAGTTAGCTAATAAAAATACAGGATGCCCATTTAAATTTGAATTTCAGATAAATAACACATACTTTTTAATGTAAGTATGTTCCATGCTTATACTAAATTCAAATTTAACTGGGCATCTTGTAATTTATCTGTGATCCCTACCAAGGTGTTAAAGATAATTCAAAGAAAAGGATTTTTAAAACTTTTGTATAATGGTGGCATTGCAGAACTAGAATATGCATCTAAATTATAAGATTTTTTTATAAAAAGGGATCACCTTATCTTATTATCAGACTTTATAACATTATAGCCCAGAAAAGTACACATCAGGAGGTAATGAATCACATAAAGTATGTGGATTTCATTAGTGTATGTTGTTATTACACCTTGGCCAGTCTCTTAAATTAATAAACAGTTCCTTGTAACCTCTCTAAAGTCAACCTAAGCTTATTTAATGAGTCAAATTGGCTGTTTTTTTAAAACCACTTTATGGAGGTATGATTGACATGTAAAAAAACCATACATATTTAATGTATAAAACCCAATGAGTTTGGGTAGACCAACTGGTTTTATCCAAATATCATAGGGAATAATGAATAAAACAGGAAAATTGTATTACCATGACACAAATGAAATGGGGAATTCCCCATTGAAGATTTGCCTTAACCTTGACTGGTTCCTGGTTTCAACTTTGTTTCCTCTGACTTTAGTGGTTGAGAGGTACAAGAATCTGTAAGGGAGCGCCCTAGTGCCTCATTCCTTGTTTAACCATTATCTAGTAATAGCAGCTTGTTATTACATAACCCAAGCAGTAAAACACCATCAACACACAGAGGACTTATAGAAATGAGAGGGCTGGGGCTGTGATGTATGAGGCATGCCTTCAGGAATTTTTTATCCTTTCAAGTATTTTAATAATACCTTTTATAGAGTCAGTATTTTCTTGACACAGTATGCCTTCTATACTGAACATGAATTTCCTTTGATTACATTTCTTTGTGCTCTTAGTAGTTATAGTTCTTTCTTTAAAAGTGAAAATTTACTTTTCTGTGGACAACAATCAATAGAAGAATTTTGCCAGAAAGCAGGAAAGGCAATAAGAAGTCTTTTCTCGTTCTGTCAGTAGGAAGTATCTTTTAGAAACTTAGACTTTCTTTGTTTAGCCAATTATTTTTCTCAAGAATTGTATCTCACTGAGTACAAAGTGAGATGCCTAAAGGTTGGGAAAAAGTTGAAGATTGTTACTGCTTTTGCAAATCTGAGTCTTGCAAGTCTAAATCTTGCCTGAGGACAGAGAGTAATGGGGACAGTAAAGATAAAAGAATTGTTAAGAGGTTCAAAGAAAATAAACAAATAAAAAACAAAGAGAGAAACAGTTACTAATTCTAGGAAAAGCAAAAGATTACATAAGAAAGTCAGTTTCTTTTTAATACACTATGTGACTTGGCTATGAATAATTATATAGCCGTAAAAAATATATGCTGAGTTTTTCTCTAACAAAAAATTACGATACATCTCTGTTGGGAAAATTGGGAACAGAAAGTGTGTACATGTATGTGAAGATGAAGAAAAGAGGGACCTGATTTCTCTGGTAGGGAGGTAATAGAAAATACCTAAGCCTTAAACATCAAGAAATAGCTATAGTACATAGCTACTTAGAAACCTGGGGATCAATACTAGAAGAAACAGCTAAAAGAATATAAAGTGGTTTTTCAGGAATGAGTACTTAATGGGAGGGGGGTATTTTGGTTATAAGCCTTATAGTTCCATTTGACTTTTTATCATATACATGTATTAGCTTAATTAAAATAAAATTTTAATAGAATCAGGGACCCCCCCAAACAAAACATATCAAATTTAAAAAATAATAAAACAAAAGGAGGGGACTGTTTCAGGGAAGGGCGTGGAATATATTCTTAGTTCCAAACACATTTTGTAAATAAATAAGACTTAGGTCCATCAATAGATTAGATTAGATTAGATTAGATAGATATGATATAGATATCGAGGTTGACATCTGGATAGATAATATATTTAGAGAGATATATAAATATAGAGAGAGTAGATAGGAATATTACTCAGCCATAAAAAAGACTAAATTCTTACCATTTGTGACAAGGTGGATGGACCTAGAGGGTATTATTCTAAGTGAAATAAGTCAGAGAAGAACAAATACCATATGATACCATTTATATGTGGAATCTAAAAAATCAGTAAAAAGCAGAAATAGACCCATAAATAGAGAACAAATTGATGGCTGCCAGGGGGAGGGGGATGGGCAAAATGGGTGAAGGGGAGTGACAGATACAAGCTTCCAGTTATGGAATGAATAAGTCGTGGCAATAAAAGGTGGATCATAGGGAATATAGTCAATTTTGTATTATAATAGGGTTGTATGGTAAGAGATGGCAGCAACACTTATGAACAGAGCATAATGTATTGACTTGCTGAATCACTATGTTGTACACCTTAAACTAATGTAACATTGTGTGACAACTATACTTCAATAAAAAAACATACAAAAAATAGATTTTAGGAACATAACCTGTTCATAAGGATGGGACTTCCTACCTTTCAAACTCAATAATGGTATGAGATCTGCCTTAGGAGATTCTAGATACAGCCTCGCTTCCCCCACCTTGCTCCTTTGTTCAATCCTTTCCTGTTACACGTTGGGGTTGAATAGCATTGCCTTTTGGAGGATTGCAAAGCACCAGCCTAACAAAGCTAATGTTTCTAGGATCATCCAACTCAGTTTTCCTAGAAATAAGCATGGGAATGAAGTTTTGAGGCCTATTGAGCCCTTTTCTGATCTGAGAATGAGTTGGGAAATTCAAACCTCCTTCCTTTCTTTGCTCTTTTCAAGGAGATGAAGGGGCTTGTGATGGCACTTGAGGGGGCTTTTGCCAGATTAAGCACACAGGGTGCCATAGGAAATAAATAAAATTGACAATAGATTCAGTTTAATGAGACTTTGACAACTTTCAGAATTCTTTAGTCAAGCTTCAAATTTGGGGAGACAAGAGAAAGCTCTTCATCTACTAGGTTTACAATTGGGTTTAGATTGGGGTGCAGGTGCTTTCCACTTGGTTAGCAAAGTTCTCCAACTGCTAGAATTTGAAAAGCAGCCAGGGCTGGGCTGGGAGCATTTCTTATAACTGTACTAAGCCAAGTTTCCCCCAGGAACCAATTATCCTTTGGCATAAAACAACACTTGACCAGTGAAAGTTCCAGCACCACCTGCTCCAGGTGGCTGCCCTTTTGAAGAAGAAAGGGCAGAGGGGATACTCACAGTGCCAGTGAGCAGAGCTCTCACAATGTAGGGAAACATTCCTTCTCTTCTACCTTTACAAGAAAGGAAATTTGGAGTGTTTGTTCTCTGCTATTGGCTCTTCTCCTCATCACTGAGGCTCTGGGCCCATTTGCTACAGTAGATTGTTCTGTGCTCGTTCTGTTGCTGAGAAGACAACGATCCCTATAGATGATTTTCTGCTATTATAGATTTTTTTACTTCTTTTTTTTTAAAAGACTTTATTTATTTTGAGAGAGAAAGAGAGCACGAGCAAGGAGGAGGGGGAGAGGGAGAAGCAGGCTCTGTGCCAAGCAGGGAGCCTGATGGATGTGGGGCTCAATCCCGGGACCCCAGGATCATGACCTGAGCCAAAGGCAGACACTTAACTGACTGAGCCACGCAGGCACTCCTTTACTTTCTTCTTAAGTCCTATCTCCACACTAAGAATATAAGATCCTTGAAGTCGAGGATTGTGTGATGCATTTCTTTTTTATCTGTTTTTTTTGGGGGGGGGTACCAAATTGCTTTATTTGAAGAATGGTACAAATGAAAGAAGTTAAGTAGATGTTTTGGCACAACTTATAGAAAAGGTAAAGGTGTAGATACTCAATATATGCTATATATTTATGATGACATTTACAAATACTTTTCCTCTGTGTATACAAAATATTGAAGAATAGCCATAATAAAAATGTGGGTTAGACTATGAGTATAATAGGTCTTCTTTTTGCTTATCTGCACATTCTAATTTTTATACAATGATGGGGGGTGGGAGAGAATCTCTGCCCTCAACAACCTTCTTCCCTCCTAGAGGGAAAAGGGGCCACAAATGTATTTGAACATAAAATTAACTAACTAAATATATACATATATACATTAAAAAAAAACAGCCAAAGCTAACTTTTATTGAGCACTTACTATATGCCAGGAACTGCTTTAAATGCTTTACATGTGTTAGCTCATTTAATCCTAAAAATGATTCTTCTAATCACAGATGTCTCACATTGTCTTAAGAAACATCCTGTGCTTAAAAACTGGGTTATTTCCTGATTTTACGCAAGCAGACTGACACACTTTATAATCCTAGTCATCATGATACAGTAACACCTGTACATTCATTTGAAAGACTTTAGGGAAATGGTTAATATAGTGGCACAAAGGTGTGCCTTCACTCCATTGTGAAATTGGGACTTGTATATGTCACAAGTATAAAGGCAAATAAACTAAAGAAATTATTTCTGATCATTGGAGATTTTGAAACTGATAGTCTACTGGGTCCCATATCACTGCCTCATGGTATGACAAGAACTTGCTCACCAGATGACAATTCTCCGAGTATCACTCTGCTTAACTAATTCATCTTAAGAAGCATGGAGTGACCACATGTGCACTTAAATGATTCTATTTAAAGTATAGCCTGTATCATACAGAGTTTTTGAGATTGGCCTTCTAGCTCTGAGGATCCCCCCATCTGATACGCAATGGAAGCTACCTGGGATTCTCTGATGTTTCCAGGGAAGTAAAAATCATATGTAATGAAAGCAGAGAAGTTGGTGCTAACCCAAGGCCAACCCATCACCCCACCCAAACCAGAAAAGTAGGCGCTTGATGCCATGGAATGTGCTAATTCCTTCTGCCAACCACCAGCTGGACTCAGAGCTTCCTGAGGTAGTTCCTGGAACTTTGAGCAAATGGAATTGAGAGAACAGGTCACACCACCACTGTCAGACACTGGAGCAGTCACTGCAAGTATAACAGAATCTATCATAAGTACTATTAGCAATAGAAACAATCCTGCCTATTTAGATTGGCCTGCTGACATTCTAAAACATTTCTCCACTTTGGCCCAGAGTCAAGAATAGACGCTACAGAGGGAAGAAGTAGGAGCAGCTATTGTTGGCAGAAAGGACAATCAGAATTTTGAAGCTGGGAAAGCCTAAGACTTTCCATTTCCCAAAGAGGAAACAGAGGCATAGAGAGATTCAGAGACTTACCTAATATCACACAGCACGGTCAGTACTGGAATCCAGATTTCTGGACTTCCAGTTCAGCATCCTTTTACTTCGGATATTACTTTTTTTTTCTTACCTTCATCTTTAGTTTTTAAAAATATGCCCATGAAGATATGCTAGGTAAAACAGAACATTACCAATATACTTTTTATTTTTTATTTATATTTATTTATTTTTAAATTTTATTGTTATATGTTAGTCACCATACAATACATCATTAGTTTTTGATCTGGTGATCCATGATCCATTGTTTTCGTATAACACCCAGTGCTCCATGCAGTACGTGCCCTCCTTAATACCCATCACTGGGCTAACCATTCCCCCTCCCCCCTCCCCTCTAAAACCCTGTTTGTTTCTCAGAGTCCACAGTCTCTCATGGTTCAACTCTCCCTCCAATTCCCCCCCCCCATTTCTCCCTTCCTTCTCCTAATGTCCTCCACGCTATTCCTTATGTTCCACAAATAAGTGAAACCATATGATAATTGACTTTCTCTGCTTGACTTAGTTCACTTAGCATAATCTCCTCCAGTCCCATCCATGTGGATGTAAAAGTTGGGTATCCATCCTTTCTGATGGCTGACTAATATTCCATTGTATATATGGACCACATCTTCTTTATCCATTCATCTGTTGATGGGCATCTCGGCTCTTTCCACAGTTTGGCTATTGCGGACATTGCTGCTATGAACATTGGGGTGCATATGGCCCTTCTTTTCACTACATCTGTGTCTTTGGGGTAAATACCCAGTAGTGCAAATGCTGGGTCATAGGGTAGCTCTATTTTTAAATTTTTGAGGAACCTCCACAGTTTCCAAAGTGGCTATACCAACTTGCATTCCCACCAACAGTGTAAGAGGGTTCCCCTTTCTCCACAACTTCTCCAACATTTGTTGTTTCTTTCCCTGTCCATTTTTGCCATTCTAACTGGTGTAAGGTGGTATCTCAATGTGGTTTTTATTTGAATTTCCCTGATGGCTAATGATGATGAACACTTTTTCATGGGTCTGCTAGCCATTTGTATGTCTTCTTCAGAGAAGTGTCTTTTCATATCTTCTGCCCACTTTTTGACTTGATTATTTGTTTTTTGGGTGTTGAGTTTGAGAAGTTCTTTATAGATCTTGGATACCAGCCCTTTATCTGTAGTGTCATTTGCAAATATCTTCTCCCATTCTGTGGGTTGCCTCTTTGTTTTATTGACTGTTTCCTTTGCTGTGCAGAAACTTTTTATCTTGATGAAGTCCCAAAAGTTCATTTTTGCTTTTGTTTCACTAGCTTTTGGAGATGTATCTTGAAAGAGGTTGCTGTGGGTGATAGAGGTTACTACCTATGTTCTCCTCTAGGATTTTAATGGATTCCTGTCTCACATTGAGGTCTTTCATCCACTTTGAGTTTATCTTTGTGAATGGTGTTAGAGAATGGTCGAGTTTCATTCTTCTGCATGTGGCTGTCCCAGCACCATTTATTGAAGAGACTGTCTTTTTTCCATTGCATGTTTTTTCCTGCTTTGTCAAAGATTATTTGACCATAGAGTTGAGGGTCCATATCTGGGTTCTCTGTTCTGTTCCATTGGTCTATATACCTGTTTTTGTACCAGTACCATGCTGTCTTGGTGATCAGAGCTTTGTAATATAGCTTGAAATCGGGCAATGTGATGCCCCCAGGTTTGTTTTTCTTTTTCAACATTTCCTTGGCGATTTGGTGTCTTTTCTGATTCCATACAAATTGTAGGATTGCTTATTCCAGCACTTTCAAAAATGTCATTGGAATTTTGATCAGGATAGCATTGAAGGTACAGATTGCTCTGGGTAGCATAGACATTTTAACAATGTTTATTCTTCTGATCCATGAGCATGCTTTATTTTTCCATCTTTTTGTGTCTTCTTCAATTTCTTTTTTTTCTTTAAATTTTTTATTGTTATGTTAATCACCATACATTACATCATTAGTTTTTGATGTGGTGTTCCATGATTCATTGTTTGTGCCTAATACCCAGTGCTCCACACAGAACGGGCCTTCTTTAATACCCATCACTAGGCTAACCCATCCCCCCAACCCCTCCCCTCTAGAACCTTCAGTTTGTTTTTCAGAGTCCGTCGTCTCTCATGGTTCCACTCCCCCTCTGATTTACTCCCCTTCATCCTTCCACTACTGCTATCTTCTTTTTTTTTCTTAACATATATTGCATTATTTGTTTCAGAGGTACAGATCTGTGATTCAACAGTCTTGCACAATTCACAGCGCTCACCATAGCACATACCCTACCCAATGTCTATCACCCAGCCATCCCATCCCTCCCACCCCCCACCACTCCAGCAACCCTCAGTTTGTTTCCTGAGATTCAGAATTCCTCATATCAGTGAGGTCATATGATACATGTCTTTCTCTGATTGACTTATTTCACTCAGCATAACACCCTCCAGTTCCATCCACGTCGTTGCAAATGGCAAGATCTCATTCCTTTTGATGGCTGCATAATATTCCATTGTGTATATATACCACAGCTTCTTGATCCATTCATCTGTCAATGGACATCTTGGCTCTTTCCACAGTTTGGCTATTGTGGACATTGCTGCTATAAACATTGGCGTGCACGTACCCTTCGGATCCCTACATTTGTATCTTTGGGGTAAATACCCAGTAGTGCAATTGCTGGATCGTATGGTAGCTCTATTTTCAACTGTTTGAGGAACCTCCATACTGTTTTCCAGAGTGGTTGCACCAGCTTGCATTCCCACCAACAGTGTAGGAGGGTTCCCCTTTCTCTGCATCCCCGCCAACATCTGTCATTTCCTGACTTGTTAATTTTAGCCATTCTGACGGGTGTGAGGTGGTATCTCACTGAGGTTTTGATTTGGATTTCCCTGATGCCGAGCGATGTTGAGCACTTTTTCATGTGTCTGTTGGCCATTTGGATGTCTTCTTTGGAAAAATGTCTGTTCATGTCTTCTGCCCATTTCTTGATTGGATTATTTGTTCTTTGGGTGTTGAGTTTGATAAGTTCTTTATAGATTTTGGATACTAGTCCTTTTTCTGATATGTCATTTGCAAATATTTTCTCCCATTCTGTCGGTTGTCTTTTGGTTTTGTGGACTGTTTCTTTTGCTGTGCAAAAGCTTTTTATCTTGATGAAGTCACAGTAGTTCATTTTTACCCTTGCTTCCCTTGCCTTTGGCGATGTTTCTAGGAAGCAGTTGCTGCGGCTGAGGTCGAAGAGGTTGCTACCTGTGTTCTCCTTTAGGATTTTGATGGACTCCTGTCTCACATTTAGGTCTTCCACCCATTTGGAGTCTATTTTTGTGTGTGGTGTAAGGAAATGGTCCAGTTTCATTCTTCTGCATGTGGCTGTCCGATTTTCCCAACGCCATTTGTTGAAGAGACTGTCTTTTTTCCATTAGACACTCTTTCCTGCTTTGTCAAAGATTAGTTGACCATAGAGTTGAGGGTCCATTTCTGGGCTCTCTGTTGTGTTCCATTGATCTATATGTCTGTTTTTGTGCCAGTACCATACTGTCTTGATGATGACAGCTTTGTAATAGAACTTGAAGTTCAGAATTGTGATGCTGCCAGCTTTGCTTTTCTTTTTCAACATTCCTCTGACTATTCGGGGTCTTTTCTGGTTCCATACAAATTTTAGGATTATTTGTTCCATTTCTTTGAAAAAAGTGGTTGGTATTTTGATGGGGATTGCATTGAATGTGTAGATTGCTCTAGGTAGCATTGACATCTTCACAATGTTTGTTCTTCCAATTCATGAGCATGGAACGTTTTTCCATTTCTTTGTGTCTTCCTCAATTTCTTTCATGAGTATTTTATGCTTTTCTGAGTACAGATCCTTTGCCTCTTTGGTTAGATTTATTCCTAGGTATCTTATGGTTTTGGGTGCAATTATAAATGGGATTGACTCCTTAATTTCTCTCTCTTCTTCCTGTTGTTGGTGTATACGAATGCCACTGATTTCTGCGCATTGATTTTATATCCTACCACTTCACTGAATTCCTGTATGTATTCTAGCAGTTTTGGGGTGGAGTCTTTTGGGTTTTCCACATAAAGTATCATAACATCTGCAAAGAGTGAGAGTTTGACTTCCTCTTTTCCAATTTGGGTGACTTTGATTTCTTTTTGTTATCTGATTGCTGTGGCTAGGACTTTTAATACTATCTTGAATAGCAGTGGTGATTCTGGACATCCCTGCCGCGTTCCTGACCTTAGGGGGAAAGCTCTCAGCTTTTCCCCATTGAGAATGATATTCACTGTAGGTTTTTCATAGATGGCTTTTATGATATTGAGGTATGTACCCTCTATCCCTATACTCTGAAGAGTTTTGATCAAGAAAGGATGCTGTACTTTGTCAAATGCTTTTTCTGCATCTATTGAGAGGATCATATGATTCTTGTTCTTTCTTTTGTTAATATATTGTATCACGTTGATTGATTTGTGGATGTTGAACCAACCTTGCAGCCCAGGGATAAATCCCACTTGATTGGGTTGAATAATGCTTTTAATGTACTGTTGGATCCTACTGGCTAGTAGTTTGGTGAGAATTTTTGCATCCATGTTCATCAAGGATATTGGTCTGTAATTCTCCTTTTTGATGGGGTCTTTGTCTGGTTTTGGGATCAAGGTAATGGTGGCCTCATAAAATGAGTTTGGAAGTTTTCCTTCCATTTCTATTTTTTGGAACAGTTTCAGGAGAATAGG
>NW_027397076.1:8672052-8676255 GCF_003265705.2 Callorhinus ursinus
CTGATAGAATTCCCCTGAGAAGCCATCTGGCCCTGGGTTTGTTTGTTGGGAGATTTTTGATGACTGCTTCAATTTCTTTAGTGGTTATAGGTCTGTTCAGGTTTTCTATTTCTTCCTGGTTCAATTCGGGTAGTTGATACATCTCTAGGAGTGCATCCATTTCTTCCAGGTTATCTAATTTGCTGGCATATAGCTGCTCATAATATGTTCTTATAATTGTTTGTATTTCTTTGGTGTTGGTTGTGATCTCTCCTCTTTCATTCATGATTTTGTTGATTTGGGTCATTTCTCTTTTCTTTTGGATAAGTCTGGCCAGGGGTTTATCAATCTTGTTAATTCTTTCAAAGAACCAGCTCCTAGTTTCGTTGATCTGTTCTACTGTTCTTTTGGTCTCTATTTCATTGATTTCTGCTCTGCTCTTTATTATTTCTCTTCTCCTGCTGGGTTTAGCCTTTATTTGCTGTTTTTTCTCTAGCTCCTTTAGGTGTAGGGTTAGGTTGTGTATTTGAGACCTTTCTTGTTTCTTGAGAAAGGCTTGTATTGCTATATACTTTCCTTTTAGGACTGCCTTTGCTGCATCCCAAAGATTTTGGACAGTTGTGTTTTCATTTTCATTGGTTTCCATGAATTTTTTTAATTCTTCTTTAATTTCCTGGTTGACCCATTCATTCTTTAGTAGGATGCTCTTTAGCCTCCATGTATTTGAGTTCTTCCCGACTTTCCTCTTGTGATTGAGTTCTAGTTTCAAAGCATTGTGGTCTGAAAATATGCAGGGAATGATCCCAATCTTTTGTTGAGACCTGATTTGTGACCTAGGGTGTGATCTATTCTGGAGAATGTTCCATGGGCACTAAAGAATGTGTATTCTGTTGCTTTGGGATGGAATGTTCTGAATATGTCTTTGAAGTCCATTTGGTCCAGTGTGTCATTTAAAGTCTTTATTTCCTTGTTGATCTTTTGCTTAGATGATCTGTCCATTTCAGTCAGGGGGATGTTAAAGTCCCCCACTATTATTGTATTGTTGTCAATGTGTTTCTTTGCTTTTGTTATTAGTTGCCTTATATAATTGGCTGCTCCCATGTTAGGGGCATAGATATTTACAATTGTTAGATCTTCTTGTTGGATAGACACTTTAAGTAGGATATAGTGTCCTTCCTCATCTCTTATTACAGTCTTTGGTTTAAAATTTAATTTGTCTGATATAAGGATTGCCACCCCAGCTTTTTTTGGTGTCCATTAGCATGGTAAATGGTTTTCCACCCCCTCACTTTCAATGTGGGGGTGTCTTTGGGTCTAAAATGAGTGTCTTGCAGACAGCATATCGATGGGTCTTGTTTTTTAATCCAATCTGATAGCCTGTGTCTTTTGATTCGGGCATTAAGCCCATTTACATTCAGGGTAACTATTGAAAGATATGAATTTAGTGCCATTGTATCGCCTGTAAGGTGACTGTTAATGTATGCTGTCTGTGTTCTTTTCTGGTCTATGCTGCTTTTAGGCTTTCTCTTTGCTTAGAGGAGCCCTTTCAATATTTCTTGTAGGGCTGGTTTCGTGTTTGCAAATTCCTTTAATTTTTTTTGTCCTGAAAGCTTTTTATCTCTCCTTCTATTTTCAGTGACAGCCTAGGTGGATATAGTATTCTTGGCTGCATATTTTTCTCGTTTAGTGCTCTGAAGATATCTTGCCAGTCCTTTCTGGCCTGACAGGTCTCTGTGGATAGGTCTGTTGCCAATCTAATTTTTCTACCACTATAGGTTACATATCTCTTCTCCCGAGCTGCATTCAAGATTTTCTCTTTGTCTCTGAGACTCCTAAGTTTTACTATTAGATGTCGGGGTGTTGACCTATTTTTATTGATTTTAAGAGGCTTTCTCTGTGCCTCCTGGATTTTGATGATTGTTTCCTTCCCTACATTAGGGAAGTTCTCTGCTATAATTTGCTCCAATATACCTTCTGCCCCTCTCTCTCTCTCTTCTTCTTCTGGGATCCCAATTATTCTAATGTTGTTTCATCTTATCGTATCACTTATTTCTGGAATTCTGCCCTCATGATCCAGTAGTTGTTTATCTCTCTTTTTCTCAGCTTCTTTATTTTCCATCATTTGGTCTTCTATATCGCTAATTCTCTCTTCTGCCTCATTTATCCTAGCAGTTAATGCTCCCATTTTTTATCGCACCTCATTAATAGCCTTTTTGATTTCGACTTGGTTAGATTTTAGTTATTTTGTTTCTCCAGAAAGGGTGTCTCTAATAACTTCCATGCTTTTTTCAAGCCCAGCTAGTATCTTTAAAATCATGATTCTGAACTCTAGGTCCAACATCGTACTAATGTCCGTATTGAGTAGGTCCCTGGCAGACGGTACTACCTCTTGTTCTTTTTGTTGAGGTGGTTTTTTTCGTCTTGTCATTTTGTCCAGAGGAGAATAGATGAGAGAATAAAATGCTAACAGGTTAACAACATCCCCAGGAAATATACTCTAAACAAATCAGAAAAGACCTGAAGCCAGGGGAAAAGAAAGGGAAAGAAAGAAAAAAGAAAGAGAAAAAGAAAAAAGAAAAAGATGAAAAACAAACAAAAACAGAACAAAACAAAAAAACAGAATATGATCAAATATCAGGCTAGTGCATAGATCAGTGCCACACTCTAGATTTTGGGTGTATTTTGGTCTGTTAGAAGAAAGTGCCTCCTAAAATTTTAAGATTTTATTTATTTTTTTATTTATTTGAGAGAGAGAGAGAATGAGAGATAGAAAGCACGAGAGGGAAGAGGGTCAGAGGGAGAAGCAAACTCCCTGCCGAGCAGGAAGCCCGATGTGGGACTTGATCCCGAGACTCCAGGATCATGACCTGAGCCGAAAGCAGTCGCTTAACCAACTGAGCCACCCAGGCGCCCGCTTCCTAAAATTTTAAAGAAAGAAAGACTCATATATGTACAAAATAAGGGTTGATACAATGAAGGGATGGAATATGACTGTAAA
Source organism: Callorhinus ursinus (assembly GCF_003265705.2). Classification (NCBI taxonomy): domain Eukaryota; kingdom Metazoa; phylum Chordata; class Mammalia; order Carnivora; family Otariidae; genus Callorhinus; species Callorhinus ursinus. Next base: position 8,675,030 of record NW_027397076.1, read on the forward strand.
GATGAAAATTATAAAAAATTTTAAAAGAGGAATTGATAAGGTGCTTGAAAAAAGAAGAGGATTAAAAAAAAAGAAAGAAGGGAGAGAGTTTGATCAGGCAGGAGACTAGAACAAAGCCATACACTAGAGATTTAGGGTATATTTTGATATGTTAGAAGAAACTGTATCTCAAAATTTTAAAGAGAGAACAACTTATATATATATGCCAAAAATAAGGGCAACTACTATGAAGGGATAGAATATGACTCTAAAAATAATAAAAATGTTTTTTTAAAAAAGGGATTGATAAGATGTTGGTTTTTTTTTTTTTTTTTTTTTTTTCAAAAAGAACAGTTAAAAAAATTGACTTTGAAAGACTAATGAATCATGGTAAAAAAGCCATGAATTCTATGTGCAGTATTCCCGTAGCTGTCGAGTTCTGCCGTTCTCATTGATCAGTAAACTCGGTCTTGGCTGGCTGTTCTTGCTGATCTTCTGAGGGAGGGGCCTGTTGCCATGGTTTCCAAATGTCTTCGCCGGAGGTGGAATTGCCCCGCCTTTGCCAGCCCGGGCTAAGCAATCTGCTCGGGTCTGCTCTAGGGAGCTTTTGTTCCCTGCAAGCTTTCTGTACAGCTTTGGAGGACGAGAGTGAAAATGACGGCCTCCTAATATCTGCCCCGGAGGAGCCGAGAACTCGGGACCCTGCTCCTCACTGAGCCCCCAGAGAAAAGCAGTCAGTCACTCCCGTCTCCCCAGTCTCCGGCAGCACTGCGTGCTCACCCGGACTGTGACCGAGCATTTCTATCTCTTGTACCCGACCCCGTGTGGAGTCTCCAAACCCAGCAGATCCCTGCAGTGTGCTTCCGCGCCGCTCCTCCCCGGGGGAGGAAGGGGAGTCTCCCCGGCTCTGCCGCTTGTTGGGTCCCTGCTGGAAGAGCAGTGGCCTGTCACCGATCACAGTTTATGGCAACCCCGAGCTGAGAGCCCGCACCTCAGCTCCATCTCTGCAGCCGGCTTCCCTGCTCTGATACCCGGGAGTTCTGCCGCACTCAGGCACTCCTGGTCTTTCGGTGACCCCGAGGGTCCTGAGACCACACTGTCCCGCGAGGGTTCCACCCCCAGCTTAGCCACTGGAGCGACGTCCCTCAGCGGAGCCGACTTCTAAAAGTTCCGATTTTGTGCTCTGCGGCTCTATCACTTGCCAGAAGTGGCCGACGGAAGCCCCCTCCCCCGCCGTCTATCCTCCC
>NW_027397076.1:8686255-8793552 GCF_003265705.2 Callorhinus ursinus
AGTTGCTGCGGCTGAGGTCGAAGAGGTTGCTACCTGTGTTCTCCTTTAGGATTTTGATGGACTCCTGTCTCACATTTAGGTCTTCCACCCATTTGGAGTCTATTTTTGTGTGTGGTGTAAGGAAATGGTCCAGTTTCATTCTTCTGCATGTGGCTGTCCGATTTTCCCAACGCCATTTGTTGAAGAGACTGTCTTTTTTCCATTAGACACTCTTTCCTGCTTTGTCAAAGATTAGTTGACCATAGAGTTGAGGGTCCATTTCTGGGCTCTCTGTTGTGTTCCATTGATCTATATGTCTGTTTTTGTGCCAGTACCATACTGTCTTGATGATGACAGCTTTGTAATAGAACTTGAAGTTCAGAATTGTGATGCTGCCAGCTTTGCTTTTCTTTTTCAACATTCCTCTGACTATTCGGGGTCTTTTCTGGTTCCATACAAATTTTAGGATTATTTGTTCCATTTCTTTGAAAAAAGTGGTTGGTATTTTGATGGGGATTGCATTGAATGTGTAGATTGCTCTAGGTAGCATTGACATCTTCACAATGTTTGTTCTTCCAATTCATGAGCATGGAACGTTTTTCCATTTCTTTGTGTCTTCCTCAATTTCTTTCATGAGTATTTTATGCTTTTCTGAGTACAGATCCTTTGCCTCTTTGGTTAGATTTATTCCTAGGTATCTTATGGTTTTGGGTGCAATTATAAATGGGATTGACTCCTTAATTTCTCTCTCTTCTTCCTGTTGTTGGTGTATACGAATGCCACTGATTTCTGCGCATTGATTTTATATCCTACCACTTCACTGAATTCCTGTATGTATTCTAGCAGTTTTGGGGTGGAGTCTTTTGGGTTTTCCACATAAAGTATCATAACATCTGCAAAGAGTGAGAGTTTGACTTCCTCTTTTCCAATTTGGGTGACTTTGATTTCTTTTTGTTATCTGATTGCTGTGGCTAGGACTTTTAATACTATCTTGAATAGCAGTGGTGATTCTGGACATCCCTGCCGCGTTCCTGACCTTAGGGGGAAAGCTCTCAGCTTTTCCCCATTGAGAATGATATTCACTGTAGGTTTTTCATAGATGGCTTTTATGATATTGAGGTATGTACCCTCTATCCCTATACTCTGAAGAGTTTTGATCAAGAAAGGATGCTGTACTTTGTCAAATGCTTTTTCTGCATCTATTGAGAGGATCATATGATTCTTGTTCTTTCTTTTGTTAATATATTGTATCACGTTGATTGATTTGTGGATGTTGAACCAACCTTGCAGCCCAGGGATAAATCCCACTTGATTGGGTTGAATAATGCTTTTAATGTACTGTTGGATCCTACTGGCTAGTAGTTTGGTGAGAATTTTTGCATCCATGTTCATCAAGGATATTGGTCTGTAATTCTCCTTTTTGATGGGGTCTTTGTCTGGTTTTGGGATCAAGGTAATGGTGGCCTCATAAAATGAGTTTGGAAGTTTTCCTTCCATTTCTATTTTTTGGAACAGTTTCAGGAGAATAGGTATTAATTCTTCTTTAAATGTCTGATAGAATTCCCCTGAGAAGCCATCTGGCCCTGGGTTTGTTTGTTGGGAGATTTTTGATGACTGCTTCAATTTCTTTAGTGGTTATAGGTCTGTTCAGGTTTTCTATTTCTTCCTGGTTCAATTCGGGTAGTTGATACATCTCTAGGAGTGCATCCATTTCTTCCAGGTTATCTAATTTGCTGGCATATAGCTGCTCATAATATGTTCTTATAATTGTTTGTATTTCTTTGGTGTTGGTTGTGATCTCTCCTCTTTCATTCATGATTTTGTTGATTTGGGTCATTTCTCTTTTCTTTTGGATAAGTCTGGCCAGGGGTTTATCAATCTTGTTAATTCTTTCAAAGAACCAGCTCCTAGTTTCGTTGATCTGTTCTACTGTTCTTTTGGTCTCTATTTCATTGATTTCTGCTCTGCTCTTTATTATTTCTCTTCTCCTGCTGGGTTTAGCCTTTATTTGCTGTTTTTTCTCTAGCTCCTTTAGGTGTAGGGTTAGGTTGTGTATTTGAGACCTTTCTTGTTTCTTGAGAAAGGCTTGTATTGCTATATACTTTCCTTTTAGGACTGCCTTTGCTGCATCCCAAAGATTTTGGACAGTTGTGTTTTCATTTTCATTGGTTTCCATGAATTTTTTTAATTCTTCTTTAATTTCCTGGTTGACCCATTCATTCTTTAGTAGGATGCTCTTTAGCCTCCATGTATTTGAGTTCTTTCCGACTTTCCTCTTGTGATTGAGTTCTAGTTTCAAAGCATTGTGGTCTGAAAATATGCAGGGAATGATCCCAATCTTTTGTTGAGACCTGATTTGTGACCTAGGGTGTGATCTATTCTGGAGAATGTTCCATGGGCACTAAAGAATGTGTATTCTGTTGCTTTGGGATGGAATGTTCTGAATATGTCTTTGAAGTCCATTTGGTCCAGTGTGTCATTTAAAGTCTTTATTTCCTTGTTGATCTTTTGCTTAGATGATCTGTCCATTTCAGTCAGGGGGATGTTAAAGTCCCCCACTATTATTGTATTGTTGTCAATGTGTTTCTTTGCTTTTGTTATTAGTTGCCTTATATAATTGGCTGCTCCCATGTTAGGGGCATAGATATTTACAATTGTTAGATCTTCTTGTTGGATAGACACTTTAAGTAGGATATAGTGTCCTTCCTCATCTCTTATTACAGTCTTTGGTTTAAAATTTAATTTGTCTGATATAAGGATTGCCACCCCAGCTTTTTTTGGTGTCCATTAGCATGGTAAATGGTTTTCCACCCCCTCACTTTCAATGTGGGGGTGTCTTTGGGTCTAAAATGAGTGTCTTGCAGACAGCATATCGATGGGTCTTGTTTTTTAATCCGATCTGATAGCCTGTGTCTTTTGATTCGGGCATTAAGCCCATTTACATTCAGGGTAACTATTAAAAGATATGAATTTAGTGCCATTGTATCGCCTGTAAGGTGACTGTTAATGTATGCTGTCTGTGTTCTTTTCTGGTCTATGCTGCTTTTAGGCTTTCTCTTTGCTTAGAGGAGCCCTTTCAATATTTCTTGTAGGGCTGGTTTCGTGTTTGCAAATTCCTTTAATTTTTTTTGTCCTGAAAGCTTTTTATCTCTCCTTCTATTTTCAGTGACAGCCTAGGTGGATATAGTATTCTTGGCTGCATATTTTTCTCGTTTAGTGCTCTGAAGATATCTTGCCAGTCCTTTCTGGCCTGACAGGTCTCTGTGGATAGGTCTGTTGCCAATCTAATTTTTCTACCACTATAGGTTACATATCTCTTCTCCCGAGCTGCATTCAAGATTTTCTCTTTGTCTCTGAGACTCCTAAGTTTTACTATTAGATGTCGGGGTGTTGACCTATTTTTATTGATTTTAAGAGGCTTTCTCTGTGCCTCCTGGATTTTGATGATTGTTTCCTTCCCTACATTAGGGAAGTTCTCTGCTATAATTTGCTCCAATATACCTTCTGCCCCTCTCTCTCTCTCTTCTTCTTCTGGGATCCCAATTATTCTAATGTTGTTTCATCTTATCGTATCACTTATTTCTGGAATTCTGCCCTCATGATCCAGTAGTTGTTTATCTCTCTTTTTCTCAGCTTCTTTATTTTCCATCATTTGGTCTTCTATATCGCTAATTCTCTCTTCTGCCTCATTTATCCTAGCAGTTAATGCTCCCATTTTTTATCGCACCTCATTAATAGCCTTTTTGATTTCGACTTGGTTAGATTTTAGTTATTTTGTTTCTCCAGAAAGGGTGTCTCTAATAACTTCCATGCTTTTTTCAAGCCCAGCTAGTATCTTTAAAATCATGATTCTGAACTCTAGGTCCAACATCGTACTAATGTCCGTATTGAGTAGGTCCCTGGCAGACGGTACTACCTCTTGTTCTTTTTGTTGAGGTGGTTTTTTTCGTCTTGTCATTTTGTCCAGAGGAGAATAGATGAGAGAATAAAATGCTAACAGGTTAACAACATCCCCAGGAAATATACTCTAAACAAATCAGAAAAGACCTGAAGCCAGGGGAAAAGAAAGGGAAAGAAAGAAAAAAGAAAGAGAAAAAGAAAAAAGAAAAAGATGAAAAACAAACAAAAACAGAACAAAACAAAAAAACAGAATATGATCAAATATCAGGCTAGTGCATAGATCAGTGCCACACTCTAGATTTTGGGTGTATTTTGGTCTGTTAGAAGAAAGTGCCTCCTAAAATTTTAAGATTTTATTTATTTTTTTATTTATTTGAGAGAGAGAGAGAATGAGAGATAGAAAGCACGAGAGGGAAGAGGGTCAGAGGGAGAAGCAAACTCCCTGCCGAGCAGGAAGCCCGATGTGGGACTTGATCCCGAGACTCCAGGATCATGACCTGAGCCGAAAGCAGTCGCTTAACCAACTGAGCCACCCAGGCGCCCGCTTCCTAAAATTTTAAAGAAAGAAAGACTCATATATGTACAAAATAAGGGTTGATACAATGAAGGGATGGAATATGACTGTAAAGATGAAAATTATAAAAAATTTTAAAAGAGGAATTGATAAGGTGCTTGAAAAAAGAAGAGGATTAAAAAAAAAGAAAGAAGGGAGAGAGTTTGATCAGGCAGGAGACTAGAACAAAGCCATACACTAGAGATTTAGGGTATATTTTGATATGTTAGAAGAAACTGTATCTCAAAATTTTAAAGAGAGAACAACTTATATATATATGCCAAAAATAAGGGCAACTACTATGAAGGGATAGAATATGACTCTAAAAATAATAAAAATGTTTTTTTAAAAAAGGGATTGATAAGATGTTGGTTGAAAAAGGGAAAAAGAAATATCCAAAAAGAACAGTTAAAAAAATTGACTTTGAAAGACTAATGAATCATGGTAAAAAAGCCATGAATTCTATGTGCAGTATTCCCGTAGCGCTGGAGTTCTGCCGTTCTCATTGATCAGTAAACTCGGTCTTGGCTGGCTGTTCTTGCTGATCTTCTGAGGGAGGGGCCTGTTGCCATGGTTTCCAAATGTCTTCGCCGGAGGTGGAATTGCCCCGCCTTTGCCAGCCCGGGCTAAGCAATCTGCTCGGGTCTGCTCTAGGGAGCTTTTGTTCCCTGCAAGCTTTCTGTACAGCTTTGGAGGACGAGAGTGAAAATGACGGCCTCCCAATATCTGCCCCGGAGGAGCCGAGAACTCGGGACCCTGCTCCTCACTGAGCCCCCAGAGAAAAGCAGTCAGTCACTCCCGTCTCCCCAGTCTCCGGCAGCACTGCGTGCTCACCCGGACTGTGACCGAGCATTTCTATCTCTTGTACCCGACCCCGTGTGGAGTCTCCAAACCCAGCAGATCCCTGCAGTGTGCTTCCGCGCCGCTCCTCCCCGGGGGAGGAAGGGGAGTCTCCCCGGCTCTGCCGCTTGTTGGGTCCCTGCTGGAAGAGCAGTGGCCTGTCACCGATCACAGTTTATGGCAACCCCGAGCTGAGAGCCCGCACCTCAGCTCCATCTCTGCAGCCGGCTTCCCTGCTCTGATACCCGGGAGTTCTGCCGCACTCAGGCACTCCTGGTCTTTCGGTGACCCCGAGGGTCCTGAGACCACACTGTCCCGCGAGGGTTCCACCCCCAGCTTAGCCACTGGAGCGACGTCCCTCAGCGGAGCCGACTTCTAAAAGTTCCGATTTTGTGCTCTGCGGCTCTATCACTTGCCAGAAGTGGCCGACGGAAGCCCCCTCCCCCGCCGTCTATCCTCCCGAATATCGCCTCAGATTCACTTCTCCGCACGTCCTACCTTCCAGAAAGTGGTCGCTTTTCTGTTCAGAGAGTTGTTGCTATTCTTTTCTTCGATCTCCTGTTGAGTTTGTAGGTGTTCAGAATGGTTTGATCCCTATTCAGCTGAATTCCTGAGACCAGACGAAATCCAGGTCTCCTACTCCTCCACCATCTTGCTCCTCTTCTTCAATTTCTTTCATGAGCGTTTTGTAGTTCCTAGAGTATAGATCCTTTACCTCTTTGGTTAGGTTTATTCCTAGGTATCTTATAGTTTTTGGTGCTATTGTAAATGGAATCATTTCTCTAATTTCTCTTTCTACAGTTGCGTTGTTAGTGTATCAGAAAGCAGCTGATTTCTGTGCATTGATTTTGTTTGTATCCTGCCACATTACTGAATTGCTGTATGAGTTCTAGTAATTTGGGGGTGGAGTCTTTTGGGTTTTCCACATAAAGTATCATGTCGTCTGCGAAGAGTTTGACTTCTTCTTTGCCAATTTGAATACCTTTTATTTCTTTTTGTTGTCTGATTGCTGTTGCTAGGACTTCTAGTACTATGTTGAACAATAGTGGCGAGAGTGGACATCCTTGATGTGTTCCTGATCTTAAGGGAAAGGCTCTCAGCTTTTTCCCTTTGAGGATAATATTTGCTGTGGCTTTTTCATAGATGGATTTTATGAACTTGAGGAATGTTCCCTCTATCCCTATACTCTGAAGAGTTTTAATCAAGAAAGGATGTTGTATTTTGTCAAATACTTTTTCTGCATCAATTGAGAGGACCATATGGTTCTTCTCCCTCCTATTATTAATGTGTTCTATCACATTGATTTATTTGCGAATGTTGAACCACCCTTGTATCCTGGGAATAAATCCCACTTGGTCATGGTGGATGATTCTTTTAATGTGTTGTTGGATCCTATTAGCTAGGATTTTGTTGAGGATTTTGGAATCCGTATTCATCAGGGATATCACTCTGAAATTCTCCTTTTTGATGGGGTCTTTGCCTGGTTTGGGGATTAAGGTAATGCTGGCCTCATAGAATGAGTTTGGAAGTTTTCCTTCTGTTTCTGTTTTTTGAAACAGCTTCAGTAGAATAGGTATTATTTCTTCTTTGAATGTTTGGTAGAATTCCCCAGGGAATCCATCAGGCCCTGGACTCTTTTTTTTGGGAGGTTTTTGATCACTGCTTCAATCTGGTTACTGGTTATTGGCCTATTCAGGTTGTCAATTTCTTCCTGTTTCAGTCTTGGCAGCTTATAGGTTTCCAGGAAGGCCTCCATTTCATCCAGATTGCTCAGTTTATTGGCATATAGTTGTTGATAATAATTTGTAATGATTGTTTCTCTTTGCTTGGTGTTAGTCGTGATCTCTCCCCTTTCATTCATAATTTTATTAATTTGGGTCCTTTCTCTTTTCTTTTGGATAAGTCTGGCCAGTGGTTTATCAATCTTATTAATTCTTTCAAAGAACCTACTTTTAGTTTCGTTGATCTGATCTACTGTGTTTCTGGTTTCTAATTCATTGATCTCTGCTTTAATTTTAATTATTTCTCTTTTAATGCGTGGCTAGGCATCATTTGTTGCTTTTTCTCTACTTCTTTAAGGTGTAGAGTTAGTTGGTGAATTCGGGATTTTTCTATTTTTTTGAGTGAGGCTTGGATGGCTATGTATATCCCCCTTAGGACCGCCTTTGCAGTATCCCATAGGTTTTGGACCGATGTGTTTTCATTCTCATTCATTTCCATGAATTGTTTAAGTTCTTCTTTGATTTCCTGGTTGACCCAAACATTCTTGAGCAGAGTGGTCTTTAGTTTCCAAGTGTTTGAATTTCTGCCAAATTTTTTCTTGTGATTGAGTTCCAGTTTTAAAGCATTGTGGTCTGAGAATATGCAGGGAATAATCTCATTCTTTTGGTATCAGTTGAGACCTGATTTGTGACCCAGTATGTGGTTCATTCTGGAGAAAGTTCCATGTGCACTCGAGAAGAATGAGTATTCTGTTGTTTTAGGGTGGAATGTTCTGTAAATATCTATGAGGTCCATCTGGTTCAATGTATCATTCAAAGCTCTTGTTTCCTTGTTGATTTTCTGCTTAGATGATCTGCCCACTGCTGAGAGTGGAGTATTGAGGTCTCCTACAATTAACGTATTGTTATCAATGTGACTATTTTCATTAACAGTTGGCTTATGTAGATGACTGCTCCCATGTTGGTGGCATAGATATTTACAATTGTTAGATCTTCTTGTTGGATAGACCCTTTAAGAATGATATAGTGTCCTTCTGTGTCTCTAATTACAGACTTTAGTTTAAAGTCTAATTTGTCTGATATAAGAATTGCTACCCCAGCTTTCTTTTGAGGTCCACTGCCATGGAAGATGGATCTCTATCCCTTCACTTTCAGTCTGGATGTATCTTTAGGTTCAAAATGAGTCTCTTGTAGGCAGCATATGGATGGGTCCTGTCTTTTTATTCAGTCTGCAACCCTGTGCCATTTTATGGGAGCATTTAGGCCATTCACACTGAGAGTGATTATTGAAAGATATTAATTAATTGTCATCATGTTGCCTGTGAAGCCGTTTTTATAGATTGTCCCTATAAATTTCTGTTGTATACCACTCTTGGGGTCTTTCTCCTTTTATAGAACCCCCCTTAATATTTCTTGCAGGGTCTGCTTAGTGGTCACATATTCTTTCAGTTTCTGCCGGTCATGGAAGTTCTGCATCTCTCCATCCATTCTAAATGAAAGCCTTGCCAGATAAAGTATTCTTGGCTGCATGTTCTTCTCATTTAGTACCCTGAATATGTCTTGCCAGGCCTTTCTGGCTTACCATGTCTCTGTGGATAGGTCTGACGTTATTCTGATGTTCCTCCCTCTGTACGTAAAGAATCTCTTCCCCCTAACTGCCCTTAAGATGGTTTCCTTGGTTCTAAGATTTACAAGTTTTACTGTTACATGCTGGGGTGTTAGCCTGTTTTCCTTGATCTTGGGAGGGGTCCTCTCTGCCTCTAGGACGCGAATGTTTATTTCATTCCCCAGATTAGGGAAGTTCTCAGCTACGATTTGCTCAAATACATCTTCTAGTCCTCTCTCTCTCTCCATTCCCTCCGGGATTCCAATTATTCTGACAATAGAACGCTTCATCGTGCCACTTATTTCTCTGATTCTATTTTCATGGATTCTGAGTTGTTTTTCCCTGGCCTCCTCTTTTCCCTTTTTATCTATTATATTGTCTTCCAGGTCGCTTATTCGTTCTTCTGCCTCAGTAACCCTAGCTGTTAGATTATCTAGATTGGATTGGATCTCATTGATAGCATTTTTAAGTTCTGCCAATTCAGCTTTCGTTTCTGCCCTTAGAGACTCTATGTTGCCATTAATTGATTTCTCCATTCTAGCCATTGTCTTCACAATTGCTAGCCTGAATTCCATCTCCGACATCTTGGTTATATCTGTATCCATTTGTAAATTTGCAGCATAAGTCATAATCTCTGAGTCTTTTCTATTTTCAGGGCTCCTCCTCCTAGTCATTCTGTTGATGGGTGTTTGAGGGAATGTATAGAGTCCAAATTATTGACCAGAACCCAAGCAAGATGCACCTGTTTTCTTGGGACCTTAGGGTTGCTGGCCTCTTGTTTTCCCAGCCTGTCTTCTGGGGGAGGGGACTGCTGTGCTGTTACTCAGGCAATCCTGTTTGGGCGGAGTTGCCCTGCCCCCCCTGTGGCAGGGGATGGGCTCAGCGGGAATCAGTTTTGGGGGCTTTTGTTCTCTGGTGGCTTTCCCTGGCGCCTTTCCACGTTTCTTCCGCGAGTCAGAGCAGAAGAGACCGTTTCCAACCCTCTGCCTCAGAGCAAAGAGACCTCAATCTGTTCTTCAGTGAGCTCTCCAGGCCACACCGTCTCCGTTTCTGTCTGTGCTATTATAAACTGCAGCGTCCTGGGTTGTGTGCCCCTCTGCAGCGCCCCCAGTCCTGCCTGCAGGTCAGAGCACGTCTCTGCCCTTTGTGCTTCTAAAACCGCCAGCCGCTCCTAGTTCGCACGCGTGACCCTGCTGCTCTGGGTTTCCATCCCAGGGGCTGCCCTAAAGTCCTTTCCCTGCCGCTACGGGTCTGCGAGTCTGTGCCCTGTCCCCAGCGTGCAAGGCTGTCGCTCACCGGCAGTGTAGGATCCCCATGGCCAGGCACCCTCCCGCTGCCGTTTATCCTCCAATATCTGCCTGCAGAATCATGGCTCCCCGCTTCATACCTTGAAACCAACCACCTGCGATATTCAGTTTGTAGAGATCCAGATCTTCTTATATCTCAGGCTGGTTTCGTGGGTGCTCAGAGTGGTCTGGTAGATATCCAGCTCAATTCCGGGGACCAGTTGAAATAGGGTCCCCTACTCCTCCGCCATCTTTCCTTCTCTCCCCAGATATTACTATTTTTTTTAAATAAAACAATGTAATATTTCAGAAAATGGAAAGTTTAGCAAAAAAAAAATTACCCATAATCACAACTTTCCAATAACTATTGTCATTTTTATTTTCTTCTAACATCATTATTTTCATCTTTAACATAACTATAATAATTATGTTCTTCTTTTTCAAAACCAAAAAATAAGCCTTTTCTCACTTAAAATTTAAGTGAATCTTGTATGTTCATTCCTGTTTATATTTTGTTTGTTTCAAGTTTTTATTTAAGTTCCAGTTAACATATAGTGTAATATTAATTTCAGGTGTAGGGTTTAGTAATTCAACACTTATATACAACTCCCAGGGCTCATCACAAGTGCGGTCTTTAATCCCCATCACCCATTTAACAACCTCCCCCCACCTGCCCCCACACACCTCCCCCTCCAGCAATCCTCAGTGTGTTCTCTATAGTTAAGAGTCTGTTTTATGGTTTGGCTCTCTCTCTTTTTTACCCCCTATGTTCATCTGTTTTGTTTCTTAAATTCCACATATGAGTGAAATCATATGTTTATTGTTGACTGCTTACATGCATCAGTGTACTGTTCTAAATAACACAATCCCTGTCCCACAGAACTAACATTCTAGTGGGGTACACATAGACTACATAAATAAATAAGTAATGTACAGTAGTCTCCAACCAATGAGGATAATTTGTTTCTGAATAAAGGCCTTTGTGGGGGGAAATATAGCTCATTTTCTCATAGGCTGAAATTGTAATTAGCATTAATTTCAACTGGAAAAAAATTTTTCTCTAAAACCCCTAAATTAACTCTCAGTTATGCTAAAAACGAAGCCAAACCCATTAAAATAGACCCAATTCTATCATAGCTAAATAACTATCATAAGACTGTGCTCACAAAGCATCTGTATGCTACCCAGTGTTTATGTAATTAAATGTATAAGAAAAAAAGAGCAATAAAGAATAAAGATAGTGGGAAGGAATAAATGAAGGGGGGGAAATCAGAGGGGGAGACGAACCATGGGAGACTACGGACTCTGAGAAACAAACTGAGGGTTCTAGAGGGGAGGGGGGTGGGGGGATGGGTTAGACCGGTGATGGTAAAAAAAAAAAAGAAGAGTAAAGACATGAATGAAAACAATGCACAAAATGAGTATTTCCATATATTTGGAACTATTTTAAAGGGAGTACTTTAAAGGGAGAAACTTAAAGCAATCCACATCATTTTCAAGGCTGCAAGGATGACACATGGGTGCTACGCCAAATGTGCCCAGTGATTTCCTAGCCCAGGAAGTCCAAATCCATCTTCCTGAATGTGAAGAATGACTCATAAGCTGAAATGAAGGTATTAGTTCTTGTAACACCCCCTCTACCCCCACTGCAAACACAGTTCTATCCAGGACAGCAGGACTGAATAGAATAATGGCAGGTAGTGATAAGTGGTAGGAAACAAAAATAAAAATATATTTTAATATATTTTAATAAATATATATGTATATATGTATGTATATATATGACTAAAGTGTCATTCAGGAAGCTACTGGATGGTGTGTGCAGCCAAGATAAGGGAGTATACCAAAGAAGACACATGAGATTCAGATAATAAGAGATTAACTGGGAAAAGACTGGGAAAATCCCTGGAGTATGATAAACTGAGATCCCAGGGCAACAACTATGTAGCAATTCTAGAGGGCAAACAGTCCACAGTGATGACCTGATGTACTGAGACATATTGAGTGGAGATTTACATTCTTGAGGAAGAGTTTGGTAAAGAGATGACTGGGGGAAGGATGCAGAGGGTCTTCTTTTATTGAGTATATAGATATTCCCTTAGTCCGCCTGTTTTCAGTATAACAGCTAGGCTACAGTTGTATCCAGTGTCCTCTGTCTAGAGTCTCTCTGGTTTAATCTCTTCTGGAAGTGAAATTAAGTCTTCCGCTGGGGTGGGGGAGGGGCTGTTGCCCAGCTGCCCAGGGTAGGGATAAAATTTCCTCATATACAGATTTTCAACCAATTCTATTTTCAGCTGCCCCTCCTCAGCACCCTCTCCCCTTCAGGAATTTTTGCTACCTCCAATTCCTGATCTTTTTAGGCTTCTGAGGCACAACTAAGCCTGCTTCCAGGCTTCCTACACTGTTGGCTTGAATTTGAGCTTCCTCTGGTTTTCTAAGTTTCTACTTATTCGTCTGCTTTTTGGCTTCCAAAATTTTATTCTTCTTCTTTTGTCTTTCACTCTGTTTATCTTTTATGGTTTATACTATTTTTGTTCCATGGCAGTCATGTCAGTGAGGTTTGAGAGGGAACAAAGGGTAAATATGTGTTCAATCTGTCATGCTGTTTAAAACCTAGTTTTCTTTTAAATTGTAAAATATTTGCATACAGTTTAATGAATAATTATAAAGTGAACAATCATTGACCAAAACTCAAAGCTTTCAGGGTTTGAAAGCTCTTTATGTATCCCTTCCTGATGGCAACTCCCTACCTCTCCCCAGAGATAACACTATTCTACCTTTTATGATTACAGCTTCCTTCTTTTTCCTTATGTTTTTACCACTATTTACAATCATTGTGAAACAACACAGTCTAGTTTGGTCTGTTTTGGAATTTTATATAAATAGAGACATACAGTGCATGTTCTTTTGTGTCTGACTTCTTTTAGTTAACTCTATAAAATTCTACCATATTGTTGCACACATCCATTTTGATTGTGTGAGGATACCACAAACTATTAATCCATGTTACTGTGGGTATACTTTTGGGTTATTTCCAGTTTGAAGTAAGTCTTATAGCTGTAGACATTCTTGTGCATACTCTTTGGTACACAGATACGTAAATTTCATTTGGTATAGAACAGGAAGTGAAAATTTGGGGTCACAGTGCATGAATATCTTCATCCTTATATTACCAATCATTTCCCAAAGTATTTGTATCAACATTATATGCATGTTCCCCCTGCTCCATGTTCTCACCAACACTTGGTATTATCTGACTTTAGTTTTTACCAATTTGGTAGCTATACAACCTAACATACTTAGCAGGAAATACAGTTGACCCTTGAACAACATGGCTTTGAATTGTGCATGTCCACTTATATGCTATTTTTTCAATAAATACAAAACAGTACTATAAATGTATTTTCTCTTCCTTGTGGTTTTCTTAATAACATTTTCTTTTCTCTAATTTACTCTATTGTAAAAATACAGCATATAATACATATACCATACAAAATATGTGTTAATTGGCTGTTGATATTATTGGTAAGGCTTCCTGTCAACAGTAGGCCATTATTCAGGGAGTCAAAAGTTATCTGTGGATTTCCACCATGCATTTAAGGTCAGTGCCCCTAACTCCTACGTTTTTCGAGAGTCAACTGTATTTTGCTTAGTTTTACCTGGCATCACTTAATCACCCCACTTTTTGAAAGAATTTTTAAAACTCCTCTCTCATAAAGGTCAAACTGTAAGCAATCTATATACTTCATTGTTTTTTTGTTTGTTTGTTTGTTTTTGGATATTTTCCACATGGAGCTTCCTAGTCTCCTTGGATCTTCCTGTCTTCCTCTTTCTGCATTTTATCCCTGTTTTCATAAAGCACATTCTCCAGAAGTTTTATAAGAAATGGTGTGTAGAGAATACGATTTTGGGGATCTCACATATTTGAAAACAACTTTATTCGCCTCTCATATTTTCTTGATAGTTTGATTGGGTTAAAATTTTAGGTTGGAAATAATTTTCTAAGGAATTTTGAAGGTACTTTATTGTCCTCTAGCTTGCAATGTTGCTATTGAGAAGTCTGATGCCATCCTGATTTCTGATCTTTGTATGTGACTTCTTCCCCCCCCTTTTTTTAACTTCTAGAAGCACTTAGGATTGTTTATGTATGGGGTTCTGATGTTTCAGAATGTTGGGTCTTGATGTGGGTCTTTTCTTTTAAAAGATTTTATCTATTTATTTTAGAGAGAGCATGCACATGTGAGTGGGGAGAGGAACAGAGGAAGAGGGAGAAAGAGAATTGCAAGCCAACTGTGCACCGAGCATGGAGTCCAGTGTGGGGCTTGATCCCAGGAGCCTGAGATCATGACCTGAGCTGAAATCAAGAGTTGGTCGCTTAACACACTTAGCCACCCAGGAGCTCCTTAATCTGGGTCTTTTTAAATTCACTTTTTATGCACTTGGTAAGCACTTTCAATCTGAAGAATCTACCATAGAACACTCATGAAAGAAATTGAGGAAGACACAAAGAAATGGAAAAACAATCCATGCTCATGAATTGGAAGAACAAATATTGTTAAAATGTCTATGCTACCTAGAGCAATCTATACATTCAATGCAATCCCTATCAAAATACTATCAACTTTTGTCACAGAGCTGGAACAAATAATCCTAAAGTTTGTATGGAACCAGAAAAGACCCTGAACAGCCAGAGGAATGTTGAAAAAGAAAAGCAAAGCTGGCGGCATCACAATTCTGGACTTCAAGCTCTATTACAAGGCTGTAATCATCAAGACAGTATGGTACTGGCACAAAAACAAGACACATAGATCAATAGAACAGAATAGAGAACCCAGAAATGGACCCTCAACTCTATGGTCAACTAAGCTTTGACAAAGCAGGAAAGGATATCCAATGGAAAAAAGACAGTATCTTCAACAAATGGTGTTGGGAAAATTGGACAGCCACATGCAGAAGAATGAAACTAGACCATTTTCTTACAACATACACAAAGATAAACTCAAAATAGATGAAAGACCTAAATGTGAGACAGGAATCCATCAAAATCCTAGAGTAGAACACAGGCAGCAACCTCTGTGACCTCAGCCACAGTAACTTCTTGCTAGACAGGTCTCTAAAGGCAAAGGAAACAAAGGCAAAAATGAACTATTGAGACTTTATCAAGATAAAAAGCTTCTGCACAGCAAAGGAAACAGTTGATAAAACCAAAAGACAACTGACAGAATGGGAGAAGGTATTTGCAATGACATATCAGATAAAGGGCTAGTATCCAAGATCTATCAAGAACTTATCAAACTCAACACCCAAGAAACAAATAATCTAGTCAAGAAATGGGCAGAAGACATGAACAGACATTTCTCCAAAGAAGACATACAAATGGCTAGCAGACACATGAAAAAATGCTCCACATCACTCTGCATCAGGGAAATACAAATCAAAACCACCATGAGATACCACCTCACACCAGTCAGAATGGTTAAAAACAAGTCAGGAAATGACAGTTGTTGGTGAGGATGCAGAGAAAGGGGAACCCTCTTACACTGTTGGTGGGAATGCAAGCTGGTGCAGCCACTCTGGAAAACAGTATGGAGATTCCTCAAGAAGCTAAAAATAGAGCTATCCTATGACCCAGCAATTCCACTATTAGGTGTTTACACCAGAGATACAAATGTAGTGATCCAAAGGGGCCCCTGTACTCCAATGTTTATAGCAGCAATGTCCACAATAGCCAAACTATGGAAAGAACCCAGATGTCCATCGACAGATGAATGGATAAAGAAGATGTGGTATATATACACAATGGAATACTACTCAGCCATCAAAATATGAAATCTTGCCATTTGCAACAATGTGGATGGAACTAGAGGGTATTATGCTAAATGAAATATTTCGATCAGAGCAAGACAATTACCATATGATCTCACTCATATGTGGAATTTAAGAAATAAAACAGAGGATCATAAGGGAAGAGAGGAAAAAATAAACAAGATGAAATCAGAGAGGGAGACAAACCAATAAGAGACTCTTAATCATAGGAAACAAACTGAGGGTTACTAGAGGTGAGGAGGGTGGGGGGATGGGGTAACTGGGTGATGGACATTAAGGAGGGCACGTGATATAATGAGCACTGGGTATTATATAAGACTGATGAATCACTGACCTCTACCTCTGAAACCAATAATACATTATATGTTAATTAATTGAATTTAAATTAAAAAAATCATGTTCTTAAAATTTTGGGAAATTTTCTTGAATTTTCCTTTGATAATTTCCTTTCCTCTATTCTCTCTCTAGAATTCCTATAGTCATGTTTTAGACTCCCAAGATTGAACTTCTAAATTCTTTTAGCTATTTTTCATCGCTCTGTACTTTTGTTCTGCTTTATAGAAGGTTTCTTCAATTTTATTTTCTGACCTTTTGCTAATTGTTAATTTCTGCTTCTGTATTTTTTGATTTCCTTCTTATCCTTCTTATCCTCTGTGAAATTAATAGCAAACTCTTTGCATTTCACAACATGCAGAATTTTCCTTGTTTTCTCAGAAATAACTCTAGATTTCTAGGGTTTCCCTTTGCTTCATGCATTGACTCTGTTTTTTTAATGTGTCTTTTTTTATTTTAAAGAACTTATTTATTTGAGAGAGAGAGAAAGAGCAGGAGCAGGGGAGAGGAGCAGAAGGAGAGGGAGAAGCAGACTCCCTGCTGAGCAGGGAGCCTGATTCGGGGCTCCATCCCAGGACTCTGGGATCATGATGTAAGCCGAAGGCAGACACTTAACCTGAGCTGAAGGCAGACACTTAACCTGACTGAGCCACCCAGGTACCCTGTAATATTTCTTTTCTAGTTTGTTTTTGTCTCTGTCTTTCATGCAAAAGGTTTTTCTCTAATGAATAGTGATCCCTGACTATCCATTCATATTAAGGAGAGAGGCAATAGAAGCCAGCAGGAAAGTGTGTGTGGAGGCTGGGCTCATTAGTGGAAGAGCCTCAGTTTAGGATGGTCAGGTGGGGGCCCTGCTTTTTTATAGAACCCCTAAATGCCAGCATTCTCTTGGGCTGCTTGGTTTCTTCAGAAAGAAATCCTCTCCAGTCCTGCCTGAGAAAGTATACAATTTGGGAGTCCTCATGCTGGGAGCCTAGTAGGAAAAGGACAGGGAGGGAGGGTGTCTCACCATTCAGTAGACAAACTTTCTCTAATCTCTGTCTTCTAGGAAAATGCCTCACTCTAGTGCTTAACTGTGGCAGGTGTCCTTAGCCAGAGTTGTTTTTTTTTTTTTTTTTTTTTTTTTTTTTTTTTTTTTTTTTTTTTTTTACTTTAACCTCTCCAGAAGGTATCTGTAGTTTTCCACCAGGAAAAAAGAGAGACACTTACCTGACTGCCAGTCGCAAAGCACTCCTTATATGAGTCCGCTGGTTTTTCATTCTACCTCATACTCTATAAGTATAGGGCCCCTCTGATTTCTGACTTTTCCCAGGGGTATTATTGTACAAATTGCTTTGTCAGCTTCCTTTCCTTAAGGTATTTCACAAGTGAGGAAAGCTGAAACCTCTGTCACTTTCCACTTGTCTGTCTACATTCATTCTTCCCAAACTGTGGCAGACTTTTTATTGGCGATCATCTCATCTTGCCTTCTCTCTGTCCTTATGTGCTGACACCTTTTTTTACTCCTTTGATGCCACGTTAGTGGTGATTTAGGAGGTACTGGGGTATGCACAAAGAATATATTCTAGTACATGGTTTTCCTTCTTTGTGTGTAACTTTCTTTATCCAAAAGAAGACTTGTGATTATTTGCAATAAAAGATACATATGCAGGAAAGGTTGAAACTTGGGGAAAACAACAAAAATTAAGTAGCAAAAGGAGGGAAATATCTCTACTAGGCTAAGGGTCTGGGCTATGATAGTACAAAAGTTGGCCTTACTAAGCTGCTATGGCAGTTTTGCTAGAAGGAGAAATATGATGAGTTTCATAGCCCTTATTATTTAGCAGGAAGCATACAAGAACATCAGATAAAACTCCTCCTACTAAATTTATTGGGTTGGTTGATCCCATTACTTAATAAAAGTACCTAGTACTACAACTCAGAATTGATTACAATGAGTTGGTTAGAGTGAGACCCAGATAAGAAAGAAACAAAAGAAGATATGTGTGGGGGTATAGATGCTAAGTACTGATTCATATACATCTTTCCCAACTCAAGCCATGTGACGAAATGGCAATTGTACTGACCTGAAATTTCCAACTTTACTCAATGTTCCTAAGTGGAAGGATGTTAAGTACTCTGTAGAGGAAGACTAGTGTGCTCTTACTTCCTTTGCCAATTCAGAAGGATATTCTTAGAGTTCCCCCAGTAACTGTGATTGTGATTTCAAGGTAAAGAATAGGCAGACAGTAGAAAATTATGTTGGTAGTACACTTGCCTTTACTTTTGCTTTCAAAAACAAGAGGAAACCGCCCATAGGTAAGTATATGAGTAAATCTAGATTCAGGATCCAATAAGATCACTCTCAGATTTCCAAATTTTACTTTTAGAAATTTGGGGGGAAATTCTGGATGCCAACAAGCATTGTAAAGTAGGATCAATACAGTAGGTTTAGCATATTTTTTAGGCAACAAACTGCTAGGCTCTGGGGGTTTACCAAGATGGGAAAGCACAGTCCCTTTTCCCAAGGAGCTTATCTTCCACCCACAGGAGATAATAAAATGACAGACATTTAATAGAGGAGACACCTTGCAGAGCTTACCATCCTCTTACGTGGGGAACTAATTCCCCTTCCCTACCCTCAGGGTGGATCTGTGCAGCCCACAATGAGAACCCTGCCCTTCCGGCCAGGGATGATTGGATTAGAGGTCTGGGGACATGTAACCAAAGCTGTACCAAACGGATTTTTTCTCCCAGTGATTGAGAATTAGTATATGTGCTGCTGAAGGGAGCACCCAGTGATTTGAGAATTGGAATTCAAAGGTGCTAGTGGGTTTCTGTGGTCCACTGAATCAAGGGCATTTTTGACCATGCCCCTATGGCAATGCAGAGAACACATTTGGAGAAAGAGAGGGGGAAAATGAAGCAGGCATGTAGAATGGCTTTCCATTTGCTGCTTTTGGGCTTGTGGAATCCATAAGATAATTCCTGCATTAAGAGCCTTGATCAAAACAACTGCAATACTATACCACCATGAAGGCCAACAGATGAGCGTAAACATGCTAAGAGGACTAAGGTAGGTGAGAGAGTACAGCTGGTTGTAAAGCAGGTGGGATTAGGAGATGCTGTTTCCTGGTGAGTTTGAGTACCAGGCAGTGAGAACAGGAGAAAATGCTGTCTCTGTCCAAGAGAGTCATAAGTGCAAAGATAGTAAATTTTACACAGCTGGGACTTAATTTCAAGCCATATATTTGTTTAAAGGATTGAATTGCTTGGATTTAGCTTCTATTTCCTTCTTTAGTTCCCTTTGAAAATGTTACATAAATAATGCCACCTCACAAAAAATAAAATCTGAGATAGCTTTCTTCCTTCACATACTGGGTTGGGCTAAATGCATTCTGTGGATTGTTTACCAAGGATCACCTCGTAAATTATAAAGATGTATGACAATGAACAGGGTGGCCTAAAATAGACCTATGCCAGGGTACTTTTGACTGGAGGGCCTATTTTACAGGAAAAACCTGGGAGTCACATTGCTTTGCAAGGCTGACTCATGTATTGTTAGTAATATTTCAAGACAAGCCACTTAAAATATGTCCTGGGGACTGGAAATGATCTTGTTTTCCATATGCTTTCAAGTGTCTTCATTTAAGTGTACATATTTATGCCTACACTTAACATCTATCTACATTTGAACTCTACAAAATATGTGATTCGAAGAACAAATTCTGAGATCAGACCTGGAATAAAAATCTTAATTGCCACCATTTCCTTTGGCAAGTGTTTTTATCTTCCTATGACAGTTCTCTCATTTGAAAAATAGAGATGACTCCTACTTCAAGGGTAATTGGAAGAATCACACTAGTTAATGTTCAAGGTGCCCAGCATGTTCTATGTCACATGATAAGACTCCTTAAATAGTAGGTATTACTAATACTACAGAAACTGTCATGTTTAGGAGAGACTGTTGGGGATCAGAAATGTTTATTGAATGAAAAGGCAGTCCCCAATAGCACAGATTTCTTCCTCTACTTTGTAATCGCTTACCTGCCTAAGGACTGGAACCTCAAGTTACTGCACACTGTCACCAGAATCGCCCATTAATTTATCAAATAAGGCAATCTAAAAACTCTAGGTGTATCTTCCCCTAAGGACCTGGACTGTTGAACAGGAAAGCTGAAAGTACAAGCGTGACAATTACCCTTCGACCCACACTCCCCCATAGGTCGCCTGCTTATGTAATTAAATGGTGGGTCCCCGCAGGTGCCAATTGGTAACCTTTAGGCGGAGAGCTCCTTGTGGATTCGCGGCCGGACGCACCTGGAGGCTCCAGATCTCCCAGGTGTCCGCGGCGCTCCGCGATCCTGGCCACCCCGAGTCCGGCACCAGGTGAGGGGGGGTTAACGTGGCGGAGGAGCTCCCCGAAGTCCCAGTTAGAGGAGCTGGGCTGGCTGCGGTGGGCGCAGAGGCCACTGACGGCGCCTTCCCGCCTTCCCACCTTCGCGGAGCCGCTCGGGGCCGCTTGGGGCCGGTGAGGGGACGGATACCTGGAAGACGCGTCCAATCCCCGCGGGCGCCACGCCCGCCGCGCCGGCGGCGCCGGGAATAAGAACAGAGCGCGGAGCCGCAAAGGTAAAGCTCGGGCTCGGGCAGAGCGTCGCGGGGCCACAGTTTGTACGCAGGGCCAAGGAGACCGAGCGACCATGGACGCGACGCGGGGCATCGGCACCTTCGTGGTGTGGGACTACGTGGTGTTCGCGGGGATGCTGCTCATCTCGGCTGTCATCGGCATCTACTACGCCTTCGCGGGGGGTGGCCAGCAGACCTCCAAAGACTTCTTGATGGGCGGCCGCAGAATGACTGCCGTGCCGGTGGCCCTGTCCCTCACCGCCAGCTTCATGTCGGCCGTCACCGTCCTGGGCACCCCCTCGGAGGTCTACCGTTTTGGGGCCATATTCAGCATCTTTGCCATCACCTACTTCTTTGTGGTGGCCATCAGCGCGGAGGTCTTCCTCCCCGTGTTCTACAAACTGGGAATTACCAGCACCTACGAGGTAAAGGGCGGGGGTGGGGGGTGGGGGGGGGGGGGAAGGGACAGGGCTTTTCAAGATCTTGGAGGGATTTTCCTGGGGGCAGAATCACCCCCATGTTGAAATCTCTACCTGTCCATGTCCATCACCTCCCCTGCCTCGCCCCCCTTTTGGGGAGAGGTGTCCCGTGAAGGCAACAGAATCTTGGGGCTTACTCTCACGAGCTCACTGAAAAAGAGAGGCTTCCGAAGTAAACGGAATGATTTGGACTAGTGCTCACAAAGGCCCTTTCTGCTTTAATATCTTTGATTCGGAGTCAAGGGGAAAGATTTTAATACTTTTTATCTGGGGGAGGGCAAGTTGTTCAAGTCTCAGACCCTCCTCCTTGAAAGGAATCCTCTGTCCCAGGTCCCTAGGCACCATTCACTTTTCCAGGATAGTTGGAGAAGAATTTGCACTCTCCCCTCCGTGCTCCACACACACACACACACACACACACACACACACACACACACACACACATTCCCTGGAGAGGCAGATTCCCAAATGGTTGAGGTGCTGTAACTCTAGTCTCAGTCCCTGCGTTTGAGACCAGATTCTACCATTTACTAGCTGGGTAACCTTGGGTGATTCAGTTAACCTTTGTGCCTGTTTTTTCATCTCAAAATGAAAATGATATCAACTACCTCATCCAGTTGTTGGGAGGATTAAATGAGATGATTCAAGTGTAGCATTCAGAATAGTGTCTGGAGCAGGATAGTGCTGGATAGACGCTGACCCCAAGGATTTGTGGTGGTAGTGGCAGAGGTGGTTTGTTTGGGGTCACTAGGAAGATTTGGCTGCAAGGTTCTTAAACAGGCCTACCTTCTCTGTATGTGGAAAGATGATTAAGGAAAATGATCTTTCCTGTTGCATAGCTCCACTGGTTATAGATTTTCTTCAGTTGTCTGCAGGAAAGGGCTTTGCAAAGATGTGGAATGTTTGGTTTAGGTTAAAGAGCTGTTGAATGGGAGTGCAGTGTGGGGATGGGGGAATAAAAGCTCAGGGGAGTGGGGGGCCTGTTCAGTGCCCTCACTGGTCTCCTTTCCCCAGATACTAACCCATGAGCAACATGGACAAACCAGGCAAAGTTTCCTCTCTCACAGGGCATGATTCAGAGGGTGGTGACACTCATTCTCAGCAACCACCTCAGTCCTTGAGTTTAGGTACTGTGTGCTCTACTTCAGAGCCACTGGAAAGGTGGTTTCCTAGTGAGGCTGGTTCAACTGGTGCCGGCTACAGGGCCTCAATGGTACAAGTGTTGGTGACAGATGCCTGGGCTATAGTGACGCCATACAGGGCGAGGCACCCCTGGGGCAGCAGTGCCTTCCACTCACTCTGGCCATTGTGTTTGGGAGAGTTCAGTCATCATCCCAGAAGTGAGCAGGATGGAATTTCTCTGTTTTGCTCAAGGGTAACAAACTGGCTGTCCCAGGTCAAACTCTGTTTTCTGTCTTTTTTTTTTTTTTTTGACCCTTGTGTTTTGAAAGAAAATTAATTTAGCATTTATGATGTTGAGAAGTCAAATGAAATTCCAGATTCTAGCTTCTTTTGAAAAATTAGAAGCCTGGGGGTGCGTGAGTGGCTCAGTCAGTTAAGCAGTTAAGCGTCTGCCTTTGTCTCAGGACACGATCCCAGAGTCCTGGGATCGAGCCCCATGTCGGGCTCCCTGCTCAGAGGGGAGCCTGCTTCTCCCTCTCCCTCTGCTGCTCTCTCTGCTTGTGCTCTCTCCCTCTCTCTCTCTGTCAAAAAAATAAATAAAATCTTAAAAAGAAACAACAACAAAAATTTATAAGATTGGTGACACCAGGCTCACAGTCCCTGTGGTGCAGGAACTCCAGTTATAAGGCCGTTGCTCTCACCCCCTATTAATTTCTGTATTGAGGCCTCATCATTGTAGGTGCATGGTTACTTTCTTATGATAGAGAAATCTTTATCTGCATTTTTGTCTTCCTCAAAAATGCAAAAGAGAAAATGGACAGGGGTGAAGGGAGTACTTGGTTTTGAGAGAGATGTGAGAGGACATATTTCTTAGAGGATATGAAGAATATTCCAACGTTTTAATATATGAACACCTGGCTGATCCACTGGTGTATGTTACCTGATGAGCCCTTAGGCAGTTTGAGTCCGTGAGCTCTGATCTGTAGTTAACCAATTCCAGAATTCAGAAAGGGTTTCAAGAACCTGGCAAGAAGACTTCAGTCCCCAGAGAGGAATGCTCCTCTTAATAAGCACTGACCCATTCCTCCTTGGGGGCAGCAACATTAACTCAACCAGAAACAGATTTCCCACACATTTCCTGCAATAGAGGCTGTTAGCAGGGTTCCAGCTAAAAATGGCAAAAAGTTAACTTTTACCGAATGCTTGATACATGTGTAGTGCTGGGCTTCATGTTTTACATACATACATTATCTGTCTCAGTACTCAAAACAATCCTTATAAGGGAGGTACTATGAGAGCCCCATGTTGCAGACAAGGTTAAGCTACATAAGAGAGTATGAGGCAAAGTAGACACATGCCTGGAGGCTAGGCAATGGTGCCTACTGGCTGCTTCTGAAGGCTCTGGTAAGTCTGTTATATCCCCAGGTAGGGCTTAAAAGAGTGCAGAGAGAACAAGGGAAGTAGAACAGAACACCTAGAGTTGTGGGCATGCTGGGGGTGTCCATGATGGATGGATGCCCAGCAGTGGGGGGTCAGGGAAGTTAGATAACATGCTTTGTCCCTGACAGTTGGCCATAGCAAACACTTTCTTGTGAGCAATTTTTGTTTTATGCTGAGAGCTGGAAACATCTACACAGAAGAAGTCCAGCATTGAGTGATACCCTGGCATTCTTGCTCAAATATGAAATCTCTTCCTACTTACATTTCTTAAGCTAGAATTGGCTGTTCAGATGTATTTTTGTTATCTATTTATCCCTGCCTTCAAAGTATAGGCCTGTTAGGTGTTTAGCCACTTTCAGACCCACAGATAAGAAGTATAATGCAGGAATCCAGTTTCATTCCCCACTTTTTCGGGATCTTTCTGGATCTATGTAATCTGTGTATTGGAACTGAGTTGTCCAGAATATGTGTGTGTGTGTGTGTGTGTGTGTGCATGTGTATATGTGTGTATATAAATATATATGTTTATATATATATTTGTGGATTATATTTATTTGTATATATATTATTCATATATATTTGTGAATATATGTATGCTTTTTTTTAAAAGATTTTATTTATTTATTTGACAGAGAGAGAGAGCACAAACAGGGAGAGTGGCAGGCAGAGGGAGAGGGAGAAGCAGGCTCCCCGCAGAGCAAGGGAAGCCCGATGTGGGACTCGATCCCAGGACCCCAGAATCATGACCTGAGCTGAAGGCAGCTGCTTAACCAACTGAGCTACCCAGGCGCCCTATATATGTATGCTTATAATTGTGAATTATATTTATCTGTGGATTTGAATACCACCTTCTTAATGTCTTAGTTTTGAATAAGAGTTTATAATATTTCCCCATCCATTTATATCATTCCATAGTCTCCAAACCCCTGCAAAGTAAGAGGGGAAAGAATTAATACTGTGATCCTTATTTTCAAGAGGAGGAGCCTAAGATCTTCAATGACTGCCCCAAGCTTGTGCAGTTACAAGTAGGACTGGGTTGAGGGCTGGAACTCCTCCCAAAAACTATACTGTGCTGCATATTTTTTACATTTTGGTTGTTTCAGAAGGTGCTACTATATATCAGTGCCACCTACTCACTCAAAGCCATGGTCAGTTAGCTTACTTATTTATTTGGAATAATGTAGTTGTTCCCTGCCCAGATTTGGGCATTAAGTGGTCCTAGACTTGCATTGTGACTCTGAGAGCTATTAGGTTGCAGCTTTGGTGTTCTCTCTGAGCCCTGTGCCCTCCCCCGTAGCAGGTAGTACTGGTCTCAGGGAGTTGTTAGGAGGACAGTGTACACAGCAAGACTCTAAAGTGTTACCTGTGACTTTGGAGCAAAAAATCTAGTGTCGTTTCCCCAGATTATTACTTAATGTCAGTTTTTCCTCTTTTTTTTTTTCTGGTATGAAGACTGTTTTCAGCTTTAAAATTCTCCCTAAGTGAGTAATAATATTCAAGTTAAAGAATGTTTGAGACTCCAGCTTCCTTCCAGCTCTAAAATTCTATGATTCTAACTATATTATGACATATAATATAGGAGATGAGTCGACTATATTTTTCGATACAGCAGATGCCAAGGAGAGTAGGAAAAATTGGCAGGTTTTTGGCTCTGAGCAGAAACTAACTTAGGCCAATTTATATAAAAAATCATTAATTTTGGAGGATATAGGGGTAACCTATTGAACAGAGTGAAGAGCTGAACAAATAGGCTGTGAAAAGGACAGAAGCCAAGGAAGCCTCTTCAGGCCACTGTCAGATCAGTCTGCTTCTGCTCCAATCATTTTCTGTCTTTATATTATACCTCCAAGATCCAAATATCCATTGGAGAGAGGAGCTGATTAGCTGAGCTGGGTCAGGTGACCATCCCCTAGTCAAAAGAGGCAGGGCACCTTGATAGACAATTCCATCACAATTCCCTGCAGTGGAAAGGGCTGATTCCCAAGTGAATCAGGGAAATGTCTGAAGTAGATGCCAAGAGATAGGGGAGAACAGCACTTTGCTCATCTTAAAATTGCAGAATATAATCCATTTAGATGATATGCTGGAAAAGCCAAAACTAGGGATGGAGAAAAGATCAATGATTGCCAAGATTTAGGGGTTGGGGGAGAGTTTGACCACAAAGGAACAACGTAACAGAGTTCTCTGAGGGTTTTGGAACTGTCCAGTATGTGTTAAAACCCAATGAACTGTACTTTAAAGCAAGAGTAATTTTGCTTTATGTAAAGAAAAATAGTAGCAACGTGGGAATACAGAATACAAACATTTATGAAATTGCTTTAAATTTCTTTTTTTAAATTTAAATCAATTTAGTTAACATATAGTGAGTGTATTATTAATTTCAGAGGTAGAATTTAGTGATTCACCAGCTGCATATAACACCCAGTTCTCATTACTTCAAGTGCCCTCCTTAATGCCCATCACCCAGTTACCCCATCCCCTGACCCACCTCTCCTCCAGCAACCCTCAGTTTGTTTCCTGTAGTTAAGAGTCTCTTATGGTTTGCCTCCCTTTCTGTTTTTATCTTATTTTATTTTTTCTTCCCTTCCCCTATGTTCCTCTCTTTTTTTTCTTAAATTCCACATGAGTGAAATTATATGGTATTTGTTTTTGTCTGACGGACTTATTTTGCTTAGCAAATACCCTCTAGTTACATCCATGTCATTGCAAACGGCAAGATTTCATTCTTTTTGATGACTGAAGTTGCTTTAAATTTCTAACCCCTTTACTTATTAAGCAGCTGATTTTTGAAAAGTGTATAAAGTTTTCACATAGTAACCATTTCTTCCTTTTTCGGAAACAGTATTTAGAGCTCCGATTTAACAAAGTTGTCCGTCTCTGTGGAACAGTCCTCTTCATTGTTCAAACAGTAAGTCACTCTCCATTAGTTTGCTTTACCTTTTGTTGTCTAAAATGTTTTCAGCCAAGGCATCTGGGCTAAGCTTATTTGGTAAATGCATGAAAGATAAAAAAAGAGGTGTTGAAAATAGGAGGAACCCAAAAAGGGAAAACCCTTGTCATTATTTTCCGTTCTTCATTCAGGTTGCTGGAGGCTTGTCAGGATGGCTGTCACTTCATTTACATCCATCTTCCTCTTGGCAGCTGAGTGCTTTAGGGATGGGTTTGATAATGGAGGTCCAGGAAGGAGTTTTCATTCTCATCCCTATTTGTAATTCTCTTCTCCAATGGCAAGCTACCTAAGCATTTGCAAAAGCGTAACAGAATACCTTTGTAAATTATTTAACTTGACTCCATTTTATGTCTCTGTAGATTGCATAACTTAAATTGGTCATTAACACTTCCAATGTAAAAGGAAGAAGCCCTATGGGGTCTGGTAAAGATCCTGCCAAAGAACCGAACCTCGTAGCTTGCAATTATCAACTGTTCAGACCCTCTTTGGATCATTTTTAGAAATGCCTACAGAAATGGAAAGTGGGGAACAAGTGTTAGGAAGCTGGTACATGGCCATGTTTTCAAATCTTCAACTTGGTCAGGATAATGACTGTGGAAGCCTGGTTCATTCTTGCAAAAAAGAGGAAAGCATCTCCCATTTGAAGGACTTACTTGCATTGATCTACCCATGTAATATAATCAGACATTCAAATACTATATAATATGACTTTTTTCATAATATGTTTTTAGAAAGTAAACATAGAATCATAGAATCATAATACATTTTTATAGAACAAATCATAGAATATATATATTTGAAAGATCAAATGCAGTGGAAATGATGTTCTGAGAAAAAAGACCATATTTTTCATACCTGTTGTACCCTGGATTAATAAATATTTGTTAGGTGTATGAGTAAAAAATAATATATATAAAAGATGGAATACAGTTTTTGTTGGCCTTCGGGATTTTTTTTTAGTGCAAATTTATACTTTTGTTTAATTAGTGAGCATGCAAACGTTTTAAAACCAGTTTCTAAAATTTTTACTTTTCCCAGTTATTTATGCAGTGATTAATAATGGTTTGAAAGCATATGAATGAGGGACCATCTCCTTTTAAATTTGTATTCTTTCTTTTGTTCTAATTGTTTAGATTGAGGAGAATTGATTTCAAGTTTGAGGTGATAGATCAGTGACTATCTGCATTAAGCACTGCATGAAAAGTCCATAATTTTAACAAAATTGGTCATAAAAGATTTTTGTAACCTATGACCACACCACAAACAGAAAAGGAGAATCAACTTTACTTAAATAACATTTTCAAGTTACAAACATATTTCATTAAGTATATTGAAACTACTGTTTTAATTCATTGTTGAGTTTATAGAAAAAATCAATAATTTATTTTATAATTCATACAGTTTATTTGGTTTCTTTTTTCTCATAGATTCTCTATACTGGAATTGTTATTTATGCCCCTGCCCTGGCTTTGAATCAAGGTACATTTTAGAGTTACCAATTATGTCACTCACATTTTGGGGATCATTTTTAATAGACCTTATTCTCTCTTTGGGGAGATGGGGAGATGAAGGGATGTTTCCAGGAACCTGCATCAACTTGAGGGGAGCAAGATGGGTTTAGTGTTTAGCAGCTTCTTTGCATTCCTGGATCAATAGCTCCAAAAGATCTGTGATTAATAGAAGGGCAGACCTCCCTGAGGAGTGAATCTCTGAAGTACCAACCCGCCATGCTCCATTAGTTCAGAATGAACACCCCCTATGATCTAAATCATGAATGGCTGCACTTTCTTCCTTGGTGGCTGTAATCTGGAACCCATAGTCAAGAGGCTTCTCTGTTACTCAGCTCAGTTCCATTGTAAAATATGTCAGGGAGAGAGCTTTTCTTATTCCCATTTCTAATGTGGTCCAAAATGCAAGAGAAGGAGATCTGTGTGATTTGAAATATCTTCTTGCTCCTAGCAACAAGATGAAAGATGGCTATGGTGTCCTTTTAAACAAATATATTGAAGATGGTGTGATTGACATACTCCTATACTCTTTGATTTTGAGCAGATAAAAACCATGAAACTGGAATAGTTTACTGAGGCAAAAGTGCCTGTTAGTCATATCCTCAAAAGGCTTTGGGAGAACCCCATATCCTTTGAATTCTTATCAATTAGATATGAATTTATCTCTAAAGCTTCCTTATGAAATGTACAAGTGAACTCTGATGGGAAAAATGTGATGTAGTTCTTGGAGTTCGTATAAAATGGAAAAGCCCTGCTAAACCTACACTCTAATTTCCTGCTTTCATAGTAAATAGATAGTAATTATTACCTAAGTTTATAAAGTACAACAGTATCATTACAAAGAATTCCATTATATAACATGCTCTTGAATTCTGAATGTCAGGCATGTTCCATGTCAATATTACCAACATCATGAATGGGTCATTTTGTGTATGAAGAGCTGAGCTATAAACTTTATAAGTTACCTATTGGCTGTAAGTATAATGTAAGTGTAATTAAAGTTGTGGCTTTAGGGTTTTAAAGTACAGTTCTGGCAATAAGAGAGTACTGCCTTCTATCTATGAAGAAATCAAGGACTCTGCTCTTATCAGTTTATTGGACTATTCCCTAGGAATTAGACCCCAAGAGGCTGCTGCATTTTGACCGCTTGAATATCAACTGCGTATTTTACTGTGACCAAGGATAAATATAGTACTTGGTGTGCAACAGATGCTCCATGGAAACTTGTTTAACTGAAATGGATCTTAACATTCTCTAGGTCCAATCGTTTTCCTTTTACCTTTTTAAAAACCTATATAGAAAACTTCAAACATATGCTAGAAAAAAAAGAACAGTATATTGAACTCTAATGTACCCTTAACTCTACGCTAAAAATTATCAACTCTTGGTTCAATTCACTCTGTTTCCCTCACTAGATTATTTTGCTGTAAATCTGAAGTATTTCATCATTTCATCTGAATTCAATGTCTTTTAAAAATAAGCTAATTTTTTCACTGAGATATAATTGACATATAACATTGTATCTATTATGATTCAAGATTTGCACATATTGCAAAATGACCGCCGCTATGTCTAGTTAACATCTGTCTCCATACATAGTTACAAAAGTTCTTTTTCTTGTGATGAGAGCTTTCAATATTTACTCTCTTGGCAACTTTCAATAAACATGCAATACAGGATTATTAATTATAGTCACCATGCTATACATCACATCTCCATGACTTATGTATTTTATAACTGGAAGTTTGTACCAGGATGTGTTTTGTAAACACAATTATACTATATTCATATCTAAAATATTAACATTATTTTTAAAAATAACAATATGAAGTCAATGTTCAGATTTCCTTGATTTTTTTTCAGTGTTTGTTAGAATCAGGATTCAAATAAGTTTGTGTAATTGCAATTAGTTGATTTGTCTCTTAAGTTTCTCTTTCTTGCTTTTAAAACTTTTTTTTTTTTTTGCTCTACACCTAGCATAGAGCCCAGTGCAGGGCTTAAACTCACAACCCTGAGATCAAGACCTGAGCTGAGATCAAGAGTCAGATGCTTAACTAACTGAGCCATCCAGGCACCCCTCTTGCTTTTTAAAATTAAAAACCCTTTTTTGTTGAAATACAGCTTATACATAATAAAATGTACAGAAAGTAAGTGTACAGTTGGACGAATTTTAACAATTGTACATAGTTGTGTGACCACCACCCAACTCAAGATACAGACTATTTTCTTTTATTTTTTAAAAGATTTTATTTATTTATTTGACAGAGAGATAGAGAGAAAGCACAAGCAGGCAGAGACGCAGGCAGAGGGAGAGGGAGAAGCAGACTCCCCACTGAGCAGGGAGCCCAATGCAGGGCTCGATCCCAGGACTCTGGGATCATGACCTGAGCCAAAGGCAGCCGCTTAACTGACTGAGCCACCCAGGCGCCCCCAGACTATTTTCACCATCTAATCCCAGGAGATTTTCTTGTGCTTCTTTCTAATAAACCCTCCTGCCAACCCAAGCTGCCACTTTCTGATTTTTATCACCATAGATTAGTTTTCCCTGTTGTTAGATTTTATATAAATGGAATCAAATGGTGCCTTTTTTGTTACTGGTTTATTTTGCTCAACAAAATGTTTCTGAGATTCATTCATGTTGTTACATGTTTCAGCAGTTCATTCCTGTTTATTGCTAATATTTCATCATCTGTATCTCTACATCTGTTTATCCATCAACGACATTGGGTTGTTTCCAGTTTTAGGCAATTATAAATTAAGACTACTAAGATCATTCTTGTACAGGTTTTGTTTTGTCTTGCTTTGCTTTTTTTTAAAATTCATTTGCATTTCTTACAACCTTTTAAAGCAGAATGTGATTTGAACACTACATTTCCACTCACAAAACTTGCTGAGTTACTTTTTGAACAGCTTTACAACACACCTAAATAGGCTTATAATTTTGCTACTTTAAACAATGCTCTTCTTTGGAAAACAAGCCCTATAAATAGTTATTCCCATCAAGTTGGTTCAGTTTAACATAGTAGTTTCTGGATGCCTGGTACATGCAGTTGATAACTACAAGGGATAGAAGATTTAAAAAGTAGATCCTAGAAGGTGAAAATTGTTTTAACCAATACTTTTCTTCTAAACATCAAGGTATAGCTCAGAACACTTCACTGACAAAAAAAGTTTGGTTTTACTAAGAAATCTGTTTGATTGCTAAACACTTTAGACCACACAGTTAACATTAGATTACATACATCTCACAACAAATGTTATCTCCTTCCGTTAAAATAAGCCAATGTGGAAAATTGGACAGCCTCATGCAGAAGAATGAAACTGGACTGTTTCCTTATACCACACACAAAAATAGACTCAAAATGGTTGAAAGACCTAAACGTGAGACAGGAGTCCATCAAAATCCTACAGGAGAACACAGGCAGCAACCTCTTCGACCTCAGCCGCAGCAACTGCTTCCTAGAAACATCGCCAAAGGCAAGGGAAGCAAGGGCAAAAATGAACTATTGGGATTTCATCAAAATAAAAAGCTTTTGCACAGCAAAAGAAACAGTCAACAAAACCAAAAGACAACCGACAGAATGGGAGGAAATATTTGCAAATGACATATCAGATAAAGGGCTAGTATCCAAAATCTATAAAGAACTTATCAAACTCGACGCCCAAAGAACAAATAATCCAATCAAGAAATGGGCAGAAGACATGAACAGACATTTTTCCAAAGAAGACATCCAATGGCCAACAGACACATGAAAAAGTGCTCAACATCACTCGGCATCAGGGAAATCCAAATCAAAACCTCAATGAGATACCACCTCACACCCGTCAGAATGGCTAAAATTAACAAGTCAGGAAACGACAGTTGGCGGGGATGCAGGGAAAGGGGAACCCTCCTACACTGTTGGTGGGAATGCAAGCTGGTGCAACCACTCTGGGAAACAGTATGGAGGTTCCTCAAACAGTTGAAAATAGAGCTACCATACAATCCAGCAATTGCACTACTGGGTATTTACCCCAAAGATACAAATGTAGGGACCCGAAGGGGTACGTGCACCCCAATGTTTATAGCAGTAGTGTCCACAATAACCAAACTGTGGAAAGAGCCAAGATGTCCATCGAAAGATGAATGGATCAAGAAGCTGTGGTATATATACACAATGCAATATTATGCAGCCATCAAAAGGAATGAGATCTTGCCATTTGCAACGACGTGGATGGAACTGGAGGGTGTTATGCTGAGTGAAATAAGTCAATCAGAGAAAGACATGTATCATATGACCTCACTGATATGAGGAATTCTGAATCTCAGGAAACAAACTGAGGGTTGCTGGAGTGGTGGGGGTGGTGGGAAGGATGGGGTGGCTAGGTGATAGACATTGGGGAGGCTATATGCTATGGTGAGCGCTGTGAATTGTGCAAGACTGTTGAATCACAGATCTGTACCTCTGAAACAATGCAATATATGTTAAGAAAAAAAAAAGAAGAAGATAGCAGGAGGGGAAGAATGAAGGGGAGTAAATCAGAAGGGGAGATGAACCATGAGAGACGATGGACTCTGAGAAACAAACTGAGGGTTCTAGAGGGGAGGCAGGGATGGGTTAGCCTGGTGATGGGTATTAAAGAGGGCACGTTCTGTGTGGAGCACTGGGTGTTATACACAATCATGGAACACTACATCAAAAACTAATGATGTAATGTATGGTGATTAACCTAACAATAAAAAAATTTAAAGAAAAAAAGTAAAAAAAAAAAATAAGCCAGTGTGGAACTAGGAACAAAAAATTAGCTGGGCTTTAGTTCCTAAATACCACAGCATCACACTCAGAAAGAAGTCTTATCTTCCCCTTAAATAGTTCTTGTCACGTCATACAGATTTTTAAAATGTTAACAAAAATAAAAACATTCTTGAATATATATTACCAGGATTAAGATAAAGTATTGAATACATGTACAAATAATTCTTGGGACAGCACTTAGTCTACTTTTTCCACGCACGATGTGTTGTCATCCCCTTTGAGGGGCAGCATCTCTTCGGCTATGACAACATTGTTATCATGAGCAGTAGTGTCATCTTTGTCAATACCAAGACCAAGTTTGATCATCCTGTAGATCCTGATAGCATGTGTCTGAGGATTTGCTTTTGACACATATTTTTATCTCTATTGGGTGAATACCTGGAAGCAGTGTAGTTAAACATAACACCTATTATAGCCGAGTACAGGGCAGATGCATGTACAAAATTTAAGAGAAACTGGAAAATAATTCTTCTAAATGGTTGTACCATTTTACATGCCCACTCCACAATGTATGCAAGTCCAAGTTACTCCAATTGTGCTTCTGCCCTGGCTTTGAATCAAGGTACATATTAAAGTTACCAATTATGTCACTCACATTTGGGGCTAATTTATTATATAGGAAAACAATCGACTTTTGTACATTAACCTTGTATCCTACAACCTTGCTGTAATCACGCTTACTAGTTCCAGTTTTTTTTTACATCAATGATCATGTTATCTGTGAACAAAAGAGAATTTTATTTCTTCTTTCCCAGTGTGTTTACCTTTTATTTCCTTTCTTGCCTTATTGCATTAGCAAAGACTTCCAGTACAATGTTAAGAAGGAGCAGTGAGAGGGAGCATCCTTGTCTTGGACCTGATCTCAGTGGGAAGGCTTTGAGTCTCTCAGTCTTAAGTAGGATGTTAGCTGTAGGATTTTTGTAGACAGTCTATCAAGTTGAGAAAGTTCCCCTCTATTCCTAGTTAACTGAGAGTTTTTATGATGAATGGATGTTGCCTTTTGTCAAATGTTTTTTCTGCATCTTTTGATATGATCATGTGATATTTCTTTTTTAGTGTGTTAATATGATAGATTCCATTAATTGATTTTTAAATTTTCATCCAGCCTTGCATACCCGGGATAAATCCCTCTTGGTCATGGTGTATAATTCTTTTTATACTCTTTTGGATTCAATTTGCTAATCTTCAATTTGTTGAGGATTTTTGCAGTTGTGTTCATGAGAAATATTTGTTTGTAGTTTTCTTGTAATGTCTTTATCTGGTTTTGGTATTAGAGCAATCCTGGCTTCATAGAATGAGTTGGGAAGTATTCCCTATCCTTCTTTTCTCTGAAAGAGATTGCAGAGGATTGGTACAATTTTTCCTAAATTGGTGGAAATTACCAGTCAACCCATCTGGGCCTAGAGCTTTCTGTTTTGGAAGGTTTTTAATTATTGATTCAATTTCTTTAATAGATATAGGCCTATTTAGATAATCTATTTCTTCTTGCATGAGTGTTTTGGCCTATTTTGTCTTTCAAGGAATTGGTCCATTTTATATAGATTATCACATATGTGGGTAGAGTTGTTATCTTTCCATTTAAAAAGGATATAATATGCCCCTCCACTTCTTAGATAAATGGTAGCAAATTATACAACTTTTCTCTTTCTTGGTCTCATCTTAGTAACATGCACAACTTGTCTTTCAAGGACTGGTAGAATAGTGTGTTTATTTGAATCATGATGACACATAATCTATGACCCCATTCAGTCTGGATAACTACCTCACAGTATCAAGTTGTTTCTTAGCTTCATTACAATAGAAATGCTTTTTCATGTATTTAATTTAGGCAATGTTGGATCTAGGTATGCTCTCTGAGGGTAAAAACCAGTTCCATTTAACTTATCAAGTAAATTTGTTTGGGGGCATTTTATGAGATCTGGACCTAGTTCTAGGCAAGAGTAGAGAGGTATGTAGAATACCTCTACTTCTACATACCCCCATAATGATATAGCTTCCTACTGATGATTTTTTGAGAAATATTTTTATTATACATGTTTCACAGTTATGCGTGCATTTTCTTTTCTTTTTTTCTTTTTACAGTCACAGGATTTGATCTATGGGGTGCAGTAGTGGCAACAGGGGTGGTCTGTACATTCTACTGCACACTGGTATGTAAAGAATATTATCTCTTCTTTACCAACTGTTTTCCAAAGTTGAAAATTCCAGTAGTTGTGTTCTGCAAACTAGGTTGTTCATATATCCTCTCCTACTCCTACCTCCCACGGTGTAACTTTTTATAAGAAATATTCCGTCTAGGGAAAAATTTGATTCTTTATAGAACATTGATCATAACTGAAACTTTTTTCTTTTACATGAACCATTGCAGTGGTCCTCAGTGTTATCTCCTAATTCATCCTTACTATTGCTAAATTATTATATTTGCATTCATATTATTCCTCAGCTTAGAAACCTAACTTCCCCTTTGCCTATAGGCAGGAATCACAGTCAAAATATGTAACAACCAGATACTAAGGACACTGATATTATTATGGATGCTAGTCCCTAGCAGTTGTGCAACTTTTAGGGCATATCAGACATACTAGGTCTTAAGACTTTAGTGGATTTTTTAGAAGATGGGGATCTCAGGGAGGGGATGGTTCAGCCAAGGATATAGGACCTGGAGGGAGACACTTGGGAAGTTTTTGGCAGTGGCTAGTACAAAACAATTTTAGTATTTCTACAACTGGTATGACCTTCTATGTGCATACTTGATTGAATAGCAGCCCTGCCAATAGGATAAAATCTATGATTATTTTGCCTTTTGCAATTTTACTCTGGATTTTCTTCCCAGCAATCTCCCTCTACCATTTCATTTTGCTCCAGAATGTATATCTGGCCACACTCAACATGTCATGGACTTGGACTTCTTTATGCTTTTGCCGGTGCTATTTTCTCTTCTGGGATGACCTTCCATTTTTGCCTCTGCTTCTATCTGAAGGCTTGGCTTAAATCACACCTTCTCTTAAAGGTTCTCCCAACCTTACTATCTACCACCTTGAGTCTATTCCTTAGCCAAGATCTATGTTTTCATTACTTTTGTTCAGCATAGTATATAACTATGTAGATGATTAATAATGTCTGATAAGAGCATTAATCCTAATATACTTTTTCCTCAAAGGGTGGTCTTAAAGCTGTTATCTGGACAGATGTTTTTCAAGTTGGGATCATGGTGGCTGGATTTGCATCTGTAATTATACAGGCTACAGTGATTCAAGGTGGGATCAGCACTATTCTAAATGATTGCTATAATGGTGGAAGACTAAACTTCTGGAAGTAAGTTGCTATTTATCTCCTGGTCAATAGATCTCTCCTTTTGGGTTTTTTTTTTCTGTAAAATAATCTCATTATTGAAGTAGTAGATTTACATTAGAAAACAAATAGATGGCTAAGAATGTGGTACAAAAAATTGAAGCTGATAAGTTAATGTGTGAGGGGTTTCCACCAGGTCTTTAAGGGGTTAAAGCAGTCAGATGGTTACTTAGTTACATGGAGTGTAACTTCCTCCTGAGAAAGGATTGATAGCAAAAGTGTGTTTTTCTTCCAGATATTACAATCTGGAATTGGTCAAAGGGTGGGGTAGGGTAATTAGGGAAGAGATAGTGGAGAAATAAGGAAACATCTTAAGAGAAAAACACTAAAGGGCCATGCTGTTATTTTGACAGTTCTTTGTTTCAAGTAGCCTAGAGAATTTTTCTATTGATATTGTATATAAATATTTTATAATATTCTATATTATTTCTAGAGGATTGACTAGAAAGTTATCACTAATGACTAAAGTGTCAGTATATTGTATGATATAGCATATCTTAAACAGCTATTTAGGTTTCCTAGAGAAAGACCAGTGGAGAAACTAGATATTTTATCACATATATACCACACAACTTAGAAGAATCTTTAAAACACCTTCCACTGTGGATCAGTAGTGTCATTCTTGTTATCATGTTCAATATGGGGAGGGGCTCATTTTGACATGGATTGGCTTATTTCCTCTTTAAGCCGTCCTACTTTGAGACAGGCAAGCTGAATCACTGGCAAGAAGAAAGAAAAAAATTTCTTACTTGGTGACTCTCTTCTAGTTTTCTGAAAATGGTGCTAATGTTTGAGAAGAGCCTTTTCAGAAATTGGACAGGGACAATGTGTTAATTTGCAGAGATAAGTTGAATTATGATGAATCAACTTCAACTATTTTCAATAATCTTTTTTTTTTAACCTCAAGATTCAGATTCCAAGGAAGTGCACCTCCAGCTGTCCTAGCTTGGGCATTATTCCATCCCTTAGTAGGGGCAGAGCAGGACATTTTATTGACAACCATTTAGACTATTTTATGGTGAAATGGTCTTTTCCCCAAAGTAAATTGGGTTGCTGTTACTAGAGGACAGGAGAATGGATACCAAAAAGCAGAAACAACCAGTGGCCACTCAGAAGATCTTGATTACTCCTGGGCGCCTGGGTGGCTCAGTTGGTTAAGCGACTGCCTTCGGCTCAGGTCATGATCCTGGAGTCCCAGGATCGAGTCCTGCATCGGGCTTCCTGCTCAGCAGGGAGTCTGCTTCTCCCTCTGACCCTCTTCCCTCTCGTACTTTCTATCTCTCATTCTCTCTCTCTCAAATAAATAAATAAAATCTTAAAAAAAAAAAAAGAAGATCTTGATTACTCCTAAATTTCCTAGTAGGCGAGATTGAAGGGAGAGGGTATGGAACCAATCATTTTTCTGCAAGATAACTGTCACTTTGTACAAAGGCAATCCATATTGCTGCATTGAAGTGACAACTTGTACACCAATAAGAGATTCTTAAAAGTAAAAGAGTAGGGGGCACCTGGGTGGCTCAGTTGGTTAAGCGACTGCCTTCGGCTCAGGTCATGATCCTGGAGTCCGGGATCGAGTCCCGCATCGGGCTCCCTGCTCAGCAGGGAGTCTGCTTCTCCCTCTGACCCTCCCCCCTCTCATGCTCTCTCTCTCTCTATCGCATTCTCTCTCTCACATAAATAAATAAAATCTTTCAAAAAAAAAAGTAAAAGAGTAGACAGTTTTGTGACTTTTACTTTGGAGGCTGCCAACCATTAAATCATAATGAAAAGCCTTATTGTCTATCCCTTGTGAATCTGATATGTTTGAGAATATGGTGGGCAAAATATCTGCTCTGGTGGTGATAAACCAAGAGAAGGATTTTGTGTTGGTATTTTCTGTGTGGTCTATAGTTGTCTTATATATTCTGTATGGCCTAAAACCACTAAATTGGGTGTTCTAAATCTTGTCTTACTTCCCTCAAGTAGATTCCTGAATCCTTTTGTCTCTTGACTTCCATTAGCTAATATAGTAGCTGTTTTCTAAATGGTCAACACCCTTGAAACACTTAAACTTTGATATGAAGTGTTAAAGAATGGAATAGAGGCTCTTATATGTCCATAGGAATGCTGGGATATACATGAAATCAGAACACTTTACTCAACTAATCTTAAATATAAGATTGAAATGGATTTGCAGAATTTCATAATTTTTAGAAAGTTTCTGTGAAAGCCAATTTTGCAGAAATTTGTCAAACTCATTGTATATCATGGATGAATAGAATCATTCCTTCCAAGATAATGCATTAAGAAGAGTTAAAAGAAATATTAAATACAGAAGTTGAGCTTTCTTTGTAACAATATTTTGGATTTAAGTACATGTCATAAAGTGACTTTTCACTATTAGCATTTAACTTGTGCACACAGCATTTTAAGAAAGCATGATTATAATGACATTTTAGAAGATGAAAGCCTTTAAACTGCATTAATTGACAGTTCTTGAGCTTGAATATAAATTAGAAATATGACTGTACATGTGCTAGGAGAGAAATTATATATGCAAAATGTGTCAATTTTGTGTTCATTTCAGTACCATATCTATTGCTCTGATGCACTTAGGAACTTTACTCTCTTTATTGCTCTCTCTCTTTTTAGTTTCATGCTCTTCTCTGATTACAGCATAGCAGACTTGTTTAAATAACAGTTTCCTAAGGCCACAGGAGAACAATTTTTATGAAAGCTCACAATAATTAGAACATTCATTTTTCTTCAATCCCATCCAGAATTTCCAATTCTCTGAAAGTATCCATTTTTATTTCATTGAACTTAAGTTAGGAATATTTCTGCCTTTTTTATTATTTAATAAATTTGTACATATTTATATCTGTATGCATATTTACATAGATATACATTGCTTGCTTCCAAAAAATATTCTAGGAGAATTTTCTGTAGTTTTTTACTGATAGTTAAAATTTGTTTTCTGTTTCTTTTCATTTAGTTTTGATCCCAATCCTTTGCAAAGACATACATTCTGGACAATTATTATAGGAGGGACATTCACATGGACCAGCATCTATGGTGTCAACCAATCCCAAGTGCAGAGATATATTTCCTGTAAAAGCAGATTCCAGGCAAAAATGTAAGCCAAACTATGGTATGGAAATCATTAATAACCATTAGTTGTCTTTATTGAAACTTGTTAATTAGTCACGCTTTGTTCAGGTTTAAGCCTTTTGTATCATGAAATTCCAAGAAATAAATGATATACTTAGTTATAAAAGGATCAGGTAAAACAAAGTGGTACTTATATTTTAAATCAGATATTTGAAATGTTTATATGATTTATTAAGTAAAATAAATCTTATTAAATAAAAAGGCATTTATTGTGTATCTACTTGTATAAGGAGTTATGGAGGATAAAAACTAGAATTATATGGCTCTTATAATGAAGGAACTTAACATCTAGTTAGGAAAATATATACAAGTATGCAAAAAGTGAAATAACACTAGAAAGGTATGACAGTCCCATGGAACAATATAATGATTGAATAAATGGTCAAGGACATTATATTGCCAGATGTGCTGGTATATTTTATTTTCAGACACAGTCATGGGTTTATAACTCTGCTCTAATACTTGCTATTTGAATGGGCTAGTTATTTAGTCTCCCCGAATCTCAGTTTCTAAACTTATAAATCGAGCATAAGAAATATTATACATCTCATGAGAGGTATTGTAAAATATTATGCTTCACAAATACTTAGTAGGGATCCAATAAATGTGACCTCAAATCATAGGACGTGAAGGCAGAAAATGGGTGAGAGATTCCTGTCAACCAAGTAGATCCTGAATAATGACCATATGTGGGCAGGTGGAGAATAGTGGGAAAGAATTCCAGATAGCCATTGATTTGGACACAGCCCAGAGGTCAGAAGGATGACATGGTCAAGCTCATCTTGGCTTGAGGAAAGAGTATGAGTGGTGGCTGGTTCTTTCTCAGGAGGCCTCAGATCAGTGTGGTAACCACTACTCCCTATGCTGATAAAGCTGACTGGACCCACATGCATTTAGGAACTTAAAAATTATAAATAGATTAAGAGTAACAGGGTGGTTGGAGTAGGACAAGGAATGGCAATTCTATTTCTATTCAAAGAAGAGCATGAAAATATTGTGATGTCACATGTTGAAACTCAATATATTGAGAGTAAATTGGTTTAGACATTATCTGTCTTTGGAAAATTCCATAGTAAAAGATCTACACAAATATCAGCACAGTAACTGGATATAGAATCCCCGAAAGTGAGCTTAGGAGTTGTGGTATTTTAAGGAACTTTGAAGGAATGTAATTTATCCATCCAATAATCCACTGGACTTTAAATCTATATTAGAGCTGATGCTTCTTCAAAATTAATTGTGCATATGCTCTTCTGTTTCTTTGGGAACATGAAACTCAAAAGGCCCAATTTTATAACTAAGAGACCAACATTAGAGCTTTAGACCTTTCTTAATAAGTAGCCATTTCCTTTGGAATGGCCCTCAGCAGACTCCCGGCGCTGAGAGGAACCATTTTCTCCTACTTTTTAACACTGGCTCCATAGGAAGAATGAATCCCAGTCAAAAAGTTAAGACCTACTGACATTGATTGACTGGGGACAGTATCAGATGTCATTGATAAGTGATCTATTTGAGTGGCACTAAAGTTAAATAAAACTATATAATAAAGTATTAACCTCATATATGAGCAAGGGCATTTGAGCAGGAAAGTGTCTGGGTATATTTTCTGATGATTTGGAGATGAGCTGTAGTTACTTATACTATTTTTAGTCAATAGCAAAACATACAGTAAATTTAGTCAATCAAGGGAAAAGGCTAGCAATCTGTTGTTTGGTATCTGTTGAAGGTGAGTTCTCCTGAAACAGACTCTGAGATGGAGGTTGGATTTCCAGAGTCTGTGAGGGAATCACCACCTGTAGAAGAAAGAGAAGAGAAGGAAGCCGAATTGGCCCAAGAGAGAAGTTGGGTTGTAATGCATTCTCAGCCAAGGCCTTAGGGCTTCCTTAGGTCTCTCTACATCAAGGAGACTGGTTTTTAAGATTCTGAATCCAGTAGTCATTGGACACAGGTGCCCCAAGGAAGGAAGCATGACATTGGGGATTGTACCTCTCTTCAGCCTAGGGCAGCTTGTTAAAATATCCACTACAGCACTCCTGGGAAAAAAATGTAGACACCTTAGTGAGAACAATGTTTACTATTCAACTGATTATTAAGACATAGAACTCAATGCCATTAGCACTCATAATGTCAATAATTACCATTTAACAAATGTTATTACATGCCAAGCACTGTGTATATGATACACACTATTTCACTTAATCTTAAAATTCTGCAAGGTAGGCATCGTTATCTATAGGTGTACATGAAGAAGCTGAAGATCAGAGAAGCTAAATTACTTACCCAGGGTCACATATGGTAGATGGAACCAATATTTATGTTCAGGTCTGACGCCAGTGCTGTTATACAAACCTTTACAATCTCCTGGAACACGCACCATGTATTATGATGCTGAACATTGTTTGGGAAGATACCTGTTCAAGGAATGCAGGTTTGCCTCTCATACTTATTAGGTGATATTACAAACCACATTTAAACAAGTTTAATGAGTTTCTATGTAGATGCTAACAATGTTTAGCAGTCTATAACTGCATTACTTTTAAAAGGAAAATGAATAATAGTTACTGCTCTGTCGACCATTAAAAAATCCTTATTTAATGACAAGAAGACCTGAAGTAGTTTAATTGGATACCATTATAAAGCTGACAATGCCCATGGAACTCTGACCAGGAGGATACATTTATTCAATAGAGAATCCCCCATCTATTCCAAGTATTTCCAAATACAGTGTTGATTGACAGCATAAGCAGAAGGTTAGTCTAGAATAAAACAGATAGCATTTTTGATAACCAAAAGATAATGTGCATTTATTGAGTAATCATGAAGTTCTCTTCTGTTTGTGTAACAAGTTTCCTAATCTTTGGGATGGAAATTACAATTGACATTTGCTGGTTTATTTTCAATTCCTTAGGTCTCTCTACATCAATCTTCTGGGACTCTGGGCAATCCTCGCCTGCTCAGTGTTATGTGGGCTTGCCCTATATTCCAGGTACCATGACTGTGATCCTTGGACAGCCAAGAAAGTATCTGCACCAGACCAGGTTCAGTACCATGTCTTTCTTACATGTGCATTAATGTTATCCAGAAAGCTGATTAGTTGGGAGGAAAGAGTGTTCATGTTTTTGTAGAGAAAGAGCAAATGAGAACAATATAATCATCTTTAATTTCTCAAAAGCATTTGGCAAAAATTTATTTTAGCAGATACAGCAAGAATGCAGAATGCTGTTTCCAAGATTAAAATACTGAAATACCTGGAAAATTTCAAGCCAATTGTTAAATAGAATTAGGTCAAGACTGGGAGTAGAAATGTGAACACAGTTAAAGAAAAAAAAACCATATGCAAACCATGGTAGTGTAAAATATTTTGTGGGTATTCTTAGATCACTTTTTTATCAACAGTTTACCTTCCAGTTTTTAAATGATAAACAGATCTAATGAGTGAACATTTATTGAGTACCAACTATGTGGTGAGATTCTGTGCCCAGAACTTTGTATGCTTTATCTCTTTTAATTCTCATAACCTGGTAAATCTAATTTTGGAGATGAGGAAATGAGTGACTTGCAGAGAGATTATATTACTTGCTCAAGGTCACATAGCTGATAAATAAGTATAGCCGCAAGCATTCATCATACTGTCATAAGTGCTTTATATAAACTTCAACTTTGAATCCTTACAGCTACACACTGAGGTAGGTGCTATAATTACCTCCCTTTCAAAGATGAGGAAACTGAGGCACAGACAAACTATGTAATAGCTAGTAAACCTAGAACCAGAATTCAAGCACAGGGAGCCTGCCACTGGAGTCTTAACTTTGTTTTTTGTTTTT
The DNA here is from genome assembly GCF_003265705.2 of Callorhinus ursinus. Lineage (NCBI taxonomy): Eukaryota > Metazoa > Chordata > Mammalia > Carnivora > Otariidae > Callorhinus > Callorhinus ursinus. The sequence continues at coordinate 8,729,528 of NW_027397076.1, forward strand.
TGTTTTTTTTTAAAGATTTTATTTATTTATTTGACAGAGAGAGACACAGTGAAAGAGGGAACACAAGCAGGGGGAGTGGGAGAGGGAGAAGCAGGCTTCCCGCGGAGCAGGGAGTCCGATGCAGGGCTCGATTCCAGGACCCCGGGATCATGACCTGAGCCGAAGGCAGATGCTTAATGACTGAGCCACTCAGGCACCCCCCAGAGTCCTAACTTTGAACCTCTATGCCATATACCGCCTTTCAGAAAGTATAGCTAGAATTCAGTGTTAGATTCCGAAGCTTGAGTTCTCCAAAATTATGTTCTAAGACTTGCTTGTAAATCAAGTGCCCAAGGTACTCATTAGATTGAAGATAGATTGAAATTTATGCTGACATAAATGCATCACACACTCCCAGAAAAAAATGCAACCTTGTGGAGTTAGAAAATGAGAACCTCCTTGAGCTGTGCATCTCAACCCTGTATTCACATGTGTCCTCCTGTTAATAAATAGATCTTTCCTATTTGCTCAGAGAATCTAATCATGTTTACTCTGAAGATGGAGGCACTCTTCCCTTATATTCTCTCTAGTGAAGAATATTTTGTCTGTAGTTTATATCATGAAGATAATAGGGATGTTAAAAATATTTCTCATATATCTTCCTCTATCCCTAGACAACAACAAAAAATATCTACAACTTCCTATTCTTGAGACTCCTTGTCATAGAATGCATTCAGTGGTGTCTTGCATGCATGCACCTTTAGAGAGCCTGTGCTAATTTTTTTAAAAAGAAAGAGGTTTCCTCCTAATTGGATGATTCTGGTATTATGTCGATTGAGGAGTTAATTCATTAACATTTCCCTAGGGATACAATGCACATAAGGCACAGTAGTAGAAAGTCAGGTCAAAATCTTAAACCAAGGAGAGCAAAGATATATTTCTGCAACACTGCTGGAACTCACCCCGAGGAAGCAAGATTAGTGTCTAGAGAGAGTTTTACTATTTTTCTATCAGTCTCACCTTGCTGGTTCTACCTATACCTGAGGGGGCCACTCAGAATATGAAATATCACACCAAAGACTTTTGAGAAAGTTGATGTTAGGGTAGAGGATTTTGATCTTGTTATCACAGTAACAATGGGAACTTTGACTTTTGCTTATGTATGGAATACTGCTTGAAGTTACACCTTTAAGATACCTTGGGAAAACTGGAACTTGATTTCATATAGAGATAAGTTCTATTCACTCTTTCTGAGAATAAAAAATTAGTAAGCTTTGGATAAGGTGGAGACATTCTTAAAACAACTCAACACAGACCCTTGCCACAGTGGAGGATGTTCTTCAACATCCCATAACAAACTATTGTCAAGTGAAATCAGAAGAGGCTGATAAGAGAAGATATGACATCTACTCTATACTATTGGAGAAGGACTCAAGACTGTTTCAGTGCAAGTGAGGGGACTTTTTCTAGAAAATTATCCTCTTAGGACCCTCTTGATTTAAAAATCAGTTTTGCCAAAAGACTGTCATGTGACATAGTACTGAAGTAATACACTTTCCCATCCTTATTGAATATTTATTTTTTAAAAAGTAACTTATCAAAAGGTAAGTTCATATCAGGAACTTTTTAAAAAGAAGCAAGTTTCAGGAACTTCCCAAGTTTACTCTCCACTTATCACTATATCTCATACTATATGCAACTATAATTACGCTTTCAGTCCTGGGTAGTGATTAACGCTCTCAAAGGTGAACTTTGAGTCATCAGGTAAAGTTAAGTGAATGCTTCTTATTATGTAAGCATAGAGATATGTAAAATATTTCCATTAAATTGTCTTATTGTTCCAAAGACTGAGAGCAGCTACCTTTGATCAAGCATTTACAATATTCCATGTACTATATTAAGAACCTTACATAGATGATGTAATTTAACTTTTATAGCAAGTCTATGAGGTTAGTATTATTATCCCTACTTTACAGATGAGGGAACTGAGTCTTAGAGAAGTGACAAAAACCACTTCTGTCTGAATCCAGACCCTGTATCCTTAACTACTCTGCTATTCTTTTAAGTGTTAGCAATAAAAGAATTTGATTTTTCATATTCGGAAATTTCAATTATATGGAATATGTTCCTTTAGTTCTTAAAGAACACAAGATAAATGAGGCATTAATTAATTTTATTTGATAGCAAATAGCACTCAGAAGTAAATTTTGGAATTTTTCAGCTCATGCCTTATTTGGTACTGGACATTCTGCAAGATTTTCCAGGACTTCCTGGACTTTTTGTGGCCTGTGCTTACAGTGGAACATTAAGGTATGAACTATGACTCTAACAATACATGGTTTCCCTGTTGGGATCTTTCTTTTGTTATTCAATATTTTGGGGGCTAAAGCTGAATTCTGGACATGAGCACAAATGACCCAAAGTGGGTAATCTACTCCATGTATCCTCTCTGTTGGTCTCACTTTTATCCATGTGGACTATCAGTCTGTTATCCTGTCTCCACTTTTAACTTGGTCTCTACTGTAATACATCATCACATACTCTGTAGGGTCACCATAATAATGATCAGTTGATGGTAGTTCTCACTGATTATCAAAAATGGGTGCCTATAGTCTTGGTTTAAAATGTATGTATAGCTAAAGCATGGTCAAATGGAAAATTATAATTAAAATCTCCTATTATGTGCTGAATAATATACACTGTCCAAAGAATCTTGTTCTGTGTTTCAACTTATTCATTGCACTTTCTTCCAGTGTTTGTGCCAGGGAATTTTTTTTTTAAGATTTTATTTATTTATCTGAGAGAGAGAGAGAGCATGAGAGGGAAGAGGGTCAGAGGGAGAAGCAGACTCCCTGCTGAGCAGGGAGCCCGATGCAGGACTCGATCCTGGGACTCCAGGATCATGACCTGAGCTGAAGGCAGTCACTTAACCAACTGAGCCACCCAGGCGCCCAGGGAATTCTTATTATTAACATGTACAGGGTATGTTAGTAAGGATCCAGGAAATTAATATTATTGATATTAATGGCATGTGTTTGTGAGGATTTATGACAGTACTTTCAATGCACAAAGAAGTCATTATATAGTAGTACTATGTAGTCTTTGTAGATTCTTTCCATAGACACTGAGGATTTATTGCAAAGCAGAAGCAACATAAAATTGTTTTCTCACTATTAAGCCTATGGATGTTACCTGAATCATTCTTGGATGATAACAGCTTCCAGAAAGAGGATGTTGTGATCATTAAAATATAGTAGAAATCTGGTTATATTTCAGAAATGACAGTTTGTTTCCCCCTTTCTTATTCCTACTTAAAGTATTATTGAAGTTAAAATATTATAAATCAAAAGATTGATTTTTCTCTTACAGCACAGTGTCCTCCAGTATTAATGCTTTAGCAGCAGTAACTGTGGAAGATCTAATTAAACCTCACTTCAGATCGCTCTCAGAAAGGTCTCTCTCTTGGATTTCCCAAGGAATGAGTGAGTTTCCATTTTCACAATTCCTTTTTACCTCCAGGAGATGGTTTTTGGAAATATCAGAAATCTTTTCCATGGAAGATACGGCGTAAGAACCTTCAAGTGTAAATGTGCATATACATATGCATGTCTGTGACTAAATGCAGTTATGCCATATTTGCAATCAAGATTTGAAAGACACTTCAAGTAATTAATTTTCAGAGGTCCTTATTTTTTTTAAGTTTTAACTTAAATTCCAGTTAATTAACATACAGTGTAATATTAGTTTCAGTGATTCAACACTACCATACAATACCTGGTGCTCATCACAACATGTGTACTCCTTAATTGCCGTCACCTATTTCATGCATTCCTCTACCCACCTCTCTTCTGGTAAGCAAAAGCTTGTTCTCTATAGTTAAGAGTCTGTTTCTTGGTTTGCCTCTCTCTTTCCTTCCCCCGTGCTTGTTTGTTTTGTTTGCTAAATCCCACATACAAGTGAAATCATATAGTATCTGTCTTTCTCTGACTGACTTATTTCACTTAGCATTATATACTCTAGCTCCATCCATGTCATTACAAATGACAAGATTTTATTCTTTATGGCTGAGTAATATTACATTGTATATATGTACCACATCTTCTTTATCCATTCATCAGCTGATGAACACTTAGGCCGTTTCCATAATTTAGCTATTATAGACAATGCTGCTATAAACATTGAGGTGCATGTATCCCTTCAAATCAGCATTTTTGTATTCTTTGGATAAATACGTAGTAGTGCAATTGCTGGGTCACAAGGTAGTTCTATTTTTAACTTTTGAGGAATCTCCATACTGTTTTCCGCAGTGGCTGCACCAGTTTGCATTCCCACCACGAGTGCAGGAGGGTTCTCCTTTCTCCATATCCTTGCCAACATCTGTTATTTCTTGTCTTGTTGATTTTAGCCATTCTGACGGGTGTGAGGTGGTATCTAATTGTGGTTTTGATTTGTTTACCTGATGACGAGTGATGTTGAACATATTTTCAGTGGTCCTTATTTAGCTGTCTTCCTTTTCTCACTTCTTCCTTTCCCAAATCTATGTTAAAATTCTTAGCCACAGAAAAAAATTCAACCCTTTTCCTTTTCAAACTTTAGCCAACAGTTTTAAGAAATACCCTTAGTTTGGAGCCAAGAGCCACACTTCTTCTTTATTATGTAAGAGGGCACTGTCAGTTTAAAGTACAGAACACTGGGTGTTACACACAACTGATAAATTATTGAACACTACATCTGAAACTAATGATGTGCTATATGTTGGCTAATTGAATTTACATTTTAAAAAATTAAATAAAAAAAGCCTAAGCCAAAAAATAGAATACATAGTCTGTATGTATGAATTGAAGATAAAGAAACAGAGTGTTGTGATTTTTGACCCATCTTTATTGTCTATTCTATCTGTACACGTAGACTGCCCTGGAGATAGTCAATTAAATTGTACAAGGAATGTTCAACTTCTATTGATAGATTGTAGGACCTTATTAGGGGTTAAATATCAGGTGAATGGAAAGGTTTAAAGACCCCAGTTCCCAGACACCCCAAATGTAACAATTTGACCCAAAGAAATCTGGCTAGTGTACTTCATTCTTTGTGCTTGACATTTTGGTTATATGTGTTCGGGAATGAATGACTAACAAACTTGTTTTTGAAAAAAAAATGTTTAACTTCAACCCAGTAACACTAGACTGTCAAAGAAACAGTAAATAATATTCTATTTTGAACCACAATTCTATATGTAATTGTCTTAATGATAGCCTGGAATAAATACTTAATTTATATTCTTCAGTGTCCCTTGAATTTAAATAACATTGCATCATCTTATTATGTGCCCAATTTTAATCCTGGAGCATAATTTCAGAATAATACAATTCTTCCTAAAGAGTATTTAGAGTGATTCATTATAGGATTATTGAAGCTATATGCTTTTAAATAGAAGCTTTTGAAGCCAGACAGACCCAGTCAGGCTTTACCAGTTTATTAATCTCAAACAAACCCAATAACCCAATACAGATTGAATTTTTTGTATGAAAAATGTTACAACAAATATTCATCTTGCAGGTACTATGAGGTTTAGAGATAATACATATAAAATAAGAAGCACTAGCTGGTGGTCAAGGAAGGATGTTGATGATCATTAATAACAAATTAACTCTGCTAGTATAGATGAGGTTTTCATTTACTTTGAAGGGTTATATAAAGTCATTATTTTGAGGTCTGTATAGTAAGGACATCATTGAGAAGAACATGGCAAATAATTTGTGTTTCCATCAACTTTGAATACCAAAAACCCACAGTGGTGACCATTTATGAGCTATCAGATATAGAAGACTCAAGCTAAATATGTTGGAAATACTATTTACATTAGGATTTGGAGGCATAAAAAAAATCATTGCGACATGAGCTCTATGTACAAATTTAATGTAAGGTTTCCATTCAGGTGCAATAAGGTTATTTACCCAATATACTTAACAAAGGGGTGAGTGCTAGTGTAAATTAGATAGATATAAGGAATGCACTAATTTTATGAGCAAATTTATCATTCCTTTTTTGTGTTTTGATTTTTATGTGTGGTAAATTATATTGACTGATTTCAGGTGATTTGTGCTAAATGAAAATCTTCAAAAATAAAAATCTGGGGGCATGTGTGTAAATTTTCCTATAATTTAAAAAGTAAAACATGTATTTGGAGAAATGAAGGGGGTCGAAATCGGAGGGGAAGATGAACCATGAGAGACTATGGACTCTGAGAAACAAACTGAGGGTTCTAGAGGGGAGGGGGGTGGGGAGATGGGTTAGCCTGGTGATGGGTATTAAAGAGGGTACGTACTGAAGGAGCACTGGGTGTTATATGCAAACAATGACTCATGGGACATTACCTCAAAAACTAATGATGTAATTATGGTGATTAACATAACATAATAAAAAAATACGACTAACCAAACAAGTCATAAGAATTATTTAAAAAATGTATTTGGAGAAAATCTGGAAAGTACTGAAAGCCAAAAGAAAAAAAATTCTATAATTTGTAATCTGACCAGCAGTGGTGGCTTGAGAATTTCTATAAAGTTTGGAAAAACAATCTGTAGAATGGGTAATATCATACTTGATACTATCTTTCTTTGCTAGTTTAACAGGAAAGGCTTGGGGATGTTGATGAAGATTACAAGAGGGCTAAAGGTCCTAAACCACCCCTTGGTGTGGATTGTCACTTCCCAGGAGAAATGAATACTTCAAATCAGATGACTCGAATTTCTGATGTTTATTACTCCCCTCCCCCATTACGTATACAGAGCAGAGCTGGACTGTGCCCCGTTTCTGGCAAACTGAAAGAGACCTAAGCCTTCCTTTATAAACAAATGTGTATGGAGGATTAGATTAATGACACAATAGTTCTAAGCTTTAAAGTCCCTATGGTTAATGCTAGGGATTTTTTTATTTATATAACCTAATGTCACTAATCCCAGGACACAATAACGGAGTTTCCTTTCCCCTTTGCACACTGCTGATCCTGTAGGAAAACACCCCTTCCCTTTTTTTGGCTGGCTCTGATGTATGTGGCCATTTTTCACCACAGTCATATTAATTACTTTGAATCAAAGGTGGGTAGCTTATTCTATTGAGAATTCTAATCCTCTGGATCTGAATTTTACACTGGCTTTTATATCATCCATCTAGGTGTGCTGTTTGGAGCTCTGTGCATTGGAATGGCTGCATTGGCATCACTAATGGGAGCTTTGCTGCAGGTAAGAGCTGATTCTGCAGGGTTTGAGTCATAAACACTAAATTCTTCCTTCTTTTAAATGTTCTTCCTTCCAGACTTCTCTATCCATCTATACATAGCCATATCAAGGAACAGAGTTGACTAAATTCTTTAAATATTTTTTAAATTCAGCTTTCTATTTTGGTATAATTATAGATTTATATGCAATTTTGAGAAATAATACAGAAAGATCCTATATACCCTTTACCTAATTTTCCTCAATGGTGTGACACTTAGATTGATGTTATTCCCCGCCCCCCATAGATGTACAATCGTAAAGGCTGTCTTTCTTCCATTGAGTTGCACCTATATCAAAAATCAGTTAGGCTGCCTGGGTGGCTCAGTCAGTTTGGCGTGTGACTCTTGATTTCAGCTCAGATCATGATCTGGGGGTCATGGGATTGAGCCCCTTGCCAGGCTCTGCCCTGAGCAGAGACTCTGCTTGCCCCTCTCTCTTTGCTCCATCCCCCACTTGCACGTGTGCTCTCTCTCTCTCTCTCAAACAAATAAAATCTACAAAAAAATCCATTAGGCATATTTGTGTGGGCTTATTTCTGGTTTCTCGTTTCTGTTCTATTAATCTATGTGTCTGTCCCTCTGTCAGTAATATATAGTCATGATTTTTGTAGCTTTATAATAAGTCTAGAATCAGGTAAACTAATTCTGCCTATTTTTTATTTTTTAATTATTATATTATGTTGATCACCATACATTACATCATTAGTTTTTGATGTAGTGTTCCATGATTCATTGTTTGCATATAACAACCAGTGCTTCATGCAGTATGTGCCATCTTTAATACCCATCACCAGGCTAACCCATTCCCCTCCCCCCTCCCCTCTAGAACCCTCAGTTTGTTTCTGAGAGTCCATAGTCTCTCATGGTTCATCTCTCCCTCCGATTTCCTCCCCTTCATTCTTCCATTCCTGCTATCTTCTTCTTCTTTTTTTTTTTTATAACATATAATGTATTATTTGTTTCAGAGGTACAGGTCTGTGATTCAACAGTCTTACACAATTCACAGCGCTCACATACCCTCCCCAATGTCTATCATCCAGCCACCCCATCCCTCCCACACCCCACCACTCCAACAACCCTCACTTTGTTTCCTGATTCAGAATTCCTCATATCAGTAAAGTCATATGATACATATCTTTCTCTGATTGATTTATTTCGCTCAGCATAATACCCTCCAGTTCCATCCACGTTATTGCAAATGGCAAGATTTCATATTTTTGATGGCTGCATAATATTCCATTGTGTATATATACCACCTCTTCTTTATCCATTCATCTGTCGATGGACATCTTGGCTCTTGCCATAGTTTGACTATTGTGGACATTGCTGCTATAAACATTGGGGTGCACATACCCCTTCGGATCCCTACATTTGTATCTTTGGGGTAAATACCCAGTAGTGCAATTGCTGGATCGGATGGTAGCTCTATTTTCAACTGTTTGAGGAACCTCCATACTGTTTTCCAGAGTGCCTCTATCACTTGCATTCCCACCAACAGTGTAGGAGGGTTCCCCTTTCTCCACATCCCTGCCAACATCTGTCATTTCCTGACTTGTTAATTTTAGCCATTCTGACTGGTGTGAGGTGGTATCTCATTGAGGTTTTGATTTGGATTTCCCTGATGCTGAGCGATGTTGAGCACTTTCTCATGTGTCTGTTGGCCATTTGGATGTCTTCTTTGGAAAAATGTCTGTTCATGTCTTCTGCCCATTTCTTGATTGGATCATTTGTTCTTTGGGTGTTGAGTTTAAGAAGTTCTTTATAGATTTTGGATACTACTCCTTTATCTGATATGTGATTTGCAAATATCTTCTCCCATTCTATTGGTTGTCTTTTGGTTTTGTAGACTGTTTCTTTTGCTGTGCAAAAGCTTTTTATTTTGATGAAGTCCCAATAGTGCATTTTTGCCCTTGCTTCCCTTGCCTTTGGTGATGTTTCTAGGAAGAAGTTGCTGTGGCTGAGGTCGAAGAGGTTGCTGCCTGTGTTCTCCTTTAGGATTTTGATGGCATTGAAATCTTCACAATGTTTGTCCTTCCAATCCATAAGCATGGAACGTTTTTCCATTTCTTTGTGTCTTCTTCAATTTCTTTCAGGAGTATTTTAGATTTCTGAGTACAGATTCCTTGCCTCTTTGGTTAGATTTATTCCTAGGTGTCTTATGGTTTTGGGTGCAATTGTAAATGGGATTGACTCCTTTCTCTTTCTTCTGTCTTGTTCTTGGTGTATAGGAATACCACTGATTTCTATGCATTGATTTTATATCCTGCCACTTTACTGAATTACTGTATGAGTTCTAGCAGTTTTGGGGTGGAGTCTTTTGGGTTTTCCACATAAAGTACCATATCATCTGCAAAGAGTGAAAGTTTGACTTCTTCTTTGCTGATTTGGATGCCTTTTATTTCTTTTTGTTGTCTGACTGCTGTGGCTAAGACTTCTAATACTATGTTGAATAGCAGTGGTGATAGTGAACATCCCTGCTGCGTTCCTGACCTTAGGGGGAAAGCTCTCAGTTTTTCCCCATTGAGAATGATTTTTGCTGTAGGTTTTTCATAGATGGCTTTTATGATATTGAGGTATGTACCTTCTATCCCTGTACTCTGAAGAGTTTTGATCAAGAAAGGATGCTGTACTTTGTCAAATGCTTTTTCTGCATCTATTGAGAGGATCATATGGTTCTAGTTCTTTCTTTTATCAATGTATTGTATCACATTGATTGGCGGATGTTGAACCAACCTTGCAGCCAGGGATAAATCCCACTTGGTCGGGGTGAATAATGCTTTTAATGTACTGTTGGATCCTCTTGGCTGGTATTTTGGTGAGAATTTTTGCATCCATGTTCATCAAGGATATTGGTCCGTAATTCTCCTTTTTGATGGGGTCTTTATCTGGCTTGGGGATCAAGGTAATGGTGGCCTCATAAAACGAGTTTGGAAGTTTTCCTTCCATTTCTATTTTTTGGAACAGTCTCTAAAGAATAGGTATTAATTCTTCTTTAAATGTTTGGTAGAATTCCCCTGGGAAGCCATCCGGCCCTGGGCTTTTGTTTGTTGGGAGATTTTTGATGCCTGCCTCAATTTCCTTAATGGTTATAGGTCTGTTCAGGTTTTCTATTTCTTCCTGGTTCAGTTTTGGTAGTTGATACATTTCTAGGAATGCATCCTTTCTTCCAGATTATCCAATATGTTGGCATATAGCTGCTCATAATATGTTCTTATAATTGTTTGTATTTCTTTGGTGTTGGTTGTGATCTCTCCTCTTTCATTCATGATTTTATTTATTTGGGTCATTTCTCTTTTCTTTTTGATAAGTCTGTCCAGGGGTTTATCAATCTTGTTAATTCTTTCAAAGAACCAGCTCCTAGTTTCGTTGATCTGTTCTACTGTTCTTTTGGTCTCTATTTCATTGATTTCTGCTCTGATCTTTATTATTTCTCTTCTCCTGCTGGGTTTAGGCTTTATTTTCTGTTTTTTCTCAAGCTCCACTAGGTGTAGGGTTAGGTTGTATATTTGAGACCTTTTTTGTTTCTTGGGAAAGGCTTGTATTGCTATATACTTTCCTGGTAGGACTGCCTTTGCTGAATCCCAAAAATTTTGAACAGTTGTGTTTTCATTTTCATTGGTTTCCATGAATTTTTTTAATTCTTCTTTAATTTCCTGGTTGACCCATTCATTCTTTAGTAAGATGCTCTTTAGCCTCCATGTATTTGAGTTCTTTCCGACTTTCCTCTTGTGATTGAGTTCTACTTTCAAAGCATTGTGGTCTGAAAATATGCAGGGAATGATCCCAATCTTTTGTTGAGACCTGATTTGTGACCTAGGATGTGATTTATTCTGCAGAATGTTCCATGGGTAGTAGAGAAGAATTTGTATTCAGTTGCTTTGGGATGGAATGTTTCTGAATATATCTGTGAAGTCCATTTGGTCCAGTGTGTCATTTAAAGTCTTTATTTCCTTGTTGATCTTTTGCTTAGATGATCTGTCCATTTCAGTGAGGGGGGTGTTAAAGTCCCCCACTATTATTGTATTGTTGTCAATGTGTTTCTTTGCTTTTGTCATTAATTGGCTTATATAATTGGCTGCTCCCATGTTAGGGGCATAGATATTTACAACTATTAGATCTTCTTGTTGCATAGACCCTTTAAGTATGATATAGTGTCCTTCCTCATCTGTTATTACAGTCTTTGGTTTAAAATCGAATTTGTCCGATATAAGGATTGCCCCTGAGCTTTTTTTTTTGGTGTCCATTAGCATGGTACATGGTTTTCCATCCCCTCACTTTAAATCTTGGGATGTCTTTGGGTCTAAAATGAGTGTCTTGCAGACAGCATATCCATGGGTCTTGTTTTTTTATCCAATCTGATACCCTGTGTCTTTGGTTGGGGCATTTAGCCCATTTACATTCAGGGTAACTATTGAAAGGTATGAATTTAGTGCCATTGTATTGCCTGTAAGGTGACTATCACTGTATATTGTCTGTGTTCCTTTCTGGTCTATGTTACTTTTAGGCTCTCTCATTTTTTCGAGGACCCCTTTCAATATTTCTTGTAGGGCTAGTTTCATGTTTGCAAATTCCTTTAGTTTTTGTTTGTCCTGGAAGCTTTTTATTTCTCCTATTTTCAATGACAGCCTAGCTGGATATAGTATTCTTGGCTGCATATTTTTCTCATTTAGTGCTCTGAATATATCATGCCAGTCCTTTCTGGCCTTCCAGGTCTCTGTGGATAGGTCTGTTGCCAATCTAATGTTTCTACCATTGTAGGTTACAGATCTCTTGTTCCAAGCTGCTCTCAGGATTTTCTCTTTCTCTCTGAGTCTCGTAAGTTTTACTATTGGATGTCAAGGTGTTGACCTATTTTTATTGATTTTGAGGGAGGTTCTCTGCACCTCCTGGATTTTGATGCCTGTTTCCTTCCCCAAATTAGGGAAGTTCTCTGCTATAATGTGCTCCAATATACTTTCTGCCCCCCTCTCTCTTTCTTCTTCTTCAGGGATATCAATTATTCTAATATTGTTTCATCTTATGGTATTACTTATCTCTTGAATTCTGCCCTCGTGATCCATAGTTGTTTCTCTCTCTTTTTCTCAGCTTCTTTATTTTCCATCATTTCATCTTCTATATCACTAATTCTCTCTTCTGCCTCATTTATCCTAGCAGTGAAAGCCACCATTTTTTATTGCACCTCATTAATAGCCTTTTTGATTTCGACTTGGTTAGATTTTAGTTCTTTTATTTCCAGAAAGGGTTTCTCTAATAACTTCCATGCTTTTTTCAAGCCCAGCTAGTATCTTCAAAATCATCATTCTGAACTCTAGTTCTGACATCTTACTAATGTCCGTATTGATTGGGTCCCTGTCAGTCGGTACTGCCTCTTGTTCTTTTTTTTGAGGTGATTTTTTCCATCTTGTCATTTTGTCCAGAGGAGAATAGATGAATGAGAGAACAAAATGCTAACAGGGTAACAATAACCCCAGAAAAATATACACTAAACAAATTAGGAGAGACCTGAAGCTGGGGGGAAAGAAAGGGAAAGAAAGAAAAAAGAAAAAGAAAAAGATAAAAACAAACAAAACAAAACAAACAAACAGAATATGATCAAATATTATCAGGCTGGTGAATAGATCATTGCCACATACTAGATTTTGGGAGTATTTTGGTCTGTTAGAAGAAAGTGCCTTTCAAAATTTTAAAGAAAGAAAAACTTATATCCGTACAAAAATTAGGGTTAATACAATGAAGGGATGGAATATAACTGTAAAGATGAAAATTATAAAAGATTTTATAAAAGGAATTGATAAGAAATTGGTTGAAAAAAGAAAGAAGAAGATTTAAAAAAAAAAAAAGGAGAGAATGTGATCAGGCAGGAGAGTAGAACAAAGCCATACACTAGAGATTTAGGGTATATTTTGGTCTGTTAGAAGAAACTGTATCCCAAAATTTTAAAGAGAGAACTATATATATACCAAAAATAAGGTTAACTACTCTGAAGGGATAGAATGTGAGTCTAAAAATGAAAAATGAAAAGATTTTTTTAAAATGGGATTGATAAGATGGTTGAAAAAGGGAAAAAGAAAATTTCAAAAAAAAAAAAGAAAGTTAAAAAAAATTAACTTTGAACGACTAAAGAATCGTGGGGATAAAACCATGAATTCTATGTGCAGTATTCCCCTATGCTGGAGTTCTGCCATTCTCATTGATTGGTAAACTTGGTCTTGGCTGGCTGTTCTTGCTGATCTTCTGGGGAGGGGCCTGTTGCCATGGTTCCCAAATGTCTTTGCGGGAGGCGGAATTGCCCCGCCCTTGCCGAGTCCGGGCTAAGTAATCTGCTCGGGTTTCCTCTCAGGAGATTTTGTTCCCTGCAAGCTTTCCGTACAGCTTTGGAGGATGAGAGTGAAATGGCAGCCTCCCAATCTCCGCCCTGGAGGAGCCAAGAACTTGGGCCCCACTCCTCATTAAGCCCCCAGAGAAAAGCAGTCAGGCAGTCCTGTCTCCCCAGTCTCCTGCCGCACTCCGTGCTCACCCAGCCTGTGACTGAGCATTTCTATCTCTGGCACCCGACTCGGTGTGGAGTCTCCAAACCCAGCAGATCCCTGTGGTGCACTCCCGCGCTGCTCCTCCCGGGGGAGGAAGGGAAGTCTCCCCAGATCTGCCGCTTGTTGGGTCCCTGCTGGAAGAGCAGTGGCCCAACTGTGCTGGGGATCACGGTTTATGGCAACCCTGAGCTGAGAGCCCAATCCTCGGCTCCATCTCTGCAGCTGGCTTCCCTGCTCTGATATCTGGGAGCTCTGCTGCACTCAGGCACCCCCGGTCTTTGTGTGACCCCGAGGGTCCTGAGACCACACTGTCCCAGCGGTTCCACCCCCGCTTAGCCACTGGAGTGACATCCCTCAGTGGAGCTAACTTCTAAAGGTTCTGATTTTGTGTTCTGCTGCTCAATCACTTGCCAGAAGTGTCCGACGATGGAGGCCCCCTCCCCCACTGTCTATCCGCCCAAATGTCACCTTGGATTCACTTCTCCTCACGTCCTACCTTCCAGAAAGTGGCCACTTTTCTGTTCAGAGAGTTGCTGCTATTCTTTTCTTTGATCTCCTGTTGAGTTTGTAGGTGTTCAGAATGATTTGATCACTTTCTAGTTGAACTCCTGGGACCAGACGAAATTTGGGTCTCCTACTCCTCTGCCATCTTGCTCCTCCCCTCTCAGGTAAACTAATTCCTTCCACTTTATTCTTATTTTTCAAAATTGTTTTAGCTATTTTAGCTCCTTTGCCTTTCCATATTGTTTAGAATAATCTTCTGTATATCTAAAAAAAATGATGCTTAATTGTGATAGAATTGCACTAAACCTATATATCAATTTGGGGAGAATTGACATCTTTACTATGTTGACTCTTTGAATCTATGAATATAGTATATCTCTTCATTTATTTAGATCTCTGATTTTTCTCATAACCATTGTGTAATTTTCAGTATACAACTTCTGTGTATATTTAATGAGATTTATACCTTATAATTAAAAATTTGTTTTAAGTTTTTTTAAAGACATTTGAGAAAGAGAGTGATCATGAGTGGGGGGGAGGGGCAGAGGCAGAGAATCTCAAGCAGATCCCCACTGAGTGTGGAGCCCAAAGTGGGACTCAGTCCCATGACTCATCAGATCATGACCTGTGCCAAAATCATGAGTTGGCTGCTTAACCAACTCTGAGCCACCCAGGTGCCCCATAATTTTTTTAAAGTATTAATTTTAATTCCAGTTAGTTAACATATAGTCGTGTATTAGTTTCAAGTATACAATATAGTGATAGTGATTCAACAATGCCATAGATTACCTGGTATTGTACTCATCATGACAAGTGCACTCCTTAATCCCTATCACCTATTTAATCCATCCCCCCATCCATACCTCCCCACTAGTAACCATCAGTTTGTTCTCTATAGTTAAGAGTCTCTTTCTTGGTTTGTCTCTCTTTCTCTCTTTTTTTCTTTGCTCCTTTGTTTGGTTTCTTAAATTCCACATGAGTGAAATCATATGATATTTGTCTTTGACTGACTTATTTCTCATAGCATTGTATTGTCTAGTTCTAGCCACGTCATTAATAATGGCAAAATTTCATTCTTTTTTCTTTTTTTTGACTGGCTAATATATATATATATGTAATCTCCAATCAGTGGACACTTGGGCTGTTTTCATATCTTGGCTATTGTAAATAGTGCTGCTATAAACATAAGAATGAATATATCCCTGTGAATTAGTGTTTTTGTGTTCTTTGGGTAAATACCCAGTAGTGCAATTACTGGATCATAGGACAGTTTTATTTTTAACTTTTTGAAGAATCTCCATACAGTTTCCAAGTATGTATTACCATCAAGGGTGGCACCAGTTTGCTTTCCTACCAACAGTGCACAATGGTCCTTTTTCTTCACATCCTCACCAACGTCTATTGTTTCTTGTGTTGTTGATTTTAGCCATTCTGATTGTTATAGGTGATATCTTATTGTAGTTCTGGTTTGCATTTCCCTGATGAAAAATGATGAACATCTTTTCATGTGTCTGTTGGCTGATGTCTTCTTTGGAGTAGTGTCTGTTCATGTCTTCTGCCAATTTTTTATTAGTTCTTTTTCCTGGTGTTGACTTTTATAAGTTCTTTAAATATTTTAGATACTAACCCTTTATCAGATCTGTCATTTGCAAAAGTCTTCTCCCATTGAGTAGGTTGCCTTTCAGTTTTGTGGATTGTTTTCTCCACTGTGCAGAAGCTTTTTATTTTGATGTAGTCCCAATAGTTTATTTTTGCTTTTGTTTCCCTTGCCTCAGGGGACCTATCTAGAAAAAGTTGCTACAGCCATGTCAGAGAACTTACTGCCTGTGCTTTCTTCTAAGATTTTTATGGTTTAAGGTCTCACATTTAGGACTTTAATCCATTTTGAGTTTATTTTTGTGTATGGTGTAAGAAAGTGGTCCAGTTTCATTCTTCTGCAAGTTGCTGTCCTGTTTTCCCAACACCATTTGTTGAAGAGACTGTCTTTTTCCTAGTAGATAGTCTTTCCTGCTTTGTCAAAAATTGACTGACTATATAATTGTGGGTTTACTTCTGCATTTTCTGTTGTGTTTCATTGATCTATACATCTATTTTTGTGTCAGTACCATACTGTTTTGATTACTACAGCTTTGTAATACAACTTGAACTCTGGAATTGTGATGCCCCCAGCTTTGCTTTTCTTTTTCAAGCTTACTTTGGCTGTTTGGGGTCTTTTGTAGTTCCATATAAATTTTAGGATTGTTTGTTCTAGTTCTGTGAAAAATGTTGTTGGTATTTTGATAGGGATTGCATTAAATGTGTAGATTGGGTAGCATAGACATTTTAACAATATTTGTTCTTCTAATCCATGAGCATGGAATATCTTTCCATTTATTTGTGTCATTTTCAATTTCTTTCATCAATGTTTTATAGTTTTCAGAGCACAGGTCTTTCACCTCCTTGGTTAAGTTTATTCCTAGTTATTTCATTATTTTTGGTGTAACTGTAAATGAGATTGTTTTCTTAATTTCTCTTTCTGCTGCTTCATTCCTGGTGTATAGAAATGCAATACATTCTGTAGATTGGTTTTGTATCCTGTGACTTTACTGAATTTGTTTATCAGTTCTAGCATTTTTTTTTTTTTGGTGGAGTCTTTCAGGTTTATATATATAGTATCATGGCATTTGCAAATAATGAAAGTTTTACTTCTTCCTTACTGATTTGGGTGCCTTTTATTTCTTTTTGTTGTCTGGCTGCTGTGGCTAGGATTTCCATAACCATATTGAATAAAAGTGGTGAAAGTGGGGGCACCTGGGTGGCTCGGTCATTTGAACATTTGACTCCTGACTTTAGTTCAGGTCATGATCTCAGGGTCCTGGGATCAAGCCCCATGTCGGGCTCCATGCTCAGCACAGTGTCTGCTTGGGATTCTCTCTCTCACTCTCCCCCAACTTGTGCACTCTCTCTCTCTTTCTCTAAAATAAATAAATAAAAGCTTAAAAAAAAAAAAGTGGTGAGACATCCTTGTCTTGTTCCTGACCTTAAGGGAAAAGCTGAGCTTTTCCCCAAGAAGTATGATGTTAGCTGTGGGATTTTTGTATATGGCCTTTATTTTGTTGAGGTATGTTCCCTCTAAACCTACTTTGTTCAGAGTTTGTTTTTTTTTTTTATCATGAATGGATGTTGTACTTTGTGAAATGCTTTTTCTGCATCTATTGAAATGATCATAGTTCTTATTCTTTCTCTTATTGATGTGATGCATCACATTGGTTGATTTGCGAATATTGAACCACTCGTACAACCCAATAATAAATCCCACTTGATTGTGGTAAATGATTTTTTTAATGTATTGTTGGACTCAGTTTACTAGTATTTTTTTAAAAATATTTTTACATCTATGTTCATCAAATATATTGGCCTGTACTCTTTTTTTTTTGTGGTGTCTTTATCTGGTTTTGGTATGAGGGTAATGCTGGCCTCATAGAGTGAATTTGGAGGTTTCCTTCCTTTTCTATTTTCTGGAATAGTTTGAGAAGAGTAGGTGTTAATTCTTCTTTAAATGTTTGGTAAAATTCACCTATGAAGCCATCTGGTCCTGGACTTCTGTTTGTTGGGTTATTTGATTACTAATTCAATTTCTTTGCTGGTAATTGGTCTGTTCAAATTTTCTATTTCTTCCCGTTTCAGTTTTCATAGGTTATATGTTTCTAGGAATTTATTTCTTCTAGGATGTCCAATTTGTTGTTTTTCATAATATTCTCTTATAATTATTTGTATTTCTGTGGTGTTGGTTGTTATTTCTCCTCTCTCATTTGTAATTTTATTTAATTTGAATTATTTCTCTTTTTTCTTGATAAGTCTGGCTGGAGGCTTATCAATTTTATTAATTTTTTCAAAACCAGTTCCTGGTTTTATTGATCTGTCTTATTTTTTTAGTTTCTATATCATTTGTTTCTGCTCTGATTCTTATTATTTCCTTCCTTATGCCAGTTTTAGGCTTTGTTATTCTTTTTTCTAGCTCCTTTAGGTGTAAGTTTAGGTTGTTTATTTAAGATTTTTCTTGTTTCTTGAGGTAGGCCTGCATTGCTATAAATTTCCCTCTTAGAACCACTTTTTCTGCATCCCCAAAATTTTGAACCATTGTGTTTTCATTTTCATTTGTTTCCATGTACTTTTTTAAAAAAGATTTTATTTATTTATCTGACAGAGAGAGAGACAGCGAGAGAGGGAACACAAGCAGGGGCAGAGGGAGAGGGAGAAGCAGGCTTCCAGCTGAGCAGGGAGCCCGATGTGGGGCTCGATCCCAGAACCCTGGGATCATGACCTGAGCCAAAGGCAGCCGCTTAACCGACTGAACCATGCAGGCGACCCTCCATGTACTTTTTAATTTCTTCTTTTGCTTCCTAGTTGACCCATTCATTGTTTAGTAGCATGTTATTTAACCTCCATGTATTTGTATTCTTCCAGATTTTTTTCTTGTGGTTGACTTCTGGTTTCATAGCAGTGTGGTCAGAAAAGATGCATGGTATGACTTAGATCTTTTTTAATTTGTTGAGGTTTGTTTTGTAGCTTAATATGTGACCTATTCTGGAGAATGTTCCATATGCACTTGAAAAGAATGTGTATCCTGCTTTTGGCAATGGAATGATTTGAATATATCTGTTAAATCCATCTGTAGTGTGTCATTCAAAGCCATTGTTTACTTGTTGATTTTCTGTTTAGATTATCTGTTCATTGATGTACATGGGGTGTTAACATACCCTAATATTAGTGTATTACTATCAATTAGTGCCTTTATGTTTGTTATGAAATGCTTTATGTATTTGGGCACTTCCATGTTGGATGCATAAATATTTACAATTGTTATATCTTCTTCTTGGATTATCCCTTTTATTATTATATAGTATCCTTCTTTGTCTCTTTTAAGAACCTTTTTTTATTTTTATTTTTAAAGATTTAATTAATTAATTTATTTGAGGGAGGAGGGGCAAAGGGAGAGGAAGAGAATCTTAAGCAGACTCTGTGCTAAGCATGGAGCCTGATGTGGGGCTCAGTCTCACAAACCTGAGATCATGACCTGAGCTGGAATCAAGAGTCAGATGCTTAACCTGCTGAGTCACCCAGGTGTCCTAGAATCTTTTTTTAAAGTCTAGTTTGTCTGATATAAGTATTGCCTCTCCAGCTTTCTTTTGATGTCCAGTTGCATGATAATTGTTTCTCTACCCTCTTACTTGCAGTTTGCAGGTGTGTTTAGGTCTAAAATGAGTCTTGTAGGAAGCATATAGATGGGTCTTGTTTTTTTATCTATTATGTCACCTTGCATTTTGATTGGAGCATTTTGTCCATTTACATTCACAGTAATTATTTTTTTTAAAGATTTTATTTAATTATTTGAGAGAGAGAGAACACAAACAGAGAGGAGGGGCAGAAGGCAAGGGAGAAGCAGACCCCCCTACTGAACAGGGAGCCCAATGCAGGGCTTGATTCTAGGACCCTGGGATTATGACCTGAGCCAAAGGCAGATGCTTAACCAATTGAGCCATCCAGGTACCCCTCACAGTAATCATTGATGGATATGTACTTATTGCCATTTTATTACTTGCTTTGTGGTTGTTCCTGAAGATTTTCTCTGATCCTTTCTTGTCTTTCTTTCATGGTTTGCTGGTTTTCTTTAGTGATAAATTTGTATTTCTTTCTCTTTATTCTTTGCATATTTATTAGTGGTTTTTGATTTGTGGTTACCATTACGTTCGTATATAACATCTGCATGTAACAGTCTATATTAAGTTGGTGGTTGTTTAAGGTTGAACCTATTCTTTACTCCTCTCCTCCCCACGTTTTAGGTATATGTTGTCATATTTTACATCCTTTATTTTGTGAATTCCTTCACTGATATTTTATAGAAATATTCATTTTTACTGTTTTTGTGTTTCCTACCTTCATACCATTACTTTTAGTCTTTCCTTTCTATTCATAGAGTCCCCTTTAGTATTTCTCACAGGGCTGGTTTAGTGGTCATGAACTCCTTTAGTTTTTGTTTGTCTGAGAAACTCTTTATCCCTACTTCTATTCTAAATGATAGCCTTGCTGGATAGAATATTCTTGACTTCAAATTTTTCCCATTCAGCATTTTGAATATATACATCCTAGTCCTTTCTGACATGGACAGTTTCTGCCGAAAAATCTGCTGATAGCCTTATGGGGTTTCCTTTGTATGTAACTGTTGTCTTTTGTCTTGCCACTTTTAAGATTTTTTTCTTTATATTTTACATTTTAATTACAATATGTCTTGGTGTGGATCTGCTTTTGTTGATTTTGTTGGGGGTTCTCTGTGCCTCTGGGATCTAAATATCTGTTTCCTTCCCCAGATTAGGAAAGTTTTCAGCTGTTATTTCTTCAAATAAATTTTCTGCCCTCTCTTCTCTTTTTCTTCTGGGATTCCTATAATACAATATTACTGTGTTTCATGGAGTCACTGAGTTCTCTAAGTCTATTGTCATTTTTTCATAAGTCTTTTCTCTCTCTTTTGTTCAGCTTGATTACTTTTCATTACTCTGTATTCTAGGTCATTGATTTGTTCCTGTGTTTCTTTAAGCCTACTGTTCATTCCTTCAGCATGTTTCTGATTTTGTTTATTGGGCCCTTTATCTCTGCTATATTATTCTTATCTCCATGTTAATGGTCTCACTGGTGCCCTCCACCCTTTTCTCAAGTCTAGCAAGTATTTTTATGATCATTACTTTAAATTCTCTATCAGACATGTTACTTGTATCTGTTTCATTTAAATCTCTAGCTGTGGCCTTGTCCTGTTCTTTCATTTGGGACAACTTCCTCTATCCTCTCTTTTGTCTAAGTGTCTCTGCCTGCTTCTTTGTGTAAGAAAAGTCAGCTACGTTTCTTCTTCTTGAAGGTAATGGCCTTATGAAGAAGAGGTTCTATAGTGCCCTGCAATGTAATATCACCTGTTCTCCAGGGCCTGGTGCTTCAGAGAGTGTTTCCACTGTGTGCTGCATGCACTCTGCTATTGTGTGCTGGCCACTTTATCCTTCAGGCCAATTGTCTGTGAAGGCTCTCTTTGCCTACTGTGAGCAGTATTTGTTTCCTGACCTGAATGTGGGGAATTTTAACTAGGTGTACTCTGGTCTGCTTATGAAATGATTCCTGTTGCCACAGCTGCCAGAACTGAAGCCCTCCAGAATTCACCATGTCGTGGGCAGGGGTTTGGGCCAATCTTCCAGGGGAGAGGGCCCACTGTGCTGGGTCTGGGGCAAGCGTGACTGAGATGGGCATTTCCACTGGAGTGGATAGGTCTTGGTGTAAGCAAGTTGTGTAGTTAGTGTCAGCACTGTACTGGTTCCCACAGGTGGCCCTGTGCTTATGCTGAGTGGCAGTGGAGGCCAGTTATCTTTGTTCCTGGAGGGGTCTCTCCATGAATGCTGCCTCTCTGGGACATCCTCCAAGAAGAGCAGATAACCTCCCCACTATGTGCCCCAGGCACTCTTCAGATTGTTGTTTCCATCCTGTATGTCCACAGGCTATTTGCCCTGCTTTCTCTCCAAGAGGAGCCCCAATGCCCCTGGGCTCTCCCAGGCCAAGCCCACTGACCATTAAAACTCCAGGCTTTAAGCCCTGCTGGTTGCAAGAACTCATGAAATTCAGCCCCTCTCACTTTCCAAGCCAATTGCTGTTGGGAATCATCTTCCCTGTGCACTCCCCTGTGTGCTAGTCTGTCTCTTACCCTTGCCTGGGACCACAGCTCTCTCCCTACCACAGTGGCCACAATCTGTTTCTCTCCCAGACTATGTCTCCACCCTTCCTACTTTCTGCCATGTGGCCTCTCTCTACCTTTAGTTGTGGAGTTTGTTCTGCCAGTCTTCAAGTCAATTTCTGGGGTATGTAGGATAACTTGATAGTTATCTAGTTGTATTCATGGGACAAGGGGAGCCTAGATTCCTCCCACCCTGCCACCATCTCCCTCCTTATCCCAGTATCTAATTTTTAAGTGATTATAAATGATATTGTACTTTTAATGTTGGTGTCCATGTGTTTGTTAGTATGTAGAAATACAATTGATTTTTGTATATTTGTGTTGTATCCTGAGACCTTGCTGAATTTACTTATTACTTCTTGGGATTTTCTACACAATCATGTCATCTTCAAATAGGGACAGTTTTATTTCTTCCTTTCCAATCTGTATGTGTAGCTTTTATTTCTTTATTGCACTGGCTTCAACTTCCACATCATGTTGAATAAGAGTAGTAAGAATAGATACCCTTTCCTTATTCCCCAGTCTGGATGAGGAAAGCATTTAGTTTTTCACTCTTAGATATAATGTTAGACATAAGATTTTAGTAGATGCCCTTTACAGTTGAGGAAATTCCCTATTTCCCTCTTTTCTATCTTTCTGAGAGTTTTTATTATGGATGAATGTTGAATTTTGTCAAGTGTTTTTCCTTCATTGATTGATATGGTAATATGATAGTCTTCTTTAGTCCGTTGACATGATGAGTTACATTATTGATTTTCAAATGCTTAACCAGCCTTGTATTCCTGGAATAAACTTCAGTTGGTCATGGTGTGTAGTTATTTTTATATATTTCTGAATTCTATTTGTTAATACTTTGTTAAGGATTTTTACATCATGAGAAATATTGATCTGTAGTTCTTTTTTTGTAATAGCTTTGTCTGGTTTTGGTATCACAATCATTCTAGCTTCATGAAATAAAGTGGGAAGAATTATTCTCTATTTTCTTAAAGAGCTTGTATAAAATTGGTGTTAATGATTTAAATGTTTGGTAGTATACTCTAGTGAAACCATCTGGGCCTGGGTATTCCTTTTTTGGAAGTTTTAAAATTAAAAATTAAATTTCCATAAGTTATAGGGCTATTCAAATTATTTCATATTGAGTGAATTATGATAGTTTGTATTTTCAAGAAATTGGTCCATTTCATCTAAGTTGTAAAATTTGTGTGGGTGGAGTTGTTGATAGTATTCCCTTATTATACATTTGGTGTCTGCAGGGTCCTGTAGTGTTATTGCCTGTTTTAGTCCTAATATTGGTAATTTTATCTTTTTTTCTTTCAGTCTTGCTTGAGGTTTGTCAACTTCATTGATATTTTTGAAAAACTATCTTCTCATTTCACTGATATTCTGTATTGTTTTTCTATTCACAATTATTGCCTTTTGTTCTTATCTTTATTGTTTTCTTCTGTTTGCTTTGGGTTCATTTTGCTGTTCTTGACATGAGACCTTAGATTATTGATTTGAGACTTTTCCTCTTTTATAGTGTGTGCACTAATTGCTAAAAATTTCCCTGTCAGCATTAATTTAGCTATGTCCCACAACTTACCATATTTTGTATTTTTAAGTTTCCTTTGAGATGTCCTTTTGACCCATGAATTATTTAAAGTATGTTACTTAGCTTCCAAGTGTTTAGAAATTTTCCTGTTATATTTGACAAAGTACAGCATCCTTTCTTGATCAAAACTCTTCAGAGTATAGGGATAGAGGGTACATACCTCAATATCATAAAAGCCATCTATGAAAAACCTACAGCAAATATCATTCTCAATGCGGAAAAACTGAGAGCTTTCCCCCTAAGGTCAGGAACATGGCAGGGATGTCCACTATCACCACTGCTATTCAACATAGTATTAGAAGTCCTGGCCACAGCAATCAGACAACAAAAAGAAATCAAAGGCATCCAAATCGGCAAAGAAGAAGTCAAACTCTCACTCTTTGCAGATGATATGATACTGTATGTGGAAAACCCAAAAGACTCCACCCCAAAACTGCTAGAACTCATAAGGAATTCAGTAAAGTGGCAGGATATAAAATCAATGCACAGAAATCAGTGGCATTCCTATACACCAACAACAAGACAGAAGAGAGAGAAATCAAGGAGTCGATCCCATTTACAACTGCACCCAAAACCATAAGATACCTAGGAATAAATCTAACCAAAGAGGCAAAGGATCTGTACTCAGAAAACTATAAAATACTCATGAAAGAAATTGAAGAAGACACAAAGAAATGGAAAAACGTTCCATGCTCATGGATTGGAAGAACAAACGTTGTGAAGATGTCAATGCTACCTAGAGCAATCTACACATTCAATGCAATCCCCATCAAAATGCCAACCACTTTTTTTCAAAGAAATGGAACAAATAATCCTAAAATTTGTATGGAAGCAGAAGAGACCCCGAAGAGCCAGAGGAATCTTGAAAAAGAAAAGCAAAGCTGGCGGCATCACAATTCTGGACTTCCAGCTCTATTACAAAGCTGTCATCATCAAGACAGTATGGTACTGGCACAAAAACAGACACCTAGATCAATGGAACAGAATCGAGAGCCCAGAAATGGACCCTCAACTCTATGGTCAACTCATCTTTGACAAAGCAGGAAAGAATGTCCAATGGCAAAAAGACAGTCTCTTCAACAAATGGTGTTGGGAAAATTGGACAGCCACATGCAGAAGAATGAAACTGGACCATTTCCTTACACCACACACAAAAATAGACTCAAAATGGTTGAAAGACCTAAACGTGAGTCAGGAGTCCATCAAAATCCTAAAGGAGAACACAGGCAGCAACCTCTTCAACCTCAGCCGCAGCAACTTCTTCCTAGAAACATCGCCAAAGGCAAGGGAAGCAAGGGCAAAAATGCACTATTGGGATTTCATCAAGATAAAAAGCTTTTGCACAGCAAAAGAAACAGTCCACAAAACCAAAAGACAACCGACAGAATGGGAGAAGATATTTGCAAATGACATATCAGATAAAGGGCTAATATCCAAAATCTATAAAGAACTTATCAAACTCAACATCCAAAGAACAAATAATCCAATCAAGAAATGGGCAGAAGACATGAACAGACATTTTTCCAAAGAAGACATCCAAATGGCCTACAGACACATGAGAAAGTGCTCAACATCGCTCGGCATCAGGGAAATCCAAATCAAAACCTCAATGAGATACCACCTCACACCAGTCAGAATGGCTAAAATTAACAAGTCAGGGAACGACAGATGTTGGCGGGGATGCGGAGAAAGGGGAACCCTCCTACACTGTTGGTGGGAATGCAAGCTGGTGCAACCACTCTGGAAAACAGTATGGAGGTTCCTCAAACAGTTGAAAATAGAGCTACCATACGATCCAGCAATTGCACTACTGGGTATTTACCCCAAAGATACAAATGTAGGGACCCGAAGGGGTACGTGCACGCCAATGTTTATAGCAGCAATGTCCACAATAGCCAAACTGTGGAAAGAGCCAAGATGTCCATCGACAGATGAATGGATCAAGAAGAGGTGGTATATATACACAATGGAATATTATGCAGCCATCAAAAGGAATGAGATCTTGCCATTTGCAATGACATGGATAGAACTGGAGGGTGTTATGCTGAGTGAAATAAATCAATCAGAGAAAGACATGTATCATATGAACTCACTGATATGAGGAATTCTTAATCTCAGGAAACAAACTGAGGGTTGCTGGAGTGGTGGGGGGTGGGAGGGATGGGGTGGCTGGGTGATAGACATTGGGTAGGGTATGTGCTATGGTGAGCGCTGTGAATTGTGCAAGACTGTTGAATCACAGATCTGTACTTCTGAAACATAATGCAACATATGTTAAGAAAAAAGAAAAAGAAGATAGCAGGAGGGGAAGAATGAAGGGGAGTAAGTCGGAGGGGAGACGAACCATGAGAGACAATGGACTCTGAAAAACAAACTGAGGGTCTAGAGGGGAGGAGGGTGGGGGGATGGGTTAGCCTGGTGATAGGTATTAAAGAGGGCACATTCTGCGTGGAGCACTGGGTGTTATACACAAACAACGAATCATGGAACACTACATCAAGAACTAATGATGTATTGTATGGTGATTAACATAACAATAAAAAATTAATAAAAAAAGAAATTTTCCTGTTATTTTTCTACCTTTGATTTATAGTTTCATTCCAATGTGGTCAAAGAGCACACTCTGTATGAATTTAATTCTTTAAATCTGTTGAGGTCTATGTTACAGCTCAGGATATGACATTTTGGTACATGTTCCATGGGCACTTAAAAAGAATGTGTATTCTTAGCTGTTAAGTGTAGTGTTCTATAAGTATCAATTAGATCCTGTTCATTGATGGTGTCACTGAGTTCTTGTATATCTTCTCATTTTCTGTTTAGTTGTTTTCATCAATTGGTAAGAGTGGAGTGGTGAATTCTCAACTATAATTGTGTATTTGTCCTTTTTCCTTTTAGTTCTATTAGTTTTTGTTTCATGTATTTTGAAGTTCTCACTTGGTGCATATATATTTAAGATTTCTATGTTTTGGTGAACTAATTCTTTTGTCATTATATAATGTTTCTCTCTAATAATTTTATTTATCTAAAGTCTAACTTATCTGATATTAATGTAGTTACTCCTATTTTCCTTTGACTAATGGTTGCATGATACAGCTTTTTTCATCCTTCTACTTTGAACTTGCCTAATCATTATATTTTAAATGAGTTTTTTGCAATCAGTATATGATTGGGCCATGTTTTTAAATATACCCTGCCAATTTCTGTCTTTTTATTGATGTATTAGACATCTTCTACACTTACTGTAATTATGGGTATGTTAGGGTGTAAGTCTGCCATTTTTTGTTTTATGTTCTTTCTATTTTCTCCCCCCCACCTTTCTATAGGATACATGAACATTTTTTAGAATCCATTTTTATTTATCTGTATTGTTTTGAGGTTGCCTCTTAGAATAGCATTTTCAATTGTTGCTTTAGGTATTACATTATATAAACATAACATAATCTACTTGTTTTGTCATTTCACAAGTTTGAGTACAGTATAGAACGCTTACCTCCCTTTATGTCTGTTTACCTAGTTTCTAATACAGTTGTCAAATATTTACTCTACATACATTTTGAATTACATTAAGCAGTGTTATCATTTTTGTTTCAACAATCAAATATAGCTTAGAAAACTCAAGAGGAGAAGGAAAGCCTATTATATTTAGCCATATCTTCACTTATTGTATTCTTCCTTCCTTCCTGATGTTCCAGGTTTCCTTCTTTTTATCATTTCTGTTCTGTTTAGAAACTTTCTTTAGCCATTCTTTTAGGATAGGTCTGCTGTCAAAAAAATTCTCTTCGTTTCCCTTCATCTGAGAATGTATCGATTTCCCCTTTATTCCTAAAGATATTTTTGCCGGGTATAGGATTCTGAGTCAGCAGTTCTTTTTATCCAGCTCTTGAAAAGTATGTGTCACTTTCTTCTGGCCTCCATTATTTTTGATGAAAATTTTACTGCCACTCTAATTATTTTCCCATGCAGGCAAGGTATCATATTTCTCTGACTACTTTTACAATTTTTTCTTTGTTCTTAGTTTTCAGAAATTTATTTCAATGTGTCTTGGCATGCACTTCTTTGGGTTTGTCCTATTTGGCGTTTGCTCAGCTTTTGAATCTGTAGTTTTATATTTCTCGTAACATTTGGGAAATTCATACATTATTTCTTTGAGTATTTTTTAGCCTCATCCTTTCTTTTCTCCTCTAGGACTCTGATGACATGAATATTAGATTTTTTGTTATACTTGCACAGATCCTGGAAACTACTTTCATTTTTTTAAAGTCAATATTCTCTCTGTTGTTCAGATTGGGTAATTTCTATTGGCCTATCTTCCAGTTCACTAATTCTTTCCTCTTTCTCCTCCATTCTGTTGTTGGGCCCATCTACTGAGATTTTTATTTCAGTTAGTATTTTTCAGTTCTAAAAATTTCCATTTGGTTCTTTATATCTGCTATATTTTTGCTGAGACCTCCTATTTTTTTCTAAGACCTATTTTTTCATTTATTTCAAGTATGTCTTAATTACTGAAGCAGTTTTGTCATGGCTATCTGGGATCCTGGACCTCCCCATGATCCAGAAAGTTGAAAGTCAATGCTGAGAAAAGCAGGTCCTCCAAACTCCTGCTTTAGACCTAAGGCTTGGGTCCATTCTGGTTTGTTTGCTTGTGGCATACCATTGTTAAAATAGTTTGATCTCATCCTGATTATATGAATGAATGAATGATGTCCAGAAGCTCCAAGCTTATCTAGCACATCTAAGCCAAATCAATAAAATTCCTCTGAATATGCTTTTCTCCATAGTCTGCATTATTGCTTATAACTATTATTGTGATTGAGTCCCCTTTTTTTCATATATTAACTCTGGCCTGAGTATATACAGTGAGGTGTTCTAGTAGTGTCACCATAACTCCAAGCCAGTTCTTCCTTGTTTCATTTCTAACCAAAGTATTATTTCCTGAGATAGGCCTTTTTTGGGATATAGTCTTTGTGCCTCCAAAACTGGCTCACAGGTCACACCATCACAGCCTGCTTCATGGGCCATGTTACTTATTTCACGTTTTGCAGTGAAGTCTGTCTTCCTTCCTATTGGGCTTTGGTTCAAGAGAAGTTATGAAATGACTCCCTAGGATTACATTCTAAACCCATTTCCTCCTCAAACACTAGTTATTTGTCATCTCTATCCACAGTCCTTTCCCTAGTCCACAAGGTAGGCTTCTAATTTTTTTAACCTAGGACTGCCATCTATATTCTATAAAATTTTTCTTGACTTGATATTTTTTCTTTGATTTAGTTATTCTGTTATCAATCCCCTTTACTCTGTAGACAAACCAATGTGTCCTCTATCCTTCTTTTATGGTTCTATCCACTCTTAAAAATTATCCATTGGCTTATTGGGAACTCACATCTCTTGGAATTTTCAGCTTTTGCATTTCTCTATGAACAGATGAATAGTTGAGACTGAGAAGCAGAAGCATTCAAGTTCTGATTATCTATTTGCCAATTACAAGGCGGCCATGATTTTCAGGAAGAGATTGATTACTTCAAATCCTCATTCTCATGAAATTACTTTGAAACACTTGAACTTGGTATTTGAGATTGCTAGTTGCTGACTTTATTTATTTATTTTTTTTAGGCAGCACTCAGCATATTTGGCATGGTTGGTGGACCACTTCTGGGCTTGTTTGCTTTGGGCATTTTGGTTCCCTTTGCCAACTCAATTGTAAGTATAAAGAGTGAGTATGTGTAAAGCTTACTTTCCCAACTATAGTAGCAGCTCTATAATTTTTTCTCATTTGGAAAGATATAGTTCCTTTAATATCTGTCATTAGTGACTTGATGACTTAAATTACTCATATTGACTTTGCTGGGGTATAAAATAAAGTGCTATGCACTGGGACTTTGCATATATGAAACTAAATGGAAACTGCCAAAATAATATATATTATAAGTATTATATAGCTAAATCATAATATTATAATATAATTATATAACTAACTATATAATATACACTGTATAACATAACTAAAAGATATATATTATGAAACAATATATATTATATTGTACACTATATATAATATATATTACAAATAGTATATAATATAACTAAAGGAGCAACATTTTTTGTGCATTTATCTTTTTGCCCTTCTTGAAAATCACTAGGATTTCTAGAAACATTTTTTTAAATTTAAAATAAATTAATTGAGGGCGCCTGGGTGGCTCAGTCGTTAAGCGTCTGCCTTCGGCTCAGGTCATGATCCCAGGGTCCTGGGATTGAGTCCCACATTGGGCTCCCTGCTCAGCGGGAAGCCTGCTTCTCCCTCTCCCACTCCCCTTGCTTGTGTTCCTGCTCTCACTGTCTCTCTCTGTCAAATAAGTAAATAAAATCTTTAAAAAATAAAATAAAATAAATTAATTGACACATAGTATATTATTAGCTTCAGAGGTCACTAAACTCTACCTCTAAAAATCACTAGGATTTAAAGAAAGGAGATCAACATGCTCAGATGTGAAAAGATTTAAGGGAAAAAGAGCTGAGGATACCTGTGAATAGCCAGAGTACAGCAGAGAGAAGCAATAAGATAAGTGTTTCACCACCTTGACCAGAGAGTTTATATTCCTGATATTTAAAGCTGTAGTTCCAATATCATGGTTCTGGCCCCAAAGGGGTGATCATAATTGGGAATAGTATCCAGAATGAGGTAATATCTCTCTTCTACACAGACATTTCTGTGCTTTGAAGTACTAAATTTTGTTTGGAATAAATTAAATTGAAATTATTTCTGTGAAAGCCAGGAGAAACTCCGCTGGGTCAGTCCTGCTGTAAGCTGAAGTTCAGGAAAAACTGATAATGTATATATGGTTTTTCATGCAGACATTGAATAAAAGCAGAACCATGACTTTGCATTTAGAATTCCATTTTCTTCATGAAGCATTAGGGATTGGTAAGGCAGCTACTAATAAGGGCTATTACCATTATTATTAATGATAATTCTTAAGGAAAATAATTCTTAACAGATGGTAGCTACACTTGTGGTAAGCATCGCATAACGTATAGAGATATTGAATCACTGGGTTGTGTCCTGAAACTAATGTAACATTGTGTATCAACTGTACTCAAATAAAAATTAAAAAAAAATTATTCTCGGGGGCCTGGGTGGCTCAGTTGATTAAGCATCTGCTTTCGGCTCAGGTCATGATCCCAGGGTTCTGGGATCGAGCCCCATGTTGGGCTCCCTGCTCAGCAAGAAGCCTGCTTCTCCCTCTCCCTCTGCCTCTGCCTGCCACATCCCTGCTTGTGCTCTCTCTTTCTGTCAAATAAATAAAATATTTAAAATAATAATTATTATTCTCAAAAAAATAATTGTCAGTGAAGTATCATATGAAAAGCCAGTTTGGTAGAAATTAATCAAAATGAAAGAATAGTTTGTATCTACCTTGGAATGTTGAAGCTTTGATTAGACTCTTTGCATTATGAAATGCACAGTGGTTTGTTGAGTGTCTGAAATATTAAGAAAGACTGACTTGGTTTTTGACATTTACTACCACCGTGGGTTGCCTTCAGAAAAGCTGTAGCAGACTAGGTCCCACATAACCTTTTCTCAGGAGAACTATGATATTATTACTCCTGTCATAGGAGGTACCTCTTTTTACAATACCCACATTTTTCATTAGCAGAATATCTACTCTTGCTTTGGAATGGACTTCCTGCCTTCCTCTTTCCCTCCATCTTTCTCTCCCTTCCTCTCCTTCTCTTCCTTTGCTTTTCACCCTCCCTCATTTTCTCCCTCTTTTCCCCCTTCTTCTCATTCATTCATTGAGTATTTATGAGCTAAGCACTGTTCTGGGAATAGAGAACACTGAATATTTCTGCCCTCATGGGCTTTATAATTTCGTGGATTTTTGATCAAGCCATATACAATGCTGAGAATAAGCAAGTCTGGCCTGTCAACAGCTGGCCACACTACTATTCCACCTCATGTTATTGAAAAATATTTAGTGCATGCCTGCTATATGTCCAGCACTGTAGTAAGTGCTGGGGTACCAAAACCAAAAATATCTAATTCTGCTTTCAAGGTTCACAGCTTAATGAAAGAGCTCAGAGTGTTTGTCCCCAACACAAATCATCTGATCTTGTCATCAGCCTTCATCTTACAACACACCATTCTTTTTTCCTGCCCTGTGATTTTGCTTATGTTTTTCCCCTTACTTCAAATATTCTCCCCTGTCTTCTCTATGGTGAGCCCAAGGCAAAAGCTGCTTTGTCTGGTCAGTATTCTTAAAATAAGGGGGAAATTTTCACCACAGAAGAAGAGGCCTACCAGCTTGAGGTTTGCTTTTGGCCCACTCATTTGGAACTAGGGCTTAAATCATTCAAGGTCTGGCAGAACACTTGGACTGCTGGTGAAAAGCAGAAACGGGGAACCCAAGTTTTCCAAAGATTGAGAAACCAGATGTCTTCAGAGGGGACATCTCTTCTTGTCTTTAGAAATACTTGGTGTGGTTGTTTGCACCATTGCAGTCATTTGTGAACACTGCTTCCTCTTTCCCCCCTAATTACCCTGAAGCACAATTACAATCATGCATGTTGTTAAGTATGGAAATGAACTCTGTGTCTGCTTTCCCCTTCATAGTCTGTTGTTCATTTGGCATACCATTTGTTCACAGATTAAGCAAAAATAGAGGGGACAGTTGGCCTGGGGTCAACCATGTGATTGTTGTAATTCTTTGGGTGTGAAGAGAGGAGGAGGCCAGAACAGAGTGCTAGCCATGGAAACAGAGTAGAAGGGATGAAATTATGAGACTGACAGAAAGAAAAATGAGCAGGGTGAGATAGGGATATGAAAAGGGAATGGAGTTACCGAGTCCCCAGGGCTCTGGGCTGAGGGACCAGTGGCCCATGCCACCCTTAACAAGAAGCAAGGATCTTGGGAGAGAGAATGCTTTTAGGAGAGAAGATGGTAAATCTGGCTTGGACCATGCTAAGCTTAATCTTCTGATGTTAATTTCTATTTCAAAGAAAACTCTAAGCATTTAAAAGCATTCTTGTTTTACAGGGAGCACTTGTTGGTCTGATGGCTGGATTTGCTGTTTCTTTGTGGGTCGGAATTGGAGCTCAACTTTATCCTCCACTGCCTGAAAGAACTATGCCACTAAGCCTTGAAACCTATGGCTGTAACAGCACATACAATGTGACAAATTGGGTGACAACCACAGAAATGCCATTTTCTACTAGTGCTTTTCCAGTACACAATGTGGGAAGGTATTGAATTAAGCTTTATGATGTAATATTTTAAAGAAATGGATATGACAGGTAGAGAACCCCAGTTGCTTTTTGTCTTGCCTGCAGTGCTGTGATTTTCCCTAATTCTGAAATGGGTAGAGCCCTTGTGGCTTCTGGCTACAGTATTTTGTTTGGAAACAACAAAAATTCCTATATGTTCTTAATTTTGGTAGAAACCTCTGCCTCACAGATCTGGAGAAGACTTGAATAATAACAAAAAAATTCTATTATGGGTAAATGCTACCAAATATCAGCTCTAGTTGAATGAAAAATCATCTTTGTGAACTAAAAATGTTTTAAAATGAAAAGCAAAATTATAAAAGAAACGTTGCTTATATAGGCTTTGAAGTATAGCCTTTAAAGTCTAAAAGCTACAATCATCTAAATATGTTAGATCATTCCTATTTGTTTAGATTTAATAATTCCTGATCTTTAGAGCACTGGCAATGGGTTGCAGCTGTGATCAACTCACTTGCTAGAGTTTTCTGTATGCAGTATATTTTGGGCTCTGGATCCTTATTTCATCTGATTTAATGAAATGATGTAGATCTATGGGTAGGTGAGTGTTCTATAATATAGTGGATATAGGGCAAGACTTTCTTTAGTGGACAATTAAATGTCCAGCCTTAAAGCATAAACCCCTTGGAGATATTCAAGGAATACAAAGATGAGGTTGCTGCCCCCAAATTATTGCCCCCATTTCCAGCTTTCCTAGAAGGAAACCATTAAAGACTCATTCCCTTTGGGTCAAGACATGATGGCTGCCTTTTAAACTGGACGCACTCCTGAGAGAAGGAATGTGACTTATTATTAGTGATTCATGTTCCAAACAAAACCCCACTATGAGAATGCTTGCCAATGGAAGTTCAATGCTGGTAAATGCTGTATGAGTAGAAAGAAAAGGTAGTTCCAGAGCCTGAGGCATATTTGGGGGAGGTTTGACTAGGTGAGGTGCCATGGGGTGAGGGGCAGGGAAATGCCAGAAGCAGTTTGGACAAGCATGAACACACTAATGTTTGTGGGGGGAGGGTAGTTGTTTGAGTCAGAAAGGGAGAAAAAAAATAATAAAAGGGTACATGGGAGGATGTTCAGGATATACTTCTTGTTTCACAATTTTGCTTAGCATTTGTCCTGATTGTATAATAACTCTTTATTTAAGAGTCTGAAGCAAAATAGTTATTTTGATTCTGAAACAAATAAATTAGCTGAAGTTTAGTATGTGCCTGGTACCATAATAATTTTATATGTTAACTTATTTGTAAAATAACAGGTAATAAACAAGAATTTCTAAGAATGAACTATATACTCAGCTCCGGGCTGGCCATTTATGTAGTATCCCAAGAAAGTCTTCCCTTCTTATTCACTGTGGTTCCTGCCTTCCGGAAATTTATAGTCTATATGGAGAGAGTTTGCTAATATACACAAAACAATTAATTCAGTAAGCACAGTAAGTATAAAACTAGCACATGGTAAATAGTAATAAGTACTTGATAAATATCTGTTAAAAGAATGAATATAAACAAAGTTGGAGTGATTAGCATCAAGACCTTAGAGAGGTAGTACTACTTGAAGGATACAGAGGTTGGCTAGAAGGAGAAGTTCTGGAAAGTCACAAAATGACAAGGGAAGTTGGACAAGAAAATAAACACTTAAACAGTGGTATTCATAGGCGATCAAGAGAGCCAGAGGGATGAGGAGACTAACTCTTCCTGATGGAGCCAAGGAAACCTTAGGGGAGGATTACGTGAGCTGGAATTAATCAGGTGAACAGGGTTGGGCAGAAGGGACAGAAAGAAGTGTATATTGCACAATGGAGAAACAGTATATGCAAAGGCATGAAGGTCTGAAGCCACATGGTATCTTAGGAAATCATACATAGTTCAGTGTCCCTAGAGTACAAAGGAAGTAAACTACA
Organism: Callorhinus ursinus; assembly: GCF_003265705.2. Taxonomy (NCBI): domain Eukaryota; kingdom Metazoa; phylum Chordata; class Mammalia; order Carnivora; family Otariidae; genus Callorhinus; species Callorhinus ursinus. The sequence continues at coordinate 8,764,328 of NW_027397076.1, forward strand.
CAGCTGAAGATGAAACAAAATACCCTCTGGTTGCCTAGATACCATGTTTCCATTACCTAGATTTAGTTTTTATTCTTTAAGTTCCCAATGCTTGATGGGTATATACTGATAGCTCGTCCTAATTTTATTTTTTTAAAAATTTTTTTAAAGACTTTATTTATTTATTTGACAGAGAGAGACACAACCAGAGAGGAAACAGAAGCAGGGGGAGAGGGAGAAGCAGGCTTCCCGCAGAGCAGGGAGCCTGATGCGGGACTCGATCCCAGGATCCTGGGATCATGACCTGAGCCGAAGGCAGACGCTTAACGACTGAGCCACCCAGGTGCTCGTCCTAATTTTAATTTGCATTTCCTTTATGATTAATTACGTTCAATGCCTTTTTATTATATGTTTTTTGGGCCATTTCCATTTGGATATTTACTTTTGCGACTTGGCTGTTGAAATCTTTTTTTTTTAAGATTTTATTTATTTATTCATGAGAGACACACAGAGAGAGGCAGAGGGAGAAGCAGGCTCCCCGTGGAGCAGGAAGCCCGAGGTGGGACTCAATCCCAGCACCCTGGGATCATGACCTGAGCCAAAGGCAGACGCTTAACTGACTGAGCCACCTAGGCACCCGCTATTGATATCTTTAATCCAGTTTTAAATGGATTCTCAGTTTTTTCTTATTTATTTAGGACTTTTTGATATGGTCTAGATACAAAATATATTTTGAAATATTTTTCTCCTGCTTTGTGGGTTGCCTTTTTACTCTCTTAATGATACTTTTTGGTGGTCAGAATTTCTTCATTTTTATTAAGTTCAACTCATCAGTCTTTTTTTTTTCTTTCAAGTTTTTATTTAAATTGCAGTTAGTTAACACATAGTGTAATATTAGTTTCAGGAGTAGAATTTATTGATTCATCACTTACATATAACACCCATTGCTCATCACAAGTGCCCTCCTTAATGCCCATCACCCATTAAACCCATCCCTCCTCCCATCTCCCCTCCAGCAACCCTCAGTTTGTTTTGTATAGTTAAGGGTCTGTTTTATGGTCTGCTTCTCTCTTTTTCCCCCCTATGTTCATCTGTTTTGTTTCTTAAATTCCACATATGAGTGAAATCATATGGTATTTGTCTTTCTCTGGCTGACTTATTTTGCTTACTCTAGCTCCATCTACATTGTTGCAAATGACAAGATTTCATTCTTTTTTATGGCTGAGTAACATTCGATTGTGTATATGTACCACATCTTCTTTATCCATTCAGCAGTTGATTGACTTTTTAGCTCTTTCCATAATTTGGTTATTTGGTTGATAGTGCTGCTATAAACATCAGGGTGCATGTATCTCTTCAATTCAGTATTTTTGTATTCTTTGGGTAAATACCTGCTAGTGCTATTGCTGGATCATAGTGTAGTTCTATTTTTAACTTTTTGAGGAACCTCCATTCTGTTTTCCAGAGTGGCTACAATGGTTTGCATTCCCACCAACAGTGTAGGAGGGTTCCCCTTTCTCCACATCCTCTCCAACATCTGTCATTTCCTGAGTGGTTAATTTTAGCCATTCTGACAGGTGTGAGGTGATATCTCATTGTAGTTTTGATTTGTATTCCCCTGATGATGAGTGATGTTGAGCATCTTTTCGTGTCTGTTAGCTATTTGTATGTCTTCTTTGGAGAAATGTCTGTTCATGTCATCTGCCCATTTCTTGACTGTATTATTTGGTTTTTGGGTGTTGAGTTTGATAAATTCTGTGTAGATTTTGGATACCAACCTTTTATTAGATATGTCATTTACAAATATCTTCTCCCATTCCAAAGGTTGCCTTTTAGTTTTGTTGATTGTTTCCTTCACTGTGCAGAAGCTTTTTATCTTGATGAAGTCCCAATAGTTCATTTTTGCTTTTGTTTCCCTTGCCTCTGTAGATATGTCTAGTAAGAATTTGCTATGGCCAATGTCAAAGAGGTTGCTCCTGTGTTCTCCCCTAGGATTTTGATGGCTTCCTGTCTCACATTTATGTCTTTCATCCATTTTGAATTTATTTTTGTGTGTGGTATAAGAAAGTGGTCCACTTTCATTCTTTTGTAAGTTGCTATCTGGTTTTCCCAACACAATTTGTTGAAGAGACTCTTTTTTCCATTGGATATTCTTTCCTGCTTTGTCAAAGATTGATTGACCCTATAGTTGTGGGTCCATTTTTGGGTTTTCTATTCTCTTCCATTGACCTATATGTCTGTTTTTATGCCAGTACCACATTGTCTTAGTCACTACAGCTTTGTAATATAACTTGAAGTCCAGAATTGTGATACCTGCAGCTTTGCTTTTCTTTTTCAAGATTTGGGGTCTTTTGTGATTCCATACAAATTTTAGGATTGTTTGTTCTAGCTCTGTAAAAAAATACTGGTGATATTTTGATAGGGATTGCATTAAGTGTATAGGTTACTTTGGGAAGTATAGACATTTTAAGAATATTTGTTCTTCCAATCCATGAGCATGGAATGTTTTTCTATTTCTTTGTGTCATCTTCAAATTCTTTCATAAGTGTTCTATAGTTTTCAGAGTACAGATCTTTTACCTCTTTGGTTAGGTTTATTCCTAGGTATCTTATGTTTTTGGGTACAATTTAAATGGGATCAATTCCTTGATTTCTCTTTCTGCTGCTTCATTATTGGTGAATAGAAATGCAACAGATTTCTGTACATTGATTTTGTATCCTGTGATTTTACTGAATTTGTGTATTAATACCAGCAGTTTTTTGGTGGAGTCTTTCAGGTTTTCTACATAGAATATTATGTCATTTGAGAATTAAACCAAGGATGTAACAAGAAATAAAGAAGGGCACTAAATCATAATAAAATGGTCTATCTAGCAAGAAGATCTAACAATTGTAAATATTTATGCCCTCAACTCAGGAGCACCCAAATATATAAAACAGCTAATAACAAATTAAAGGAACTCATTGATAATAATACAATAATAGGAGGGGACTTTAACACACCACTTACACCAATGGACAGATCATCTAAGCAGAAAATCAACAAAGAAACAATGGCTTTGAATGACACACTGAACCAGATGGACTTAACAGATACGTTCAGAACATTTCATCCTAAAGCAGCAGAATACACATTCTTTTTGAGTGCACATGGGACATTCTCCAGAATAGATCACACACTAGGTCACAAATCAGGCCTCAATAAGTACAAAAAGATTGAGATCATGCCATGCATATTTTCTGATCACAATGCTATGAAACTTAAAGTCAACCATAGGAAAAATTTGGGAAGACCACAAATACATAGAGGTTAAAGAACATCCTACTAAAGAATAAATATTCATTCTTTTCCTATATTTTTAGTCCTTTGTGTGTCCCAATTAAGAAATCTTTGCTTATCCGGAGGTCATAAAGAGATTCCTCTAATTTTTCATTTAAAAGCTTTATTGTTAACTATTTCCATTAATGAAATGTAATCTACTTTGGAATTGATTTCTGTAGGTGCTGTAATCAAGACTCATTTTTTCCCATATGGATATTCAATTAACTAAACACCACTTTTTGAAAAGACATTTCCTTTGCCCCATTGCAAGGCAGTGTCAAATTTGATGTAAACCAGATATTATTTTCTCATGCGTCTGTATCTTGATTCTCTATTCTGTTCTATTTTGTCTGTTTTCCCCCCGGTAATACCACATGATCTTAATTTCAATAGCTCACTTCAATGTATTTCCCTTCTTTCTGGGATCTTGGCCCCTCAAGTCTTAATTGTTGTGACTCTCTGGTGTCTTAAAAAAAAAAAAAGCCTGCCTGGCCCATTCCTCCACTTTTTAAAAAAGATTTTATTTATTTATTTGACAGAGACATAGCAAGAGAGGGAACACAAGCAGAGGGAATGGGAGAGGGAGAAGCAGGCTTCCCACCAAGCAGGGAGCCCAATGCGGGGCTTGATCCCAGGACCCTGGAATCATGACCTGAGTGAAGGCAGCCGCTTAACTGACTGAGCCACCCAGGTGCCCCCCCTCCACTTTTTTTTACATTTTTCTTAGCCAGATGGGTGTTCTAAATCAAGCTACTCTATTAAAGCTGAAATTGGGATTCTAGAACAATCATTTTGAAACAGATCAGGTCATGTCACTCTTCCATTTGAAATACTGCCACAAGTGCCATTGCCCAGAGTAAAATCCAAACTTCATACAAATCTAACAACAAAAAAAAGACGTCTGGCTTCCTCTCATCTTGTATTACTCTTATGTTGCTCATAATGGTTTAGTCAGCTGGTGTTTACCTCTTTCTAGGATGCTTTCCTCAAGAACTTTTTGTTATTCAGATCTCAGTTCAAATGTCACTTCTTCACAAATGCCTTCTCTGACCACACATTAGAGTGTAGTTCCTTCTTTCCACTCTGTTTCATGTTACCTTGTTTTATTTTCCTTATAGCACTTCCACCAGTGGAAATTATTATATTTATTAGTTTAATTATTTATTGTATTTCTCTCTCCATTAGAATGCAAACTTTATGAGGGCAGGAGACTTATCAACCTTTTTTTATGGTAGACTTTCCAATGACAAGAACAGGGCCTGGGACATAAAGCAGAATTGAATGAATACACATGGACATTTAATATTGTAGTGTATGGTCAAGGTTAAGTCAGGCTTTTAATTCTTGATCCAACAAGATCAAGTTGGAACAGTAGATTATGACATTAAAAACATTGTTAAATATTTTGTTTTGACTTTGCCGTGCATGAAGATTTTTGAGACTGCTCTAGTTGCTAGTAGCATTGCATGAAATCTTACAGTTATGCTTTTGTTTTCTCTTAGGACTCCACTGATGGATAACTGGTATTCTTTATCATATTTATACTTCAGCACTCTTGGAACTTTGGTAACGGTATTCATGGGAATGCTAATCAGTTTACCAACAGGTAACTATCTAAACATTAGTATTATTGTATTTACCTCTATATTAGTTTTTTTCTGTATCTATTTTATAGCTATTTATGTTATTTTTCTATAGTCCTGTTAACAACTAGTTTAATTACTTGCTCCATTTTCCTCATGGGAAGTTTGAGTGCCTGGACTTGAAAGCAGAAGATTCTATTTGAACCTTTGTTCTGCCATTTACTGGCTGCATAGACTTAAGGAAGTCCATATGGCTACTCTGAGACTTAGCTAACTTATGTGTAAAATGAGAATAGTGACGATTGACTTGCCTATCTCACAGGTTGCTGTAAGATAAAAATAAAGTGCTTGACAAAATCACATGTAGCTACTACAATGCTAGGATTTTACATGTATTATTACAACAATCCTATGTCATGATCTTTTCATTGTCCTATGCTGACTTTTTGTAAACTGTAAAGAAGAATACACATGTAAGGAATGATAATTACAGTCCTTACGTTTGAACATAGTGTGAGGCTTTTTTCACATGTCCATAAACTTTAAAAACATTATTTAAAGAAACAGACTGATAATACACATCGTATACACTGCTCTCTGGGATTGCTATAGAGCTGTTATTCTGGGACTTCATTTTGTCTTCATTCTGTGACTTCCCTTGGTGTCCCTCCTATGTTGGATTCCCTGTTGCCTGTATTCCATTATTTATAATTCTTGTTTATCCCCTTAACTGAATGGAGCACATCCTTTAGCATGTTCTTGAGAAAGGGTAGACAAGAGATTTTGAAGATGTGGTGTCTCTGGGAAAAAAAATGCCTTTAATTCCCCCTTATACTTGATTGATCATTTGTTTGATTAGAGAATCCTAAAAAAAATACCTTTCTTGTTTCTGAGAGGATGTCTTAATTTTCTCCTAGCTCATTATGTTGTTATTTAGAATGCCAGTGCCATGCTACCTGTTGGCCCTTTGCACATGACCCATTTCACAATGAGTGCTTTGCCCGAAGACCCTTCAGTTCAACGACATTTTCCTATATTATTTCTTTTGTAATTTCCTGTGATTTTCTGTTTTCTCTCTCTGGGAACTCTTCTTAGTCAAATGTTTGAGTCTCAGTTATTCTAATTTTCCTCTCTTTTCTCTCCTATTTTCCATCACTGTGTCTTTTAGGTGACTACATGGGATACTTTTCCAATTTCTTTTCCAATAACTCTCAAAGGAGCACTCTGATCCAGTTTTGAGAATAGTCTATAAGGGAAGGAGGGCAGGTAGGAGGCTATTGCAGTAATCCAGGTGAGCGATCATGGTGCCTCGAAGCAGGGCAGTAATGTAGAGTTAGTGAGAAGTGCTGGGCTCCCTGATTTCCTTCATTCCCTCACCCATGTACATCCATAACAACCAGAGCGGGGGAAGGTAGCCCCACTGCCCTCTTCATCAAATGTGCAGTAACTAGTCAGAAATCCCATACTTTGTCCTAGTATGTCTGATGTCTTTGTTTGCTTTATGCTACAAAGCTACAGCACTGTGCCACTTGAAGGAATTCTATCAATCCTGTTTTGTGGCTCCTGAATAGCACTGCCTTTCAAATTCTGTGATACTTGTATTTATAATTAATAAATTATATTAATAATTACCAGTAATATTAATATAATCATATCAACAATTATATTAATTATAATTATTATATAGTACAATGCACAATTATACATTTTATAATGTACATTTTATAATAAAGTTTGTAGCTATTTATTACTTCTCAAACAGTTGTTTTAAACTATTCTGTTTCTTTTCAAAGAGGACTGTGCCTTTCTTCATAAATTAAATTACCAACACAGTAAATTTATTCTTTTGTTTGTTTTGATATATTTTAAGACAGATTTTAAAGTTTTCTTACCAGTAACCCAATTATTCAGATCAGGAATACACCTAAATACATCTCCTTGTACTATTTGACCTTAGATCCTTGTTCAACCCATTCCTTTTTCTTTAAGAAAATGGAGTATCAGAGCATTCCCGTTGAGCACTTCCTTTTTTTTTCCTTAAAAGTATTTATTCTGATAACCATATATGACTGCTTCTTTTGTTTTATAAAGTCATGCTTTACCTAGGTGAGCAGGCATCCAGTGATAAAAAACAATTCAACTTCATTAATTTCATAAATGACTTATTTCCACTTCACAGCAGCAATGAGCACCTTGAAAAAATAATCTAGAAACATGAAATCCTTGGGAAATAAATAGGAATACTAGGACTCAGTAAGAATTCCGGCTATACAGACTTGGTTGGCATTTCAGTTTCACCTAACCACGTACTGTATACCGTGAGTGGGTCTGTCTCCTCATTAGTAAAATACGGTAAATAATGCCCTAAGTAGACCATGAGCTATGGGTAGAGTAATTGTTTTACTCATCTCTGTCTCTCTAGCATCTAGTGGAGTCTCTAGTGGATGGTAGGCACTCAACAATGTTGAATGAATTAATTTAAAGTTGATCCTGTCTCCAGAACAGCAGAGGTTCCCATAATTAAAAGCCTAATATTTGTACTGAGGTGGTGGTTCCCAAATATTAGAGAGCATGAAGATCACTTTAGAAATTTGTTAAAAATCAGGATTCAGTGGCCCCTTTCCAGAGTTTCTAACTGGATTGGTCCAGGTTGGAGTCTAAGAATCTGCATTTGAAGTACATCTATTAGATGATTTGTACAAAAGTAGTTTGAGAACCCATAGTTTTAAAAAGCTTTGTCTTTGATCTACAAATAAAATACCAAAACAAAGAAAAATTTTTATAAAGCAGAATGTTAGGGAAGAGGAGTTGAAACACCAATCATTATATTGATTTTTATTTAACTAATTTATTCAATAATTCATAATTTCCTGCATTTCTTCATGCACATCTGCATTCATAGCCATCAAACTAGGGGAAGGCAACTCCTCTGTCTGAAGCAGAGGCAAATGGCTTGATATTTTATTGGTAGATCACAGAGGATGCTTTTAAATCAGTTTCCCTACGAGTATTGGGCTCTTAGGTTAAGTACCATTCATCTTTAAACAGTAGACTCATTTGTCATAGTGAGGGGCTTGCCGGATCTAAGACTAAAAGAAGGGAAATGAACCAAGTCTTCAGCACTATGTAAAAGATTCTCTTTCTCTGTGTGTTTTATGAGTGCCTAGAGAAGAATGTGCACAAGTTAAATGCTTGTATGATGGGCCATCACTGGGTAGTTACAGATATTGTTTTAACATTGTGAACGACGTAAATGTTTTTCAGGAGGGAGAAAACAAAACTTAGACCGCAGATTCCTATTAACCAAAGAGGACTTTTTATCCAATTTTGACATTTTTAAGAAAGTAAGTTGGCTTTCTTTCTCCTTAAATTTGTAAGACTGTGCTTTTATCACCAGGATAGAATACCATTTAGTCCTCAGACTCTTTTGAACTCTGATGGACAAGGAAGGTATTTGCCCTATTCTTTGATGGTCTATTTCTGTTGTATATCTTGTCTTCAATAGACTACAAAGCTGATTTAGAGAAAGAAAAGCAGTAACAATTATTTAGAATTGAATAGTTCCTTTTTTTTCTAATCACTGTGTTAACATTTTCTTTTAGAAGAAGCATATTGTAAGTTATAATTCTCACCCAGTAGAAGACGGTGGAACTGATAATCCTGCCTTCAACCATATTGAATTGAACTTCCCAGATCAAAGTGGCAAGATGAGTGGGACTCATTTGTGAAACATCTGTGATACTAGATGATCTTAAACAGCGATCCAGTTATATATGTTTTCTAAGATAATTGGATCAGGTTTAGATTTCTTTTGGCGGGGAGGGTTCTATAATGAGTGAAGTTTTGGGGGAAATTTTCGGGGTAAAATTTTGTTAAAGCAAAGTGCAGACTCTTCACTTACTATACTCATTAATTGATGCTGCTCTGGAGTTAAGAGTTTCAGCATCAGCATTTCCCTCTATTTCTCTTTTATTTTAATGAAGCTGTCATTATGAAAGTTATGACCACATATATGCTGAAGGATTAACATACACATATACACACATACTTGATGGTCAAAAAGAGTATTTTTAAATTTGGCCATTATTAAAATTATTTTCCACGCATTTGATGCTAGCATATAAGTTTTGGGGTTTGCCAAAATCAGAAGTAATACTGAAAAGACCTTTTCTCCTTCCACAACATACTCTATTTTTAGGAAACAATGAGGTGACAGATCTGTGTTGTCTAGATCTTTGCTTCTCATTGATCCATACCAGCCCTATCAGGGAGCTTATTAACCTTGGAACCAATTCTAGTTCAGGAAGGTGGTAATCAAGAAGCATCCTGTTTGGGACAGAACATAGCCCCAGTGATCAAGGTCTTTTTGGTGCTATGTATCTATTCTTGTGCCTTTTTTGCTAATTATCTAGAGCTCCTGGCCATTGGCTGCTTATATTGCCTTACACTCTGGTTCTTATATGCAGTCCTAGTTTCTGACCCATCAACTCAGGTTTTGTTGTACACTTCACTTTGCTTGCCTTCCTAGTTTCCTATCTACTGTGTTACCTTGGGCTTCCATGTCTTGAGATACCCATCGTGAATCATGCTACCCAGATCCTTGTTCACTAAGTCCCAGACTATAAATTGGAAATCCTATGAGCCTGGTACTGACTAAAGTACTTGCAGCATAGGTACTTGTGGATTTGGTGACCCAAGAACATTTACATAATTGAAATGGTTAAGCTATGTGGAATTACATGATTGTGTTGAATGATACTAATTTGAATGTCAACTAATTTGCAGTCAATTGAATTTAAAGTGTGTATGCTTAGAAGTCTTGAATTCTAGTGTATTCACCCATTTAAAGAGCTAAATTACAAAGGCAAACACTACTTTTTTTTTTTAATATTCTGAATTACTAACTATATGCTTTGTTCCATGCTTTAAAACTTCAAGTAGCAATCTCAATTGCTAAGAGTTTGGTCACAGACTTTTATCAGTAACATTTTTTTCTACAGTTCCCACATTAGATACTGTTTAGAAATGTGTTTCTTTTGTTTGTTTGTTTGTTTGCTTTACAATGTTTTAAAATAACATGAGAAACATTTAGGTACATTAAATATATTTTAGAATTAAATACTTTTTTGCTTATTTCCTGGTATTTAGGTAAGTATGCTCTGTACTTTTAAAGGTTGCCAATTGAAAACATGAAGCGATAAAAAAATAGGAAGTAGCATTTGTCTAAAGAAAGAGATTTATATAACATTTAAATTAATGTGTTCATATATTTCATTTGTGTATAGATGTTATTTTTTTAATCAATATGTTTGTAAGCATGCATCAAACTGTAAATCTTTCTACATTTTTTAATGAGTAGGAAGATATCATCTTATTTGTTTTATGCAAGTGTGATTTGAACTATTATTTATTTAATAAGTGTAAATGCACATGTGTGTAGAATGCTTCAATTTTATGGTGACTAACATAATAAAATAAATTTAAAAAATCAATTTTGGAATCAAAGTCCAGTTATATAAATAATTTTTTTCCTTATCTAACTGCAAAGGGATTGTGCAAGGTATTTTTTTTTTTTTTAAAGATTTTGTTTATTTATTTGACAGAGAGAGAAACAGCGAGAGAGGGAACACAAGCAGGGGGAGTGGGAGAGGGAGAAGCAGGCTTCCTGCAGAGCGGGGAGCCCGATGCAGGGCTCCATCCCAGGACTCTGGGATCATGACCTGAGTTGAAGGCAAATGCTTAATGACTGAGCCACCCAGGCACCCCTATGCAATGGATTCTTAATGAGAGATATGATACTTCCATTCTTGTCCACTTTATTTAACCAAACATATCTTTGTGACTTTGGGAACTGTTGATATTTTACCTTTATGAACACATAAGAGTGCCAGACCAGATTCTTAAGAAATCAAAGTACTGTTATTAATTATGAAAAATCATTTACCTTTCTGAATCTTTGGGTGAAACCAAAGAGGTAAAATGTTAATATATCATAATGTAAATGAAATCATCTAATGTTCTTAATTATTTCTGAATTACAACAATCCCAACAGGAGGGAAAAGCCACATAAGTAGTCTATTTTCATTTTGTCATTGACAGATTGTATGACCTTGAATTTATCCTTAATCTACTCTAATGATGGAATTTAACTCTAAACACTTAACTACCTCACAGAAATAATGTGAGTATAAAAGATTAGATAGCACTTTATTAGCTCAAATAGTGCTACTTAAAATTTTAATATGATTGGAAATCAAAATTTGAGACAAAGGTCACTTGCTAGTTTTAAAAAAGACAAACTGTTAATAATTTGCAATGTAATGATGTGGAGATAGTTCCCTCTCTAAAAAATATGTGCCATAGAAATATTGAACTCTATTTAGGAACCAGCAGGATTATTCAAACAGAGGGAATGGAAACTTTAAAGAAAGCTACAGACCAATCATATTCACTCCACAGAGAAATGAAAATTTTATATGTAGGATGTAAAATGGTATAAATATATATGCATCTATTTGATTGCTTATGCATTAATTTTCTCTCTAGACCAGTGGTTCTAATGGGGCAGTTCCTGCCTGAACATTTGAAAATATCTGGATACATTTTTGGTTGTCACAGCTGGTGATGAGGTGCTACTGGCATCTAGTGGATAGAATTCAGGGACACTACTAAACATCCTGTAACACATAGGACAGTCCCTCTTCACAACAAAAATGATCCTGCGCCAGTATCAATAGTGTTGGGTTTAAGAAATCCTGCCCTAGAGGTTAAGGTTGCAATCTTGATTTTCCTGAAGTTACACACGCTGGTTTTGTTCCTTTAGGGAAATTCCCTTGACTCTTCTATCTGATCATTCTCATCTACAGGTGAGGAGTAAAGTTTCACTGGCATACACAATGTTAGGATACAGAATAATGACCATATATTTTCAAAGCATTTTGAAAATATTAAGGAATATAAAATTGTTAATAATTATAAAAACAACTTATGAAAGTTTCATTTTGCAACATGATTTCCAACATTAACGCACATTAAGATGAAGGAAATATCAAATATATGAATATGAAGATTTCATAATTTTGTTTTACTTTTGAAAACACCAGGAAGTATAGTTTATTTGTTAACAACTCAGTTTCTGTCCATGATGTAGACACAAAGGGACAGGGATAGGCTTGAGATCCGGGGAATGACTGTGTCAATTCTTGTAGGAAATTCTTAGTTTTTTCCAATAATAGTTGTTGATAGAGAGTCAACTGAATGCATGCACAGTTATTGAAAATTCACCACATAATTTAGTTATTGTAAAATTTACTTTTGTATATAAGTTGTGTGCCCATTGTGAAAAATCTTGAGGGAATTGAACATTATAGTGTAAAACATGTTTGCATTTCTGATTTTTCAACTTGCTGATTAAACTCTTAGTGCAGCTGGAGAAAATACTTTTCCAAAGACTCATGCTGTGCTGAGACATCTAACCTCTGATGGCTTTACTTCTTGGGAGGTGATCTTTATACCTAATTCCTTGTTGCTAAAGAATATATGAAGAAACCGCACCTTTTGTAGCTAGGTCTCTCTGGAAGAGACTTAAACTGGAAAGAGAAAACTGTGATTTTTTTTTATTTTTATTTTTTCTAAGAAAACGCTAATCTTAGCTACTGAAAGTTCTTTTGAGAGTAAATTACACACAATGGCCACAGCAAAGTGTATCTGCCTTGACTAGTATAGTGCCTATGTTGATTTAATCAGAGGTACGCAGTACTGCCTTTTTAAAGAACAGTGTATTTATTGAAAACATGGGATGGAATGTAGTGCCTTAATCAATATATTTTGTGATTTTTAAGATATATTTAAAACTGCTTTTCCGCTCTTAATAATACTTAGTGCAAATGACTATTTCTATGTACAAGTGACGCTTGTTTTTATTTTAATAAATTTCTCAAAATGAAAAAAAAAAGACTTGGAGAGAGGCAAGTGTCTTTGCAGTTGTCTGTTCTTGGGGAAGAAAAGTCAAATTGAATATAATTAAGTTTATCAGGTTTTACAGAGTTATTTCCACTCTACCACATAAAGGACTTTTTCTGTATATTACACGCAGATTATAAAAGTGTAAGCAAATAAACATGCAGAACTTTTGTCGCTGAAGAATATTTTATGCTTTAAGTAATTAACACTGTATTTGAAAATAAAAAGTCACATCTTCAGTACTGAAAATTTCTTAGCCATTATTTCTTTGAATATTTCCCCCTCCCATTTTCTCTGTCCTGTAACTCTTTAACTTCTATTAGGGGAATACCTCTTTATCCTCCTCCATGTCTCCTAATCTGGCTCATATTTTTTATCTTTTTATATTTAAAATTTTCAAGATGCATCACATACATATATATAAAAGGTCACTTTCTTTTCAGCTTTTCCTAATCTGCTACTTAATCTGTCCATTGAATTTTCCATTTCAATGACTTTATTTTCTTCATTTTTAGAGTTGGATGTGCTTTTTCAAATTTTTCAAAGTTTCCTATTCTTTCCTAAGATTGGATTCTTTCATTATGATTCCAAATTATTCTTTTATCTCTAATAATTTTAACCATATTTATTACTCTTATGTTATCTGAAATTCTTGATGTGCTAATTCTTCTACTTGCTCATTTGCTTACTGTTCATCATGGTGGTTTCTTTCCTTGTGTAGTTGATCATTTAACTGGAAGTTTATCTTCAGTAGGGGTTGTATTTTTTCTAGTGAGAGTTCCTTGGGCTCCGGTTAGTGAAAGTCTCTACAGAGAAGTTTTAAATCAGCTTTGGCTGTGCCCGTGTTTTAATTGCCGTCTACCAATCTTACATCATTATCTCAGGTTAGGGCTTCTGTCTTAGGTTCACAGGATCAATTTTCATCCTTTATCTATGCATGGCACAGGGTTTAGGGTTGTAGTCTCAGGTACTTTCCTCACCATCAAAGACTTGGAGAGAGGCAAACTTTCTTGCTGAGCGAAAGAAGTCAATCAGAGAAAGACATGTATCATGTGATCTCACTGATATGAGGAATTCTTAATCTCAGGAAACAAGCTGAGGGTTGCTGGAGTGGTGGGGGGTGGGAGGGTGATAGACATTGGGGAGGGTATGTGCTATGGTGAGTGCTGTGAATTGTGTAAGACTGTTGAATCACAGACCGGTACCTCTGAAACAAATAATACATTACATGTTAAAAAAATAAAAAGCAGGAAGGGAAGAATGAAGGGGGGAAATCGGAGGGGGAGACGAACCATGAGAGAGTATGGACTCTGAGAAACAAACTGAGGGTTCTAGAGGGGAGGGGGATGGGGGGATGGGTTAGCCTGGTGATGGGTATTAAAGAGGGCACGTTCTGCATGGAGCACTGGGTGTTATATGCGAACAATGAATCATGGGACACTACATCAAAAACTAATGATGTAATGTATGGTGATTAACATAACATAATAAAAAAATAAAAATAAATAAAGATAAAGTAACTCAATGTAGAAAATCCTAAGGAGGATGCCAAACTGCTGTTAAACTCATGCTGAGTTTAGCAAGATCACAGGATTCTGGTCAATAAAAAGTTGTACTTACAAAAATAAAATAAAATAAAATAAATTCCCTTTTAAATAATGGTACAGTTCCTCAAGGCTTCAGGCTTCTGGTGATACTTGGAATAGAGTTCTCACTCTTCCACATTTTGGAAGCAGAAACCTCTGTCCCCATGAGGACCCACGAACTCATCAAGAACTATACCTTCATAGGTTATTCAGCATCTGCTGGTACCATTGCTATGGTTTCAGCTTTTTTTTTAAATTGAAGTAAAATTGGTATATAATTAGTTTTAGGTGTACCGCATAATTTGGCATTTTCCTACACTGCAAAGTGATCACCATATTATTTACCATCCAGCACCATATAGTTGCGCCCCTTCACTCTTTTTGCCCACCTCCCAACCCTCTTCTTCTCTGACAACCATCAATCATTTTTCTTTTCAATATTGGGACCTGGTGTTTCCCTTTTCATTCTTTTTTTTTTAAATTTATTTATTTAATTGACAGAGAGAGAGAGACAGCGAGAGAGGGAACACAAAGAGGGGGAATGGGGGAGGGAGAAGCAGGCTTCCCGCCGAGCAGAGAGCCCGATGTGGGGTTCGATCCCATGACCTGAGCTGAAGGTAGTCGCTTAGCCAACTGAGCCACCCAGGTGCCCCTCCCTTTTCATTCTTACAAGTTTGACTATGTATTAAAATTTTTGTTTTGTGACATTTTATCCAGAATTTCTGTATGTTTCTAGCAGGAGGAGCCCGATCTGTCTGAGTATGGACTGTAACTTTTCGAAAGTTCTGTTGTTATTATTATTCTTTTCATTTGCTTAATCCTGGGCTGTGGAGGCATGGGGAGATAATTCATCACTCATAGCAATTTCAAAACAATGTGCAAAATAGGATAATCTGTTATAAACTGAACACATGAATGCTGAGGTACATGGAGAGTCTTTTGTTTTTATATAAAAGCTTTATGGAGATGTAATTTACACACCATACAATCATACCATTTGAAGTGTACAGTTTGATGGTTATTATATTCCCAGAGTTATACAACCATTGCCACAATCTTAGAACATTTTCATCACCCACAAAAGAAGCTCCATATCCATTGTATTCACTCCCCGTTTTCTCCCAGCCCCCTTAGCCCAAGTGGTCACTGATCTATTTTCTGTCTCTGCAGACTTATCTATTCTGGACATTTCATATAAATGAAGTCACAGAATATGTAGCCTTTTGTCACTGGCTCTTCCACATAGCATGTTTTTAATGTTTATCCATATTGTAGCATATATCAATACTTCATTTTTGTGGCCTTATAATATTCTATTGTATGGCTATTCCGCATTTTATTTATCAATTTCTCAGTTGAAAGATATATTTTTTCCACTTCTAGGCTATTATCAATGATGCTGCTCTGAACCCCATGTACAAGATTTTGTGTGGACATATATATTCACTTCTCTTGTGTATGTACCTAGTGTGGAATGGCCAGGTCATATGGTAACTTTATGCTTAACTACTTGAGGAACTGACAGACTGTTTTCCAAATGGTCGCACCATTTTACATTTCTATCAGCACTATCTGAGGGTTCTAACTTCTCCACATCTTGACCAAAGCTTGTTATTAACTATATTTTTTATTATAGCCATTCTAGTGGGTGTAGAGTGATATCTCATTGTGGTTTTGATTTGCATTTCCCTGATAGTGATGTTGAACATCTTTTTTATGTTTATTGGTCATCTGTATATCTTCTTCGGAGATATGTCTATTTAGACCCCTTGACCATTTTTAATTGGCTTGTCTTTTTATTATTGAGTTGTAAGAGATTTTTGCATATTCAAGATATAAGTCTCTTATCAGATAAATAATCTGCAAACATTTCTTCCATTCTCAGGGTTGGAGGGTTTTCTTTTAATTGAAAGTGAGTTACGGAGAAAAGTCATTTGAGAGCTTAACAGAAGTAAATATATGATTTTAGAAAAATATAAAACCTCCTATTCACATACTTAAGGCAGAGTAGGAAACATGATGTTTCAGTAAATAAGGCATGTAAAGTACAGTGCAATTTATAATAGAACCAGTTGTGAAGCTAGATGGAGGGGCAGAAAGGAAAAAGGTGGGGAGACAAAAGATAGGAGAGAGAGTTAAACACATAAATTTACCTTCCTGCTGAGGCCAGACATGGCATCTCTATGTAACACTGGGTAGAAGCTAGACTACCTAGGCAAAGGCAAGACTGCAAAAGAGTGGTAAGATTCAAGAAGTTTCTTGGTTTACAGTGTTGGAGAGGTTGGGGCGCCTGGGTGGCTCAGTCAGTTAAGTGTCTGCCTTCAGCTCAGGTCATGATCTCGGGGTCCTGGGATTGAGCTCCACATTGAGCTCCACATCAGGCTCCCTGCTCAGCGGGGAGTCTGCTTCTCCCTCTGCTCCTCACTCCACTCATGCTGTCTTTCTCTCACTCTTTCTCTCTCTCAAGTAAATAAAAATAAATAAATAAATAAATACATCAAAAAAAAAAACAAAAAACCAAAAACCAATGTTGGAGAGGCAAGGGGCTGGCTCAAGGAGACCATCTACAGGGGAAGTAATCAAACAAAGAAGAAAGGTAAACATTCAGTAGTGGAAATACTCGATCACATTGTATTTCTATTTTTAATTTTTAAAAGAACTTCCATACTGTTTTCCATAGTGGTTGCACCAATTTGCAACCATGTCTCATTAACAGGGCGCAAGGATTCCTTTTTCTCCACATCCTCGCCAACATTTGTTATTTCTTGTTTTTTTGATTCTAGTCATTTTGACAGGTGTAAAGTGGTATCTCAATGTGGTTTCAATTTGCATTTCTGATACTTAGTGATTATAGTCCAATGTTAATTTTTGCACTTGTTTCCCTTGCCTCAGGAGACATGTGGAAAAATGTTGCTAATACCCATGTCTAAGAGATTATCCCCTAGGAGTTTTATGGTCTCATATTTAGGTCTCACATTTATGTCTTTAATCCATTTAGAGTTTATTTTTGTGTATGGTGTTAGAAAGTGATTGTTTCAGTCTTCTGCATGTAGCTGTCCAGTTTTCCCAGCACCATTTATGGGAGAGATAGTTTTTCCCTCATTGTATATTCTTGCCTCCTTTGCTATATTTTAACAGACCATATAAGCATGAGTTTATTTCTGGACTCTCTGTTCCATGGATCTGTGTGTTTATTTTTGTGCTGTACCATACTGTTTTGATTATTATATTATTATATTAGCGTAGTATATCTTGAAGTCTGAGATTATGATCGTTCAGCTTTGTTCTTTTTTTTCTCAAGATTGCTCTCTTGTTGTTCCATACAAATTTTAGTATTACTTGTTCTAGTTCTGTGAAAAATGCTGTTGATATTTTGATAGGGATTGCATTGAATCTGTAGATTGCTTTGGGTAATATGAACATTTTAACAATATTCTTTCAGTCCATGAGCATAGGATACCTTTCCATTTATGTGTGTCATCTTCATTTTCTTTCATCAGTGTTTTATAGTTGTCAGAGTACAGGCCTTTCACCTCCTTGGTTAAGTTTATTCCTAGGTATTTCATTATTTTTGATGCAATTTTAAATGGGATTGTTCTCTTAATTTCACTTTCTGCTACTTTATTATTAGTGTATAGAAACACAGTAGATTTTTGTATATTCTGTATCCTGCAACTTTACTGAATTCATTTATCAGTTCTAATAGTTTTTTGGTGTAGTCTTAGGGATATATATATATATATATATAGGGATAGATATATAGGGATAGATATATATATATATATAATCATGTCATCTGCAAATAGTGACAGGTTTACTTCTTCCTTACCAATTGGATGCCTTTTATTTCTTGTCTTATTGTTGCTTCTAGGGCTTCCAGTACCATGTTGAATAAAAGTGGTGAGAGCAAACATTCTTGTCTTGTTCCTAATCTTAAAGGAAAAGCTTTCAGGCTGTCATCATTGAGTATGATGTTAGCTGTGGGTTTTTCCATATATGGCCTTTGTTATGTTGAGGTGTATTCTCTCTAAACCCACTTTGAGAGTTTTTATCATGAATGGATGTTGTATTTTGTCAAATGCTTTTACTGCATCTATTGAGAGGATCATATGGTTTTTATCTTTTCTCTGGTGAATGTGATGTATCAAATTGGTTGATTTGTGAATATTGAACCACCGTTATATCCCTGGGATAAATACTACTTGATTGTTGTGAAGGATTTTTTTAATGTATTGTTGAATTCAGTTTGCTAATATTTTGTTGAGGATTTTTGCATGTATGTTCATTGGAGATACTGACCTGTAGTTTTCTCTTTTTGTGGCATTTTTGTCTGTCTTTTGTTTAATTCCAGTATATTTAACATACAATGTTATTAATAGTTTCAGGTATACAACAATTCTATACATTATTTAGTGCTTATCATAATAAGTGTACTCTTCAATTCCCATCACTTATTTCACCCATTCCCTCACCCACCTTCCTTCTGGTAATGATCAGTTTGTTCTTTATAATTGAGTGTGATTTTTGGTCACTCTCTCTTTAAATGTTTTTCCCTTTGCTCATTTGTTTTGTTTCTTAAATTCCACATATGAATTAAATCATATGGTATTTGATTTCACTGACTGAGTTATTTCACTTAGCATTATATTCTCTAGCCCCATCAATGACATTGCAACTGGCAAGACTTCATTCCTTTTAATGGGTGAATAATATTCCATTATATATTTATATACTTACATTCCATGTCTTTATTCATCTATCAATGGAAACTTGGGCTGCTTTCATAATTTGGCTATTGTAAATGATGCTGCAATAAACATAGGAGTGCATGTATCCTCTTCAATTAGTGTTTTTGTATTTTGGGGGTAAATACCCAGTAGTGTGATAACTGGATCCTAGGGTAGTTCTATTTTTAACTTTTTGAGGAACATCCCTACTGTTTTCCATAGTGGCTGTACCAGTTTGCATTCTCACCAACAGTACAAGAGCGTTTCTTTTACTCCACATCCTTGCCAACACCTTTTGTTTCTTGTGTTGATTTTAGCCATTCTGACAGGTGTGAGGTGATATTTCATTATAGTTTTGATTTGTATTTCCCTGATGATGACTGACATTGAACATCTTCTCATGTGTCTGTCAGCCATCAGTATGTCCTCTTTGGAGAAATGTCTATTCATGTCTTCTACCCATTTTTAGTTTGATTATTTGTTTTTTGGGTATTGAGTTGTATCAGGTTTTTATTTGGGATACTAACCCTTTATTGGATATGTTATTTGCAAATATCTTCTCCCATTCTGTAGGTTGTCTTTTAGTTTGTTGATTGTTTCCTTTGCTGTGCAGAAGCTTTTTGTTTTGGTGTAGTACCAATTGTTTATTTTTGTTTTTCTTTCCCTTGCTTCAGAAGACCTATCTAGAAAAATGTTGTTACTGCCAATGTCATAGAAATTACTGCCTGTGCTCTCTTCTAGGATTTTTATGGTTTAAGGTCTCACATTCAGGACTTTAATCCATTTTGAGTTTATTTTTGTGTATGGTGTAAGAAAGTGGTCCAGTTTTATTCTTTTTTGTCCCAACACCATTTGTTGAAGAGATTGTCTTTTTCCCCATTGCATATTATTTCCTGCTTTGTTGATTAATTGGCCACAGAATTGTGGGTTTATTTCTCGATTTTCTATTCTGTTCTATTGATCTATGTATGTATTTTTGTGCCAGTACCATACTGTTTTGATTTCTACAGCTTTGTAATGTAACTTGAAGTCTGGAATTGTGATACCACCAGCTTTGCTTTTCTTTTTCAAGCTTGCTTTGGCTATTCGGTATCTTTTGTGGTTCCATTTGAATTTTAGGATTGTTAGTTCTAGTTCTGTGAAAAATGCTGGTGGTGTTTTGATAGGAATTAAATGTGTAGATTGCTTTGGGTAGTACAGACATTTTAAGAATATTTGTTCTCCCAATCCATAAACATGGAGTATCTTTCCATTTCTTTGTGTCATCTTCAATTTCTTTCATCAGAGTTTTATAGAGTACAGGTCTTTTACCTCTTTGATTAGGTTTATTGTATCTATTATATCTATTAGTGGTTTTTGATTTGTGGTTACCATTCAGTTTATATAGAACATTTTCTGCTTATAGCAGTCTTTATTAAGCTGATGGTTGCTTAATTTTGAACTCATTCTTTACACCTTTCCCCTCCATGTTTCAGATGTTTGGTATCATCTTTTACATCCTTTTGTGCTTCTCTTGACTGATTTTTTTAAATAGATTTACTTAATTTTTTTTTTTTGCTTTTGTGCCTTTTATTTTTCTTAGCCTTATTTATAATTTTTGTTCTCCACTCACAGTCACCCTTAACATTTCTTGTAAGGCTGGCTTAGTGGTCATGAATTCTTTTCACTTTTGTTTGGGAAACTTTTTATCTCTCCTATCCTGAATGATAGCCTTGCTGGAGAAAGTATTCTTGGTTGCAGCTTTTCCCCTTTTAGCACTTTGAATACATCATGCCACTTTCTTCTGGCCTGGGAAATTTCTGCTGAAAAATCAGCTGATAGCCTTATGGGGCTTCATTTGTATGTGACTGTCTTCTTTTCTCTTGCAAACTTTAAAATTATTTCTTTAGCACCATTTTAATTATGTGTCTTGGTGTGGAGCTGCTTAGGTTAAATTTGTTGGGGGCTCTCTGTGTCTTCTGAATCTGGATCTCTCCCTTCCCAAATTTAGGAATTTTTCAGCTAT
Source organism: Callorhinus ursinus (assembly GCF_003265705.2). Classification (NCBI taxonomy): domain Eukaryota; kingdom Metazoa; phylum Chordata; class Mammalia; order Carnivora; family Otariidae; genus Callorhinus; species Callorhinus ursinus. The sequence continues at coordinate 8,785,492 of NW_027397076.1, forward strand.
TATTTTTTCAAATACATTTTCTCCTCCCTTTTCTCTCTCTTCTCCTTCTGGAATCCCTATGATGCAAATATTTTTATGCTTGAAGGAGTCACTGAGTTCTCTAAGTCTATTCTTATTACACAGTATTTGTTTCTCACGTGTTCAGCTTGGTAAGTTTCCACTACTCTATTTTCCAGATCACTGATACATTCCTCTGCTTCCTGTAGCCTGCTATTTATTCTATCTATTGTATTTTTTGAGTTCTTCATTTATTGAATTCTTCATTTCAGATATGTTTTTTATCTTTTTGTCAAGGGTCTCGCTGATGTTCTCCACCCTTTTCTGAAGTCCTCTGAGTATCTTTATGGTCATTACTTTAAATTCTGTTTCAGATATATTACTTATTTCCTCTTTCACTTATATCTCCTGTTGTGATTTTTGTCCTGTTCTTTCATTTGGGACATATTTCTGTGTCTCATTTTGTCTACCACTCTGTATCTATTTCTGTATTAGGAAAGTCTGCTCTTGAAAGTAGAAGACACATGGGGAAGAGATCCTGTAGTGACCTCCAGTGTAGTGTCCCCTATTTACCAGAACCTGGCTCTTCAGGGGAGTCGCCTATGTTTGTTGCTTGTATCCTGCTATTGCATCTGAGTCACTTTACCTTTCAGTCCAGACATCTTCACTGACTCTTTGCCTTTTGTGGACTGTGTTTGCTCTCTGTGATGTTAGTTGGACCCAGGCATGCTGCCTCTGAGGGGCCATGACAACAGAAGGGCTTTTTCTGGGTGGTGGTGTTAGCAAAGTTTGCACTGAGTTGCTAGTCCTGGCCCTATCCCCTACAGCCCAGTAGCTCCTGGGAGTGCAGCATGCAGCAGCTGAAGTGGCCAGGGACCTGTAGCATCAGTTCATGAAGTGGTTGGTTATGGTATCTGTGCTCCTCGTGTCTATGTGAGCAATGGCTGGGTAAGAAGTGTGCAGCTGGGGTGTGCCACACCCGTGCATGCAGTGGCTGCATAGGATGTGTGGGATTTAGCAAAATTTGTGCTGAGCACCAGTCCTAGGCCAGATCTCTTGAAGTATGGTGGCCATTGGTCTATGGCACACATAGGCAGTGGCTGGGTGAGGTACATGTGGCATTAACAAAATTTACACTGAGTCCAGTGCCAAGGCCAGCAGGCTTGGAATCCTCAGGAGAACTCATGGGCTGGGCTCACTAAGAGCAGATTGGGTAGCAAGTGTCTGTGCAGTGCTGCTTCCCACACATGATTCTGTGTTTATGCTGGGGGGCGCAGGTAGGAAAATGTCACCTGCCATCTCCTTTGTTCCCCAAGAAGTCCACCAACATGCTTCAAAATCAGTATAAACAGATTTCCCTCCCATTGTGCAGGAAAATGTCACCTGCCAGCTCCTTTGTTCCCCAAGATGTCCACCAACATGCTCCAAAATCAGTATAAACATATTTCCCTACCAACTATGTTGCCTCTCCTTGGGCTGTTGTTTCTTTAAGCCAGGAGACTGGCTATCACTCACCTTCCCATTGCTGAGTCAGTTGACTTAAAGTGCCAGGTTCCAAGTCCCAGTGGTTATACAAATTCATGGAATTTAGCCCCTTCTAGTTTTCAAGGCCAACATTATAGGGATTCATTTTCCCCATGTGGGCTCCCTGGTGCTTTCCCTTTTCCAAGACTACAGATCTCTCCCTCCTGCAGGCAGCTCCTGACCACTGTTCTTGCCCTTCCTAACCTCCCCAGTGCAGAGTCTTCTATACATTTAGTTGTGGAGTTTGTCCTGCCAGTCTTTGGATCACTCTCCATTTTATTTACTTGGATGTGAGTGATATCTAGTTGTAAACGCAGGATGAGGTGAGCTTAGGTTTCTACTTCACCATCTTCCCAAGGCTCTCCAGCTGATACCTCCAGTTTTGTTTTGTTTTTTTCAAGATTGCATTGGCTATTCAGTGCCTTTGTGGTTCCATACAAATTTTAGGATTGTTTGTTCTAGTTCTGTGAAAAATGCTGTTGGTATTTTGATAGGGATTGTGTTAAATCTGTAAATTGCTCTGGGTAGTATGAACATTTTAACAATATTTGTTCTTCCAACACATGAGAAATGCTATGGATTTTTATGTTAATTTGTTTCCTACAACTTTACTGAATTCATTGATTTTTAGTAATTGTAGTCAGACTTTATATATTTTCTCTATAAAAAATCTGTAAATAGAAACAATTTTACTTCTTTTGCATTTCTGATGTCTTTTATTGTCTGATTGCTCTGGATAGGACTTTAAGAACTATGTTGAATAGGAGTGGTAAGAGTTGGTATCTTTGTTCTTGCTCTTAGAGGAAGAGCTTTCAGCTTTTCACTATTGAGTATGATGTTAGCTGTGGGATAGCCATATATGACCTTTATTATGTTGAAGTATATTCCTTCTATACGTAATTTGTTAGGAGTTATTATTATGAACAAATGTTGAATTTTGTAAAACTTTCTGTGCATCTATTGAAATAATCATATTTTTCTTTCATTCTATTGATGAGATGTATCACTTTATTGATTTGTGTATGTTGAACCATCATTGCACCCAGGGATAAATCCCACTTGATCATGGTGAATGACCCTCTTTTTTTTTTTCTAAAGATTTTATTTGAGAGGGAACATGAGCAGGGGGAAGGGGCAGAGGAAGAGGGACAAGCAGATTCCGTGCTGAGCACAGAGCCCAACGCAGGGCTTGATCCCAGGACCCTGGGATCATGACCTGATCCAAATGCAGATGCTTAACTGACTGAGTCACCCAGGTGCCCCTGTAAATGACCCTCTTAATGTGATGCTGAATTCAGCTTGCTAGTACCTTATTGAGAATTTTTGCTTCTTATTCATCAGGGACATTGGCCTGTAGTTTTCTTTCTTTATAGTGTCCTTTTCTGGTTTTGGTATCAGAGTAATCCTGACCTTGCAAAATGAGTTTTGAAGTCTTCCATCCTCTTTGATTTTTCTTTTTTCTTTTTTTCTTTTGTGGAGATTTGAGAAGTATTGACATTAATTCTTAAATATTTGGTAAAATAGACCATTGAAGCCATCTGGACTGGAGCTTTTCTTCGTTGGGAGATTTTTGATTACTGATTTGATTACCTTACTAGAAATTAGTCTGTTTAGATTTTTCTATTTTTTTTCCTGATTCAGTCTTGGTAGGTTGCATGTTTCTAGGAATTTTTTCATTTCTTCTAGGTATTCCAGTTTGTTGGCATGTAGTTGTTCTTAGTTGCCTCTTAGGATCTTCTTATTTCTGTGGACTAAGTTGTAATGTCTCCTTTTTCATTTATAATTTTGTTGATTTAGGTCCTCTCTTTTTCCTTGGTTAGTCTTGCTAAAGGTTTGTCAGTTTTGTTTAACAAAACTAACAGTTGGTTTTATGAAAAGATAATCTTTTGAATTTTCTTGCTATTTCTGCTCTAATATTATTTCCTTCCTCTGCTACCTTTGGGCTGTTTTTCTTCTGTTTCTAGTTCCTTATCGTGTGGAGTTAGGTTATTTATTTGAGATATTTCTTGTTTATTAATGTAGGCATTTGCTGTTATGAACTTCCCTTAGAACTGCTTTGCTGCATCCCGTATTTTGTTTCCATTTTCATTTGTCCCAAGATAATTTTTCTTTGATCCATTAGTCATTCAGGAGATTGTTATTTAACTTCCATGCATTCCTGAATTTTCCAGTTTCCTTTATTGAGGTCTAGTTTCATACCATTATGGGCAGAGAAGATACTTGTTATGATTTCAGGCTTTCTGAATGTGCTAACATATGGTCTATCCTAGAAAATGTTCCATGTGCATTTGAGAAGAATGTGTATTCTGGTGTTGTCAGATAGAATGTTCTCTATATGTCTGTTAGGTCCATTTGGTCTATAGTGTTATTCAAATCTGCCATTTCCTTATTGATTTTTCTGTCTGGATGGTCTTTCCATTATTGAGAGTGGGTACAGAAGTCCCCAACTAGTATTGCTGTATTGCTGTTCATTTCTCCTTGTAGCTCCATTACCTTTGCTTTGTATACTTAAGTGTTCTGAATGTTGGGTGCAAATATTTACAATTGTTACATTTTCTAGATGGATTAACCCCTTTATCATTGCATAGTGACCTTCTTTGCCTCTTTTTACTATTTTAGCTTAACACTTATTTTGCCTAACAAGTATAGCTACCCTTGGCTTTTGTTCTGTTGGTTACCATTTATTTGAAATATCTTTTTCCATCTCTTCACTCAGTCTATGTATGTCTTTTAGGCAGTATATCATTGGATTTTTTTTTTAATGCATTCAGCCATTCTGTGTGTTTTAAGGACCTGAATCAGGCAGATCTGCATCCCACCAAGTTCCCTGGTCATGGCTCTGCAGATAAAGCCACTGGTTGGAACAACTTCTTGAGCATTGCAGCTAGGAACTCAGTTTTCCAAGATCTGACTGCTGGTTGTTGCAAGCCCCTCCCCACTTCTCCATCACAATCAGATTCCCAGTGGTCAAGTCCTGCAGATTCCCCTGCAATTCCTGTGGGGTAAAATTGGAATGGGAATTCCTAAAAAGTAACCCACAACACTGGGAGTGCTGGTTGTCCACACTGGGCTCTCTTTCCCTCCCCTGGAGGAACTGTAGGCTCAGGCAAGACCTCTTGGCATAGCACAGTACCAGCCTGGAGGAGGGGCAATGTGATCAGCATGTAGCTGCTCCTCCTACTCTTCTAATGTGGTCTTTTTTTGGTCTCCATGGTACAGAGGGTGCTTCGGCATTACCCCTGCATCCTCAATTTCTCTCAGTGGTCTTATCCATGAATAGTTGTTAGTTTTCATTTTGTGAGGAAGAGCAGAATCAGGAACCTATGTCTCCATCTTGGTGATGTTACTCCTAATACTTGATTTCTTGTAAAGTACATCAGAAATTCTCTTCTATAACCTTCTTTGCCTTTCTCCCCTCAACAAACCTAAAACCACCTTAAGATGTTCACTACATTTTCCTTGTACCCCAAACAGGGAAGGTAAATAAGTACATTCACTGTAGTGGTAGAAAGAAATGAAAGGAAGAAGAGTGGGCAAGCAGGACGGTGGGAGGAAAGAGGAAGGGAGGGAGAGAGTAAAGGAGGAAGAGAGGAAGAAAATAATTGTATGCCAGAAATGTATCAGGAATTGTTTGTCAGAAGCACTTGTAACAGCAAAGACAGAATTCCAGAGGCAGAAAACAATCTGGCTATAGGGCTGTCTTGAGTTCAGTTTATGCTCAGACCAGGTAGAAAGTGGTACTTAATACTTCTTTATCCTGACCAGTGTGTTTGGTAGTCCTTTACCTAGCTCTGAATGTTCATGGCCCATTCCAGACCCAAAGAGGGGTTTGCAATTCTTTCCTTTGCCCCTGCTGCTCTCCCTGCCCCAAGGATTTATTGGGCCATGATGCTTGGAGCTTGGAGAGGCATAGCAAACAAAAGTTATAAGCTGAGTCAGTAGAACATGTTTTGTCTTATTGGAATGTCCCTTTGTTTTTCATATCTTGAGACTTTTCATAGAAATTCCTCTCCCAGGGGCTACTGTGAAGTATTTCACCGGCTTCTTAGCCAAAAATTGAAAAAAAAAATTCCTTCAATGTTCTTTTGTCTTGTTTCCATAAAGTGCATCTCCTTAGTTTAGGCCCTGCTAAGGTTAGAATTTCATTCCTAGGAACATTAGGTCATGGAAAGACAAAACCAAGAAATGGTTGAAGTTCTGGCCTGCCCAAAGCCACTCGACTATCTGTTTCTATACAGACTAAGAAAACATCTAAGGTCTTTGGGAATCAATCAGCTTAAGAGAACACACATCAGAAAGAGGACAGTGTTTGATAGATATGGTAATGGGAGCACTGTCATCTCCCTAACCAATGCAGGTAGGATGGTAACATAGTTCAATGGCCGGTTCTGCTATCTCCAGAAAAAGAGTTACCACAACAGGCATGCTTACAGAAAAAAATTTCCCCCCAGGGTATGTCTTCTTCCTAGGATTAGCAGACCAGACTAGTAAACTGGATAATCAAAACAGCGTAAGTGTCATTGGCTATATTTCATATTTCTTCTTCAAAGTGTGTCAATGGCATTTTCCGAGTTCTTCTGTGAGATTTCTAATTAGGTGGCTTGGTACTCTAAAAAGGGAGCATAGAAACAAGATGGAAAAGGTGGATTTAGAAAAAATATATACAGTCTCTCTGAAGGGTGAAGTGATTTCTCAGGAGTATGTAGGAGTAATAAAGCTTTCTTTAAAGATCCCACTCTGATTTCTCTTATTTTATGAGAAAAAAAATACAACAGAATTTCAGAAGACCCAACTGAAAATATTCCATGTGCATAAATTTATTTTAAATTTTATTGCATCACATTATACAAGCATTAAACATGGCTTCATGTTGATGACTATTTAAATGTGAAAATTTATCGTTCATGTCAGTACCCTTTGGCTATTTACAAGTAAGGAATTGCTATGTACTTTATATATCTCTGTATTTGTATGTACATATGTAAGAATACAGGACTATACATATGTACACACAGAAATACATCTATGGCCATACACATAGCTATAGATATGTCATATATAATAATCTCAGAAAGATCTGAAATTAAAAAAAAAAGTTGTAAACAGGGTCTTGTCTGTTTCGTTTGGTGACATGGAAGTAGGACCATATGATGACATTCTAGGAATGTGTGTCCAGGTGTCTGAATACCCTTATTAGCCCAGTGTCTGTAAAATTCACATGGGGTAGAATGCAAAAAAGGTAGCAAACAGGCTGAAAAACAGGCCCAGTATACAAGTTCCCCTTGGTTTTAAAAACTTGAGAATGTAACTGCCCATGATGTGCATGCTTGCTTGGTCAAGAATGGTCTATGGATAGATAGCAATTGTGTGCTGCAATGTGATTTCACAGCAGCGTGATTTCCCAGGTAGTCCTTTAAGGGTTGCTGACCACCCTGCTGCTGCCAATGTCTGCGACATGCACTGCGGTTGCGTTTTAGTCATTCACTTGAATGTGCTTTTGCACAGCTGGGAGAAGTAAACAGAATTCAGGTCCTTGGTTTGGAAATGAACTATTAACCTAGAAAGAGAAAAGAAGGCATTAAAACCCTATGTACACACAGTGGCTTAAGAACACAGTGTGCAATGGCTGGTTTGTACTCACATGAATCAAAGGCATTCAAAGAATTTGTAACCCCAAACTGAGTCAGGTATGGTATAAACATTATTGTGCCTACTTTAAGTCAGAAAGGCAGTCTGAAGCAAGGTGACACTCTGCCAACCACTGGCAGAACAGAGACAGACAGACAAACACTATGCTTTCAAGCAAAAATTAGAAATGGCCTCTGGGGAGAAAGAAGCCCATAGTGATGAGACCAGAAGAAACTCCCAATTGGTTACCAGCCCTACAGGCCAGTGCAGCCCCTAGGTATAGGTAATGCCCCTGCTGCACCCTGGTTTCTAGCCTCTGGAGCTCCTAGGAACAGTGCTCTTCACTAATGTCTGCCTCCTACCTCCAAACAAGGCCATTTGGATAGTTAGTCCTTCTCCTCTGACGGCTGACCAGAGACAGAGAAGAGGTGATTTGAATGGGTGTCGGAGTCAGGGGTTTGGAACAAATTCTAGGATCTGAGAAGGTTAAAAGCTGGATAGGCTCTTAAAGTATTGTTCAGTCCAACTTCTTTACTTTTGCAAATGTGAATATCAAATCCACATGAATATTCTATTCCAGATCCTACAGATAGAGAATGGAAAAGCGAGGTCTAGTATCTGGCAGACTGTAACAAAATGTTTAACAATACAAATCCCCTACAGTATTCTTTTTTTTTGATTATGTTATGTTAATCACCATACATTACATCATTAGTTTTTGATGCAGTGTTCCATGATTCATTGTTTGCATATAACACCCAGGGCTCCATTCAGTACGTGCCCTCTTTAATACCCATCACCAGGCTAACCCATCCCCCCACCCCCCTCCCCTCTAGAACCCTCAGTTTGTTTCTCAGAGACTATGGACTCTGAGTCTCTCATGGTTTGTCTCCCCCTCCGATTTCCACCCCC